>NC_142377.1:23292500-23592500 GCF_059441005.1 Hippichthys cyanospilos
CGGATTCAGACATGGGGTCGGGAGGATTCGTGAAATGGTTCGTGGAAGCAAAGAGTCGCGGGAACGAGCTACCGCATAGGTCTGGAAGGGCAGTCCTGGAGGGCCGCAATCCTGCAGGTTTTTCCCTGCATGTTTTCCTGCATGCTTCTTCTCATGATTGGGATCCTTGCCGACGAGCTAATCATTCGAATCGGGTGACTTCAAGACAGGGGCGTCGAAAGCGTGCAGGGTTGCGGCCCTCCGGGACTACGGTTCCAGACCGATGACCTAACGGGACTCAGGATCGGGGTTAGTTTTTGTAAGTCCCTCTTAACGTGCGTAATTTCTCCGCAGCCTCAAACAGGAAGTGACGCTCCCGACCTACACCGAGATCCTTGGGCAGCTCTACCGAGCGCCGCAGTGACCCGGCGCCCCGAACGCCGGGAGCGCAAAGGACACGACGTGACTCCGCGCGAGCCGGCTCGCGACTCGCGAGCTAGCTCGGTAGCCCCTGGCCGCGAGCCTGCGCTCTGATTGGTCGGCGGTACCGGACGCGTCCGGGCGGGGGCCTCGCATCCCTTTGCGCTCTTCGAACCTTTGTTACATATTTCCCCGTTTGTTCGTCCTCTTCCAGTTTCTTGGTCTTTTTCCGTTTCCGAGCCGCTCCGACGGCAAATGATTGTATCTTGAAAAAGTCCACCTCCGGTCCAAGTCGGCTTCCGTTGCGGGAAGGGCCAGGGCCTTTGAAAATTCCCGAAAGCGCCTCTCGGCCTTTTGTTCATCCGAGCACAAAATGGCTTCTCCTTTGCCTCTCTGGACCTTTGGGCTAACTTTGCGCGTGCTAAGAGCTCCGCCTTAATGTTCTCCACCGGACGGAGGAGTCGGCGCCAATTGCTGCCGAGATTCTCGACGAAACCTTTCCACGGGAGCTTTGCACAGGTCGACTCCAAAACGTCCGCGATGAGCAACGTCATTTCTAAAAGATCTATTTTTGTGTGTGTATTATTTGAAGGTTTTAGGAACAGGGGAAAAAAATGGCTGACATCCGCCCGAACAATTTTATTTATATGAAAACGATTGCACTATTGCTGTACAGTAAAGAGGCTTTTTTTAGTCAAAGGAACTCTGTCCGTTGGACTCATATGCAGCACACTTGTGCGCATAGGTGGACATGCCCCTTCAAACTTACACACATTTCGTCTCACCGTGCAAATTTTCCCATTTTCTCCCCCTCTCCCGCCGGAAGGAAGGTTGGGCCCTCTTTAAAAACGGTAGATATCCCAAGCGCAGTTTTTCACTCGTGATGTCGAAACGTGACACTCTTTCGTGTCTTTGGCGTAAAGCGGAACAACCAGCAAAAAAAAAAAAACATGCAACGTGCAACGTGAGGAATAAACGCAGTATCATTTTGGTGAGAGCACTTTACCGCGTCAGACAAGAAAATCAAATCAGCCAGCATCCAATCAGACAACAGAGATCATCCAATCCTCCATCTTTTTTTTTTTTTTTTTATATGCGCCGGCATGCGACCGGTCGCCGCAGTGCAGACACACGAACGTGTTAACAAAGGACACGAGTGTCGGCGGCGAGCTGTCTGCCACCGGGGACCCGACAAATCCGGCACCCAACCCAGCGGGGTCCGGTCTTTATGCAACAGCGCCCTCCGCAGGGAAGCGGCCGCACCGCAGGCGTCAAAGTTAGCGCGCTCGCTAAAATGAGCTTGGCGCCGCTGCGGTTGCCCCGCCTGGGAGGGTCGCGGCGGGTAAAGCGAGACCGGACGGGTTCCGATCGAGGGTCCCGCGGGCTCCATCGTCTTGATTTTTTTAAAAAAATTTTTTGCTGGCTAGCGATCGGGTGAGAGGGTTAGAGGGGGCGGGGCTTTTGAAATGTCACCTGCAGCGATTGCTTTCAGAGAGCGTGAGGGTGTGCTAGTTTTTGTCCTTCCGTCTTCCCGGGGCTCCTTGAGTGAGAATACTTTTTTTTGGGGGGGGGGTTCTATCGCAGTGGGGACATTTGATTGACACGATGCATTGACTGGCCTTGAACCTAACGCGTCACGACAGATTGCCAAACGCTAACCTCAATCAAAATCCAATCTAAACCGATGACCCAAAAGCAACTAAGGTCTCACGCGCGCACACATTCTTGATTCCGCTGCAAAGCGCGTTTCCTGGGAGTCTAAACCAAGCACACCAAAATGAGCGCGCACCTTCACACCTGGTGGGCCCGCCTCTTAAGTAGCCCCTCCCCTTCTCTACTTCCTGTCAGAGCGAGCCCTTCCTTCTCCCTGAGTCCAATGACAGAGGTCCTCGCACACAGGCCTCACGTTTTGTTTGAGAATGGCCAGTTAGGCCTGTCAATCATCCTGGGACGCGCCTCCCCCGTGCCCTCAAAGGTGATTGGATTCGGTCTGACACACGATGATGATGATTTTGTTGTTGTTGTTGTTGCAATACGTCCACTGTTTGCCTTCTTTCCTGCCACTTTAGCTTAGTGTTGATGTTGTTCTAGTTGTTTTATTTTTTCTTTTCAATATTTTGCTCCGCGTATTTTTTTGCATCATTCCGCGCGTTTTGGTGTCCAATCATCCTCAAGCGTGAAACTCATGTCAAAGTGTCTTCTTTGCGCTAAACGTGGCGTCTACACACGTGTGCCTTCTACGTTTTGATCTTATTCCGCATGTTGCTAGCACTTCAGAACGCCGCTGGCGTTTTGTTTTTTTTAAGACTCTTCATTTTGTTGTCGGGATGCTGCCTTTGAAGACAGCTGGGAATCTGGAAAGCTTAACGTGTACAAAAATGTAAAGGGCGAGCTTTTGAAAGCTTGAATGTCCGCCACGTCCGCTTGGGGCCTCCAAAATGGAGCACAATCTGTTCAGGGAAGTTATTCTGGTTTCCAATATTTGGCAGAATGGAATTCAGATAACTGATCAATCAGCTAAGTGGATTTTATAAGCACTGCGATTCCCCAAATACGAGACACACTTTTCTTCCCAAAATTGAAGTTTTGATTTTTTTTTCCTCTTCTTTTCTCGACACCATTCGAGTTAGATCGACCCCGAGGTCGATACGGCATTATTTTCCATCAAAGAAGCGAGCGGACTGAACCGACGTCCGAGGCCATCCTTATTCACCCACGGGAATATTACTAAAACCGAGAGGTTACGACGTGTCCGGCCGATTCGATTCAGAGTGCGCCGGTTAGAGAACACTCCTCTATTTGACCGGTTTATTACTTTACGCGCAGCGAATGTATAACTTACAGAAAATATGAAGACTCTTGCAAAAGATTATTTTGTGTTGCTATAGTTTTGACGTTGCCAAAACGGTAACACAGAAAAGCCCAGAATTTGAGCCCCAAATGAAGGGTGTGTCTCATACACAGGTGCGTCTTAACTGGTTTTTGGGTCCCTTAACTCTCGGCGGGCTTGATTGTCACTATACCTGACTTACGTTTGAACAAAAGTCATTCAAAAACGGTCTGATTCCAGCTCATCTGGGTGGGGCCCAAATGGGTTGGCGGATTCTGACGGGAGTTCGATTTTGCACCCGGCGCGCGCACTTGCGCCACCGATGTTCGCGACGAAAAGGAAGACGCTCCCCAATTGTTGTTGTTGTTGTCGTCGTCGGAATCATTTCCGTTTGGTATCTCGCCCAAATAAATTTCTTTTGTACAAACATCGATGTGACTTTTGATATTTGACTTTACATATCCTGGAACGCCGGCTCCTCATACATGCACGGCACCGCACTGCCCCGAAGTGGCCGAAGCGTGCACTGCAGGAAGTTATTGCCTATGTTTGGATTTTTCGTTTTTGTTTAATTTATTATTTGACTGGTTGTTCTTTTTACATCACAGTTATATATATAGTTTGTTAATCTACGTCGTTTGAATTCGTCATTCGACTCGTTATTCCTTTACAAATTGTGATTTCAATTCTGTGGAGAAAAAAAAAAAGTGATTATTGTTGCCCAGCCCTAATGTGGAGTGAAGACAATACGGGGTAAATGTGGGGGGTTGTTTTGTTCTAGCGTGTCAAAATGTTTGTGCAATGGCTGCTTGCATCCTGCAGGGGGCAGCCTTGAACGCATAATATCGGACCGCTTCAGAAAGCGCCATCTCCGAACCTTTCCCTCGCATGTGTTGGATGACGTCATCGACCCGCGAGCTGAAAAATTATTCGCTTTGCGACACCAATGACATCATAGCGCGACCACGTGAGTCATTCTTCATCCGCTGTTGTGTCCTTTGTCCACTTTGTCCACGATTACGCCACCGGTACACGTTCCCCACTTTCGCGACGATTACGTCACCGGTATACGTTCCCCACTTTCGCGACGATTACGTCACCGGTACACGTTCGCGTTCCGAATTTTGAACGTAGAGTATTCGCAAAGCCCGCAGAAAAAAAAGAAAAAAAACTTGACGATTGCAGCTGGGGGAAAAAAAAGACAAATTCCAAGCAGCGACCTTGTTTTGTAGAAGATGAATTGTTTTTGTTTTTCTGTTTAAGTTGGTGACACGTTAACAGAAAAAGCGCCCTCGCTGCTCTTCTCCCCCGGAAAAGAAGACAACAAGGGCTGTCCGCAGAACACTGGACGCCAGCCGGCCAGCGAGCGAGCGAGCGAGCGAGCGAGGGTGAAAAGAACCAAAAAAATCATGTGATTCCGACCATTTGATAGACAGGTTTTCATTCGATTCCAATTCGGAGAAAAAAACCCAACAACAATGAAGGGACGACGCGTTAGCAAAAAGTTGCCCGTCTTCTTCATTCCTAACGCTTGCATGCAGTGCTTCCCAAAGTGGGGGTAGGAATTTGGGTTATTAATGCCTGGGGATGTTTTGGATGTTTTTTAAGCGCAATATCGAGGGAAAAGCATACAAAAACACTCGAATGTTGTCACGACGCGCGCACTTTCAATATGTCGTCCCTTCCAAATGCTTGCAAACGGGAGCTGGAGAGCAAGCGATTCAGCCCGTGTCGCGCTCATTTACTGACATTCAAAATGAGGAACACTCTCACTTTTGGACACGTTGACATTTTGACATGAATCCTTTCGATGGCAACTCGCAAACGGGGCGCGGTTGGAATTTTGGAGTCGGGATCCCCCAAAAAGCAGGACGGCTCTTATTCTGCGGCAGGGAAGCGCTCTACTTCAGGCAACACATAACATCATATCCGCAAAGCATCCAATAGCTGTCAAGGTTTTTTTGTCCTCCTCGTTTTTCACCGAATGAAAACTCTTGGAAAGGATGCAGCCTCGGCAGCAATCTGTTTGTTATGAGGAGGCTTGCAATTTGCCATTTGTATTTTTCCTACTTCAGTACGGCTGAAAAGTAAGAACCAGACTCGCCGTCAAATTGAATTTGAAAAGGCGGGGCACTCACGTCTGACTTGGATTCTTTTTTGGGTCTGTTTTTGCCAACGTTAGCAATGGGGTCCTCGGAAAATTTGCCATCACACATATTTGAGAACCCTCGCAACCCATTTTGTGTATCTATGTTATATATTTTATGTATCTATTTTGTTTAGTGCCAAACCTTGGCGGCGGATTTCCCTTGTTTTTTATTTCTTGGCCTTTTAGGTGCGCCTTACAGAGCGCAAAATACACTAGCGGCGTCCCGCGGCGATTCACTCGCGCCTCCGCGCAATTTCAACACGCGCTAGGCACTTATCAACGTGTTGACGTGACATTTTGTAAAACGTGGACCTTGTTCCGGTTGTTTTTTTATTTTTGCGGTGACCAACCCAAGACGGGGAAAACAAGCTAGCGATGATTAACTTCCCCCCTCGGCATTATCTTTACGTCTTACACAACGCCGGGGAGACTTTCGCCGCTCGCCGCTTGCGCCTGAAGGCCAAGGCCGCCACCATTTCCCCCGCCCCCCCCCTTCCTTTCCACCTTCGCTGTCGGATACATACGTCCCTTCATCGATCGTTTTTCCGAAAGGACTTGAAAATCTTTTTTGCTAACATCGCTACCGAACGAATGTTCGGTATTGCTACCGAACGAAGGGTGTCAAACATACGGCCCGCGGGCCGCTTCTATACGATACCGTGGAGCAGGCCGGTCTAAGAAAGCAACCGACGCAAGCGGTCGAATTTTTCATTTGTTTACGTCGGTTCGGTCTGCTCGCTTCTTTTCTTGAAAAGCTGTTATCTGCGACGGGCACTTGCTGCCAACAGCCGACTGCCGTCTGCCGTCTAGCTCAGCCTGTTATAGTAAATATTGTAAGCAAGGATATGGCCGGTAAAAAAATGCACTTATTATTTTGAAATTTGTCAACATGCGTTTTGCTTCAACAATGGCTTGCCGACGAGCCAACGCAGCCGGTAAAGCTAATGCTGTTTTTTGACTAAACAATTGACCTTTTGGGGGTAAATTGAGCCAGTTTGTAATAAAGGAGGCGTGCTATTTGCAATTTTGATTTTCTAAACTTCAGTATAGCTGAAAAGGAACAAATACACTTTACAAATGAAATATGTCGCTGAATAAAAAGGCCACTTATGTTTGGCTTAATTTCGTTTTTGTTTCTGCGAACATTAGCGATGAGGGTCCTTTCTTTCTCTGGAAAAAGGGGCCCTGACTTCAAAAAGTTGGAGAACCCTTGCCTTAGTTAGAAAACGCGGACGGGTATTCCCTTCCACTCATTTGTTGATTGCGGTCTTTTGGCATCCACGCATAATCGCAAACTTGGTGAAACGCGAATGCTGCGCAACTTTGGGTAGTTCTGGTCAAAAGTACTTCAGCTGCGTTGCGAGGAAAAGGAAAAACAAGTGCTAGGAGCGCATTCAACGTTGCATTGCCACACATTCACAACGTGGGAAATCTGAAAGGACACCTAATAACGCGCAACAAATATATAACTCAGACATAAACACCAGAAAATATGAAGACTTTTGCAAAAGATTGGTTTGCCTAAAAATTAAGTGTTCATGCTGTGCACAGGTGCGTCTTACGTTTGGAAAATTACTTATACTCGTCTTCATTTATTTATTTATTTTTGTCTTGTTTTAGATTGTGATTTAATATTTGGTTAGCAACAACCAACAAACCACAAACGTTGGGTCAAATGCTCTCAAAGTCTGTGTGTGTGTGTGTGTGTGGGGGGGGGGGGGGGGGGGGTGCTTGTGCAGGGCCCTCTACATACAGCGTAGTTGTCATTTGAAACGATTTTCATGATTTAATGACAGGTATAAAACGGATCGCCTTGCTTGCAATCACTTTGGTGCCATTCGTTTGTCAGCAAAATGATGATGATTGCCGTCGTAAACTTAGATGGCTCCTTTTTATCTTCCACCTTTGGGAAAAAAAAAAGTCGTCTTTCAACTCGGCTCACGCGCATGAAAGGTCGCCCGAAAAACTGCAATCAAACGTTGGGTGTTTTGTCACTGTTTATTGTGGACATTTCACATCAAGATTTCCGGAAAATGTCAGCACAAAGGATTTCCGGTGTATAAAAATTAAATCAGAACTAAAACAAGAAACGTGAAAACTAAAGGGATGCTTTTCAAGTGTAAATTAGCATGAAAGCAGTTACTGGAGGAATTTTCCCCGGCGACGTTCCTTTGACGTTCTCCATGCCGTTTTTTTATATCTGGTTGACCCTCTGCCGAAGGAGTTCCAGCTGCCTCCCCAGCTCGTCGGGAAGGTCCTCGTTCACCTGCGTGGTAAAGTACCTCTCGATCTCGTCCGCCTCCTTCCGCCAAAATTCCTGGTCCAGAGCAAAGAGCTGGTCCAGGTCCACCGGCTCCCTCAGACCCTCCAGGTTCAAGGAACCGCGGCAGGGTAGGTATCCCACGGCGGAGGGCGTAGCGCCGGCCTCGCCGTTCAGCCGGCGGAACATCCAGTCCAGCACGCGGATGTTCTCGCCGAAACCGGGCCAGAGGAAACCGGCGGCGGGGCTTTTGCGGAACCAGTTGACGTGGAAGATTTTGGGCAGCTTGGCGTCGGGGCGCTCTGCCATGCTCAGCCAATGCGACAGGTAGTGACCAAAGTTGTAGCCGAAGAAGGGGCGCATGGCGAACGGGTCGTGCATGATCTCCTTGCCTGCCGTCGGGAATGAAACCGAGTCGGTCGTCGCGCTTCGCGCTTCGCGCTTCGCGTGGCTTGTCAGCCTCCGGCGGGCGGGCGGGCGGGCGGGCGAGTCGCCGGTACGTCCCGCGTCTTCCGCCATACGTACCTTTGTGCTCGGCGGCGGCGGTGGCCTCCGAACGCATGGCGGCTCCGACAAAGACGCCGTGCTGCCAGCTGAACGCTTCGTAGACCAACGGGATGCCTGAAAGTCAGGAGGGAAGCTTTTGTCACGGGCGGCGCAGACTCTCAGAGGGTCCTTTATGCCGAGCGCGCCGTCGTTTGCGGTCTCTCGTGCGGATATGTCGGCGATCGCCGAACTTGATCAATTTCCTGCAGGGGCTGCCGCTCCGATCGTTAACACCGCGAAGGAACTGACCCGAGAGCCCGGAGCAGAACCGGCGCGCGCCGGAAGGAGTGCGAGAGGAGACAAAAGAAGTCATGGCTTCCATACGGAGACTGAAGCCGCCGCAACCCGGTTGATCGGAAAAAGACGGTTGCGGCCAGGGTACCAAGAATGCAAAGGGGTAAAAGCTGACATCGTGTCGCGGACGTAAGTTTTGCAGTTCGTTTGGAAGCGTACCGACATTTCCGCAACGCGCCCGGGACATGCTACGCCCAAGTAGGTTTAACGTAGAAGAGGGGACGGGGGGGAACAGGGAAGCTCGGCTTCCGTTTGGACGGCTGGCTAAGTAGCCGCCAAAAGTGCAGGCAATCTTGTCCCAAAGCTCGAGTGTTCCCGCTCACCTTCGGGTCGGCGTCCCCCAAAGATGATGGCCTCGATGGGGACGCCTTCGGGGGATTCCCACTGCGGGTCGATGATAGGGCACTGATCAGCCGGAGTGCAGAAGCGGGAGTTGGGGTGGGCGCAAGGTTCTCCTAAACGGGCAAGACGGGTTGGGTCGACTCGTCTCGACCGATCGCCCCGCTCCTTATTCGCCCCCCTCTCCGAATCTCACCGTCTTCCGGGCTCCAGGGTCTGTTCTTCCACGAAGTCACGGTGACGTCCTCGGGCAGCGCCTGGTCCATGCCGTCCCAGAGCACGCCTCCGTCGCTGGTCTCCGCCACGTTGGTAAAGATGGTATTCTTGGCGATGGTGGCCATGGCGTTGGGGTTGGTCTTGGCGGAGGTGCCCGGAGCGACTCCGAAGAAACCGTTCTCCGGGTTGATGGCTCGCAAGTGACCTGGCGAGAAGAAAACAAAGGGAGCGATAGGGACAGCCGACGTCGGAAAAGAAGCGCGCGCGCGCGCCTAACCTTGCCGGTCAAACTTCATCCAGGCAATGTCGTCTCCCACGCACTCCACCTTCCAACCGGGCAGCGTGGGGCTCAGCATGGCCAGGTTGGTCTTGCCGCAGGCGCTGGGGAAGGCCGCCGCCATGTACTTCTTCTGGCCCGCGGGGTTGGTGACGCCCAGGATCTGAGCGCGGCAAGAGTCGGCCGCAATTCCCCGGGGCGGGTTTCGGCCGACCGGTCCGCGGGCCTTACCAGCATGTGCTCCGCC
Organism: Hippichthys cyanospilos; assembly: GCF_059441005.1. Classification (NCBI taxonomy): domain Eukaryota; kingdom Metazoa; phylum Chordata; class Actinopteri; order Syngnathiformes; family Syngnathidae; genus Hippichthys; species Hippichthys cyanospilos. Next base: position 23,302,058 of record NC_142377.1, read on the forward strand.
AGCCAACCTTCCTCCTTGGCCAGGCGAGAGGCGATGCGCAGGGCGAAGCACTTCTTGCCCAGCAGGGAGTTGCCACCGTAGCCGCTCCCGAAAGAGATGATCTGCCGCCGTTCGGGGACGTGGGCGATCAGGGTCAACTCCGGGTTGCAAGGCCACTTGTTCACCAGAGGCCCTGAAGACAGGAAAGATGCGCTCCGGCATCCTGGGAGGGCGACCCGAGCCGAGCGCCGAGAGGGTTGCGCGTACTTTGAAGCGGCAGCGGGCAGCCGACGGAGTGCAGGCAGCGGACAAAGTCGCCGCCGCCGCCGCCGCCGCCCAGGGCGGCCAGAACCGCCTTCCCCATCCGGGTCATCACCCTCATGCTGGCCACCACGTAGGGCGAGTCTGTCAGCTCCACGCCGATCTTGGACAGCGGCGACCCAACCGGTCCCATGCTGAAAGGGATCACGTACATGGTGCGACCCTTCATGCAGCCCGGGAAGCGTTGGCTCACGGCTCTGTCCAGCTCCTCGGGCGACATCCAGCGGCCCAGTTGGCTGACGCCGCCTTCCAGAGGAGTGGGCACCGTGTCGCGGCGGTTTTGGGTCACGATCACCGTCCGGCTCTCCACGCGGGCCACGTCCCGGGGATCCGTCCTGGCTAGCCAGCTGCGGGCGGGCGGGCGGGGAGGCGGGCAGGGTGTGAGCGATTATGGATGGGGGTACCGGTAAAACGGGTAGGGACCGGGACGCCGACCGGATGCGGACTACGGAGTTTGGACAAAAACTATCGGGGCGCCTTCACCAAGCGAAAAGTCGCGACGACGACTGAGATGTATGGGGACGCCTGCGGGGAGCGAAAATGCGCACCCTCGGACAAGAGCACCTGGGCACGAGCGGCAAGTGAAAAACGAAGAAAACCTGGCGGCTCCGACAGAATGGTCGGGACCTAAAAGTTCAGAGGAGATTGAAGTCGGACAAAACTATCGGGAGAATTCAAAACGCGCGAAAAATGTGGAACTCGGGCAAAAGTAATGGGACACCTTGCACAAGTCAAAACTGTCGGGGCATTCTAAGCAAGGGAAAAGTGAAGGAAAGGCGGCGGTCGGGACGCAATCGATCATCCGGATCGCCCGACGTTTGGCGCGCGAGGGGATGCGCCCGACTGGTTTGACTGGTTTCTTTCAACTCGGGAGCAAAAAAAAAACAACCCCGGCAGCGTTTCAGATTGCCGGCGGGTTTTGACGCCTACCAGTTGTGGTACTTGGGCAACTTCTTGATCATGCCCTGCTCCTCCAGCTGGGCCAGGATGGCCCGGTTCTCCTCGTCGGAGCCGTCGCAGATGTGAAGGGCGTCCGGCTGGCAGAGCGCCGCGTTGACCTCCACGAAGTCGCGGACGGCCGGGCCGAGGGCGGCGAGCTCGCCCCGCAGCACCCGAGGCCCGTCCCGCTTTTGAGACTGCAGCTGAGGAGGCATGACGATCGCCGACAGCGACTCTGAGGGACACCGACAAGGCGGGCGCGTCGATGACCAGCACAAAACAACCAAAAAGCCAAGTATTGTTGTTCCAACTAACAGACTGAACACAGAGTTAACAAATAAAACGAAGAGACCTCCAAAGCATCACTAACTAACTCGGAAGTGACGCGTCAGAGTGACGATTTTACCCGGAAGCCAGGATTCCCCTCGTTACAAATAGACCTCGGGCGCTAACTGACAAGATCTATATGCATGTTCCGTATACACACGCTAACATATTTGCAGCCGAACTAGCCAGGCAAGTCGAGTCGACGACATTGGGAAAACAACAAACAAAATCATCGACGAGGTCATCGCGGAAGGCGCGGAACCGGAGGCCCCGCGGGAGGCGCGGAACCGGAGGCCCAGGGGGGAGGCGTGGAACCGGAGGCCCCGCGGGAGGCCCGGCCCGCGCCCACCCAGACCGGAGGAAGGCCGGCGACGCCAAGCCCCGAGGGGAAGCGCGGCCACCGACCTGACTTGTTATGGCGGTGATGTCATCCGCAGCGTGCGCGCAGCTCACCCAGGCGCTCCCTTTTTATCCTCTGGGACGTCCCGGCGGAGGGCGGGGCCCGACCCGGCCCGGGGGCCCTCGTGCGCGTCCGGGCCGGCCGTTCTCTTCTAGGTGAATCATTCATTCCGGATCCGTTCCGGCCGCTGACCCGAGTGGTCTGATGAAGTCTTTACGGCCTATTGATTATTGATCATCTTATCTGCGGCCGGCACGCAAATAAAACATTCCACAATGGGGCTGGCGGCACTTGCCTTTGAACTCTGACCCGCGTTGACGCAAGTGGACGGCCCGTTATCGGATGACCCCGGGGGTCCCGTCGCCTGGGCGCCCCCATGACTTCCGAGCGTACGCGCGTCTGCTACGTCCCTTACGTCTGCCGTTTCGGGGAAGAGAAACAAAAGTTAGTTACTTGGAAACGCTTGTTGTTTTGACGTTTTGGGGTTGTGGTGGTTTTTGTTCGCCCTGTGTTCAGTCGGTCGGTAAGTCACTTAGTCAGTCAGTCAGTCGGTTAGTTGGTCGGTTAGATTGCTTGTTTGTGCGGTCGTTAGTCGGATTTGTTCGGTCTGTGTTTAGCTAGCTCGGGTTAGCTTATTCTCTTTGAATTATGAAATGATTTGGTCTTTCGGCTTTACTGAAACGTGGACAAGCCTCGCGCTGTGTGGCGGTTGCCCCCCACTTTCTTCACGCGCATCAGCAGCACGGTCGACAGGTGTTAGCGGTGAACGGACTTGGCCCTCTACATCTTATTTACAAGCAGACGGCAAGGAACGCAGCACGATCACACCAAGGTCACGGCACATACAGTGCGCAACAGTTACGTAATATCCTCCGGGCCGCCTTTATGGACTACGCGCTCAAGCGCGTCAAGCCGTAAAAACCCAGCAAACATCTTGTGAATCCGCTGATTCAAAGACTTTGGCGACATGGCCGACGCTTACTTCAGCATGCCACACGCTTCGCCCACAAAGGCCGTCACCTCAACGACACTAAACGTTGGGAAATGTTTCGAAATCCGAGCGATTCTGAAACCCGGCCGCTTTCGACCTGAATGATAAATGCCGGGTGCTATTTTTGAAAAAAAAAAAATCTTGATTTTGAACAATAGCGATCGTTAGATGTAAACATAAGTTTGTTAACTAGATAGTTGTTAGTTCATTTGTATCTTTAGTTAGCTCTTTCCATCATTTGTTCGATTTCTTCGCTTTATTTTTTATGGGGTGGTTTGTTCAGTAACTTGTTAGCTAGTTGGTTCTGTTACTTTTTGTTTAACTGTGTTCTATGCGTTGGCTTGTTACATCATTTTTGGGGTAGGTTTATTAGTTGCTCATTTTGTTCAGCTGCTGCGTCAGTTGGTTGGCCAGTCTGTCTACTGTTGCTTTGTACGCTACTTAATCCTTTTGCGAATGCGTTTGCGAGTTGATCTGCCCCTTACTTAATAGTTTGTGCAGTACACGTCGGTCGACAACTGGAGTGTTGGCAAGTGTCAGTCAAAAGCTAAGCTAAGTGCTAATTAGCTAGCATGTTGCCACATTCAGCCCCTTGACATCAGCATCATAGCATGCACGTCAAACAATGATGCAACGCAAACACACGTCAATGGCGCACGAGCACATTGTTGCTGATGTCAAGTGCAGTATTTGGTTCAAACATACATGTTGCTCGTGCGTGAATGTTTTCTGTCCACAAATATCATGTCTCCAGTTGCTCCATCAATCATGTCATCTTGTCTCGATGGTTTGCTACGAGTTGGAGGACTTCTGTCTGAATTCCGCTTGAATTTTAATAGCTAAGGCGTCCCCCAAATTCTGTTCAAATTCTCATATTCGTGCCCTATTTTTAGGCGCCTCACACTTTCCCTTCTTTTGCCCAATATGTTGACTTCCTGCAGGCGTCCCAATACATCTGAGCAAACTCCACATTGACGGTTTCACTTCTCGTTCGACAGGAGCGCCGCCCCGAGTTCATCCGGCGGAAGTGCATTTATCTCTTCCTGAGCGACAGCTCAAAGTTGACTTGGGTGAGTCGCTCGAGATCACCTTGGCGACGTAGTCTGCCGTCTCCGAGGCAACGGCAAACAGGTCAGTCAATGTGTCACTTACACGCACGTGCAACGTGAGCCCGGACCGGAGGCGCCACACCACCGCTCGCGCGCATACAGGATGGCGGAGGAGGAGGCTCGCCGTGAGCTCGTTAACTCGGTGCATCGGGATGAAATATGGTCAAAAGAAACATCCGTATTTCGTTGTGACCGTGTTGGGACGTGCGCTAACATTTGCTTGCCTGTGCAGGAAAGCGCACGTGAATGCCGAAAAGGACTTGGCCGATTTGTGGCCTAACAAGTGGGGTTTCCTCAGCAAAATTTACAAGGAGGTACTCATCTGGGTGTGTGTCTTGGCGTGCGTGAGAGAGAGAGAGAGAGAGAGAGAGAGAGAGAGAGAGAGAGAGAGAGAGAGAGAGAGAGAGAGACCTTCAAATTGTTTCTTTCAGTATGTGGCGGAAAGCGTCAATTTGAAGAAGGCATCTTCAGCAGGACCCCCCAAAAGACCTCCCGATCCCAGTCCCCCGCTGGAGGTAAGAACGTCCCGCTGGCACGGGGGCGGGATATGGAGAAAACGTGTTTGGCTTGAATCTCCCCTTTGGATTTGTGGATCCGATGCTTTGGATCGGAGTTGAATAGGCAGATAAATTGCGAGGACGTGGCGCCCAGCTACCAGACAAAGAAAGCCCATCCGCGCCCGCCGTTACCGACTCGTTCGTCATTTACGAGAATGACTCTCAAACGATATGTGGATTGGGAGTCACGGGCGTAGCTTGCGAGCTGTACAATTATCCTATGATCTTATGACCTTTCGTAACATCGGGCTTATGACCGCATAGCTTGCGAGCCGGTGACCCGTGACTTCCAATGCGTATAGTGTCTGAAAATCATTTGTGCGAAATACAAATTGGTCCGTCGCCGCGTTTTTGTTTAAAACCGCAAGAATAAATGAGTAAACAGTAATATAAAATCTTTGTAGTGCATTCATATTTACGATGGAATCAACGAAATGATATAAACACATTGCTAGCACGCCTATTGGCGCGCACACACACACACACACACAAAGACATGTAAACAATTCCTCACCTGGTATTACTGTGATTGTTTTATTTATAAGAGGAGAGCCCTTGGTGCGCCCTCCCTCTTTTGCAAAAGATTGTTTTTGACCGGAGTCTTGCCTTTTCTCCTGTCTCTTATCGATAACTCAATATTCAAGAGATTTATTGTCAATGAGATTCTTATTACGTTCACTTTTCTGAGCGGCAGACTGCATTCCATAATGGAGCAAAAAAGAAATAGCGATAAACGACAGAGACGATGGTACTAATCATGCGGTGCAGAATATCACGTGGTGCGCAAATGCTAATAAGATGCTAAAAGTTTTTTCCGACTCGCAGAGCTGTTTTCCAAAAAATGGGCCGGCCCTAAATGGCCACGCATAGCCCACGAAAGCTTCATTTGAGCGTGACCGGAAATGCGCGTACGTCGTCCTGAAGATTGACGGCCGACGAGCTATGGAAAGCTTCCGTTTGGCGTTCGGTCGGCCTCCAATTTGCCCACTTTCACCTCTACGCGGCGCAAATGACTCTCAGACTTTGCCCGCCGGCGTGGCGCGACGTCATCTCAATTGGCGTTGGCAACTCAAATCCAAAGGATCGGATCCGCAAATCCAAAGGAGAATTTGAGGCAAAGCGCTGTCTCTCGCGGTCGTGGTCGCGCGGGCCGCGGTTGTGGTCAAAGCTCGCACTCGCACGTTTTCAATCGGTAACCTCGTCGCAGTGCCGAGTGGAAAGACGCGGACGTCTTTTCGACCGCCGTCTTACTCCGCACCCGCGGGCCTGGACTTTGGACACCCGTGTCCTCTCGTACGGAAACTCCCGAGCGCTTAGCGACGGTGCCGTCCTACTGGCTACCATTCTGGCCGCGGCCTTTTGCGTGCGCTCAGGTCGGCGCGTCTCCTCCGGTGCCGCGGACCAGTCAGGCTGTGATTGGCTGGCGCTCCGCTCATGCCCGTTTGGCTCTGGAACGGTCCGGCGCGCCGCAACGCGGTCGGCGTACTTTTCTCAAGGAGCTGGGCTGGCCTCGACACCGCTGAGTGGGGGCGCATTCACTGGCTTTGGTTATGTCTTCAACTTCAACTTAATTTAACTCTTTTTTTTTGCATCTTATACCGCTGGGGTGTCAAACACAATTTTTTTTTTTAATTAGCACTTGTAGTTTCTGTCGGAGAGCAGTTATGGCTAAAAGTCCAATTTTGAGTGTGATCGTCACACATTTACCTAATTTTGAAATGTGAGGCCAATGAAAACAGTTCACAAGGGGGATTGGTAACGCAAAATGTTTGTTGTTTCTTAAAAAAAAAAACAATTTGCAAAGTTGATGTTTTAGTCAGAAATCTGAAGTCATCATTAGCAGTTCGCGGGCCCCATAAAATGATGCGCTGGTCCAAATTTGGCCCCCGGGCCCTGAGTTTGACACCCGTGTTTTTAAGGAGGAAGCTCTTAATGAAAATCAGTTCTGGTCAGTGGTACAGAACTTCTGAACATGTTATCTGTCTTGAACAGTGATACCTTCTGTTTTTTTGTTTTCTCCATTTCTATTGTACGGAATTCGCGATCTGTTTATATGTTTGATGTCAATAAAAATAAAAATGCAATAATCAACACTGTTTTATGTTTGTTATATAATTTCCGTTCTATGCTTTATGTTTACCCTCCAATTCGATTTTGTGTCCAATCCACTGCGGACCACAATCAACTACCATTCAAAGTAAGACACAAATAGTACACGTGATCACTTGTTCAAGATGTTTCCACTTGATTGATCGGTGTGCAATTATTCATTACTCATGGATCAAATGAATTTCCGCTTCTTATTCTGCGGCATGTTAGCGGTGACGTGTCGACACCTGGCCCACTTTAAGCGGGAAACTTCCCGGGTCAGTCAGGGCTCGTCGCTGACGTCACGAGTCCCGTATGTCAAAGGCGGAAGTAGACGCAAAACAACATCAGCGCCAGGCACACGGATTTGACTCAGCCGGCCGCGGCGGCCACATTCACCCACGAAGAAAAGCAAAACAAACGCGAAACAAGTCAGGAAGACAGGAAAGGCTTCGTCTTCGGTTCGTCCCGAACGCAACGTACAAGCATGTCCGTGTTCGGAAGGTGGTTCGGCACCGGCGGCGGGGGCAAAAGCGGCAAGGCGCCCACACCCCAGGAGGCTGTCCAGAAACTCCGAGAGACCGAAGACATGTTGGCCAAAAAACAGGAATTCCTCGAGAAGAAGATCGAGCAGGAGATCGCGACGGCCAAGAAGCACGGCACCAAGAACCAGCGAGGTGAGGCGCGAACTGCCAAGGGCTGGCGAGACGCTTTCCTTTTCTTTTTCTTTTTTTTTTTTTGCTTTATCGCGACCTTAGCGGCGCGGCTAACTTGGGAATCCATGTTTAAAGCACCCGGACAGGAAAACAAAACGCCTTCGCAAAGTACTCTCGATGTACGCGCTCATTACGTGAGTAGTTTAGACACTGATTTGAAAGAAAAAATCCTATGGTTTTCCCTCGCTACATGGCGGTTTTAGGTTTTGCGGCTCGAAGTCGTAAATGAAAATCCGCGAAGCCGCTTCACTCTATCGCGGATGTGACTACATTTTCCTATTGCGGGCATACTTCGTTAATTTCTTATAAGTCAGACCAGTCAAAAAAAAAAAGCATTTCATTCATATTTACGATCATCCGTCCGAAAACAATTAAGAATGCTGACCGTTGTCCTCCCAAGTCAAAGCAAATGTTTCCAAATATCTTCATTCGTCTCTTTCTTGGTAGACATCAGATAATATTTTTCGGCCGACCGTTTTGACAAGATATGAAGTTTGGGTCTCTAAACCAGTGGTTCTCAGATGGCCCCTGAAGGGACCCCGGGGGGTACGTGAGATTTTAGTTCAACAAACACAAGGCAAAAATCATTTCGAAATAAAGACGTTCGATAAAACTAATGGTATGTTCACTCGGTTAGTCAATCATTATTCAAATAATAATAACACCGTTTGTCGAACTAATTTGCCGTCAAACGGAAAGGTTTGCATTCAAATATTTCAGAGAGCTCGTATTGTACGGTGCCGGTCAAAAGTTTCGAAAGATCCTCAAATTCAGAGTTTTTCTTTTCATTGTTTAAACGGTTCCTGGGTTCGTGGACATTACGAAGAATACTTTTTATCGATATAATGATTGGGGGAATATAAAAAATGGTCATATAAGCAGAATACCGTGGATACTTGGGGATGTGAACAGTAAACGGGCACAATTAGCACGATTGGGGCGCGTCCATTTCCCGGCCCGGCGCCTAAATCTGGAAAGCCAATCTCGTAAGCGAGCGTCGTTTGCCAGCATTTTGTCCGATACGGAGGTGCGCACATCCTCCCGAGTCAAGCGCTCACGGCAAAAGTCCGGTGCGCTACTTCCGTCAAGCTATTCAGACGAACCCGGCGCAAAACTTGAATTTCGACATAGCTGGACGGACACGCTTGTTTGAAAATCCACGTCAGAGCGACGAAATGACTCCTCGCACAACGTCCGTTTGACAAACACAAACGCGCGGTGGAGCCGCAGAATGGAATCGCCCCCAAAATTCACACACTCCATCACTTACACAAATATGACATTATTCTCTCAAAGATTTGCTGGTTATTTTTGCCCCCTCTCGGATTTGCCAGTTTTAGTCAGATACCGCACAAGTTTGAAAACGTTTATTTCCCCCGAGCAATAACTTCCACGGACCGGACGTGCCGCTTTATTACACTTTACAAATGATGTCAGAGTGCTCCGTCTGGGCAAAAAAGACGTATACAGCGTGGCGGTTGGATATCGCGGGCCACATTGTAGTTCCGGTTTCTGTGAGGGCCGTTGTGAGTCGAGTCAATTTCAAGTATGATCGTCACACATTTGCACACTTTGAAATCAGAGGCTGCCAAAAACTCTTCGCAAGGGGTACTGATAACAACAACAACAAAAAAACAAAATGGTAAAGATGAAAGGTAACTTGGAAATTTCATCTTTAAGCCAGAAACTCGGAAGTCATAATTAGCATTTTGCGGGCCACGTAAAATGATGTGGCGGGTGGATCCGGCCCCCGGCCGGGCCTCGAGTTTGACACCCGTTTGTACATGCAAACTTGCGCTCGGACACCGAATAAAACTACTCCAATACTGGGGCACAATGCGATTTTACCGTCCTAAAATATCGTTGCGTATATCGCATTTACAAACTCTGAATGGAATAGTCGTGAATTTTACGGCGGTAAATTTGGTGCAAAACTTCCTTGAACTCGTACAATGGAAATGTTGTGAAATGCAGTTATGAAAAAAAGCTTCTCGGCGTAGAAAATATTGTCGCTCCAATTTTTCTTACACCAGATGTTTGATGCTTTTTTTTCCAGACTGAAGTGAACAGTAGTAACAGTAAGAAGTAAGCCATGACGGCGCCGTCGGCCATGACTTGGCGTTATTTTCATTTGACAAGAAGTGACTCACCGTCGCGGCGCGGCGCGGCGCGGCGCGGCGTCCGTAGGCGCCCTCAAGAAGAAGCCGCGCAACAAACCCTTTCAAATCATCTGAAGAGGCAGACGCAGTCGAATTTCCATTAGTCGCTCCCGATGGTCGCCGCGGCCACAAAACAAAGCCGCGGCGGGCCGTGTCATCTTTTGATGATGTTCCCTTTGTAGCATCATAACTTCAAAACGATCACATTTACATTTTCGGGCGTCGTCCTTCTCCCTTTTGGGAGTTGTGCGCCGTCTTTACTTTTAGTCTTGCGTCAACTACGCTTTAGTTGTTTTAGTTTTCACTACCGATATGAGATGCTCATCAACTGGAAATTTCAATGCATTTTTGAGAGTCACTCCGCTCCAGCGTCAAAGGTCAAACTTGAAAGACAACCTCAATGACGCACGTTTTCCAGTAGATGGCATCCATCCCTCCCATTTTTAACGTAAGATCCGCAGTGAGCCCGCAGACGAAAACGGCTGCATTTTGTACAACCTCCCTTTGTTCTACCGCTGGTCATAAAGGAACAAAAAAAGAAAGGGATACACTTTCCTTTTTCTAAGGAGAGAAGACTGTATACACAAAATAACACCGAAACGTTATATGCCATAGCTGCCATAGCTGCCATAGCTCATGTGAACTTTTTTGGACACCGTTTCTGTCCCTGTGTCATCTCTTCTTCTATTCAAGCATTAGGAACATTGAAAGTTTGCCAAAATGGCTTGAGGAGAAGTCTCAAAGATGGAAAAGAACTCTCGGTCACCAGAATCGGCGCGAAACCCCGCGGCTTCCCTGGCGAAAGAGATAACATCTCCAGGGAAGCTTGGGATAAGGACTAACGACGTTACCCGGCCGCAAACTCATCCCGCGCCTTTCGTCTCATCCAATTTTGCGAGCGTCGCGGGGCCTTTTAGGGATGGATAGATGACATACTGTGGCTCAGCGTGGCTCGGACTCCCGCGTACGGGTCTCTTTCACGTCGTTTCGTGACGGCCTGACCGTACGGACGCTTTGCCACGGGTTTAAAAGACTCGAAGTGATTAGGGGCTAATAGCAAATATGGGGCTGGGCAATAAATGAAATGGGTTTGATCCGTATTTTCCATTTAAAACTTAGCTATGGACACTCGGCGTCCGGCCCCATTCGTCTTCGGTCTTTACCGCGCGGCGGACCAGAGAAACCTTTCCCAAAGTCGCCCCGCTCGCCGAGGCTAAAAGCTGCCGCCGTTCGTTTTAATCGGATGGGATTTCATCGGATTAAAAAAAAAAAAAAAAGACTTGCAGATTGCACAGCGCCATCTCTGCCAAGTATCCGCCGTTGGCATTTTGGAATAAAGCGCTGCATTTTGACCGCAGTCAAGTTGATGCTTAATCCCCATTTACCGCGATCCCCCAAATATAGGACGCACTTTTCTTTCCCCCAAAATGATAGATGCATCCTATCAACGCCAACTTAAATATGAGATGTTTTTGTTTTCTTCTTCTTCTTCTTCCACGCCGTTCGAGGAAGATGCATCCGTCGGCCGCACGAGCCGACTTTTCAGGCGCGGCGGATATGGGCCGCGTTGAACGGCGTGAGCTGGAGGGCGCTCTTCAGTTTGCCGTTAGCAGCGAGCGCCCGTCGCAGCTAACGGCGGCCGACGTTAGCCGAGATTGTCCCGGCATTATTTTCCAGAGAAGATGCGGGCGGACCGAACCCACGTCCGAGTCCATCCTTTTTCACATTACCTACACCATAGGTGTGGAACTCCAGTCCTCGAGGGCCGGCATCCTGCATGTTTTCCGGTTTTCTTTCCCCAACACACCTGATTCAAATGATTAGCTCATTAGCAAGCTCTGCAGGAGCTTCAAAATGATCCCAATCATTCGAATCAGGTGTTTTTGAGGGAAAAGGTTCGAAAACATGTAGGATATCGGCCCTCGAGGCCCGGAGTTCGACACCCGTGACCTAAATCGAGAGGATCGTGTCAATGAAGAGCGGCAAGGTACGCGGCCCAGTTCTCCGGTTAAAGAGGGAAAGTTATTCCGTTGGACTCGTTGATCAATTGCGGTCTTCGTGGGACGCGGATGACGCGCCGGGCGTTTACGTCCAAATGAACTGGAGATGCGTCGCCAGGGAAACAAAAATGCCTTCAATGTCACGCTGCGTTCGCCGACCGCCCGCAACGCGGGAAATCTGATACACCCCGCAACAAATATGTAACTGATTGATATGAACACGAGAAAATACGGATCATGTAGTGAGTTGAGATTTCAATCCATTTTCGAAACGCGGTAAGTTGAGACTCGGTCCGTTTGACATTGTTGCCGAAGTGTCAACGTAGAAAATAGCAGAATTGGACCCCCGAACGAGGGGGCGGAAGCCGGCTCGCGGAACAATCTTTCCCGCTCGTTTGACTCTTTTGCATGGCCCTTCCCGCCGCAGCGGCACTGCAGGCCCTGAAGAGGAAAAAACGCTACACCAAGCAGCTGGAGCAGATCGACGGCACCCTCTCCACCATCGAGTTCCAGAGGGAGGCGCTGGAGAACGCCAACACCAACACGGAAGTTCTGAAGAACATGGGCTTCGCCGCCAAGGCCATGAAGGCCGCGCACAAAGAGCTGTGAGGACAAATCAATATTCGGTTATTTTTCCCGGACGAACAAAGCCGCGCTTCGGTAGCGGGAACGTTTTTCGGTCCGTCGGCTACAATCGATCACGCTACGCCCATAAACCGAACCAAACAAAAGCAGGAAGGCGTGAGAACGTTCGGCTTGGATAAAATGACTCCTTTGAAGAGGTCAATTATTTCCGCGCCTTTTAAAATGGCATTTGTCACGATGGTTCGGTTGAGTCGTGACGTCGTCCGATTTTAAACGTCGTCGTTGGGTTTTTTCATGACGGTGAATTGAATAAGCAATGATTTCATGGCGAACAAAAGAAAGGATGAACAGATACGTTTCAGTCAAAAGATTGGAGCAGAAACCGCCGCTTTCATCCAAACTGGATCGGAGCGAACCGGTCGTTCTCAACCTTAGTCGAGCGACCTTTGGCTTCACGTTCCGATCGACTCACTCTTGATTTGAAAATGGAAAGCGGCGCCGATGGCGTGCTTGCTGAAACCCTGTTAGAATGTGACGTCGTCACGCTCTGTTTCAGGGATTTCTTTGTGTTGGATTTACAATCACTGAGCAAACGATTTCCTAAAAGTCAAACCTAGAAATGCGCACGCAAATTTGTCGGCTTCACGTTTTTTGAGGCGAAACCACCGATTTGACGAGACGAACGAATTTTGCAGATTGTCCGCCGAGATTGATTTTTTTTGGAATGTTATTTTTTCCCCAAGGGGGCCTGTTAAAGAGTTGATTAGCGGTGGGCTCTCTCTTATTTTGACAAGCAAAAAGCGCCCCGAAAGGAGGCGCGAGCGCTAACCTTGCGACTCGCCGGCGCAGGAACGTGGACGGCGTGGACGACCTGATGTCGGACATCATGGAGCAGCAGGAGCTGGCGCAGGAAATCACGGACGTCATTTCCAATCCCGTTAGCTTCGGCGAGCAAGTGGACGAGGTACCGCGCCCGCCCGCCCGCCGGCCCGCCCGCCGGCCCGCCAGCCCGCCCTTTGTTTTGCTCCTTTGACCGGTCCGCCCCTCAGGACGAACTGATGGCCGAGCTGGAGGAGCTGGAACAGGAAGAGCTGGACCGCAGCCTCCTGGACGTGGAAGGAACGCCCGACGTCCCGCTGCCCAGCGTCCCGGCCACGTCGCTGCCGTCCGGACCGGGTGCGTGGTCCGCTACGGCCGAGCGACGCGGCCCGCTTCCCCAAACCAACGCCCGAACGATTGAAAGAAACCCAAAACATTCTCGACGATTGCACTTGACGAAAACAAAGCCTTTTCCCCGGGTTCATCCGCGCCCCGTTTGGCATCACCCGTTTTGGCCTTTCCGACGGCTTCTTGCCACTTTTTGTTCTTTTCTTTTTCGTCGCTCCACTCGCCCGTCAACCGCATTTCAGGTCGCTCGATCGAGCGTTTTTGGTTGCTCCGCTTTCAATCGAACATTTTCGGTCTCTCCGCTTTCAACGGAACGGCGCCGATCGGCGTTAGGGGTCGGAGCCCCGCGATAACGCGCTGTTTTTTTTTTTGCCTTTCAGCCAAGAGGAAGGAGGAGGAAGACGACCCGGACATGGCCGACCTGCAGGCGTGGGCCACCAACTGACCTCCGGCGAGCGAGCGGGCACGCCCCCCCCCCCCCGCCCTCCCGACGCATACTTTGCGGTTGGAAACGTCAATGTGAACAATCGACGCGTGCGCGTGCACGGGCGGTCGCGTCCACAACCGCAAACATCACATGACAGCACTCTCAATATTTATCCTCCTTATATTCTTAAAAAGAAAAAAAAAGAAGAGACGTTTAGGTGAGGACGGAAGGACGCGGCATCCCGTGTTCCCTCCTTTCCACCGTTACGCTTGAAGCCGGCCTGCCCAATAAACGAAAGCTGCCAGACTTGATCCGAATGCTTCCGTGGGCGAGCGTTTCCATCTCCGCGCGCACGCCGACTCTCTCTTGTGGGCTAGCGCTTGTGTGTGCAAATGCCGTTTTGTGAATTGAGTTGTTTTTTTTGATAGGCTGCGTTTGACTGTTTGGATCGTGTCTTGGTCAGCGTCTGACTTTGCGTACGTGTGTGAGTTTGTTTTTTGGCCTGCGTGTGTGAAAATTATGTTTGTGATTGCGTGTGCTTGTGTTTTCTTTCTTAATGCGCAACTGTGTGTTTGACTGTTTTGAATATGTGATTGTCAGTGTGTATGAGTGTGTTTTGCAAGCTATGTGTATTTGTGTACGAATGCTGTTTTTGAGATTGCATCTTTGTTTTTAAATGAGTGACTGCAAGTTTGCGTGTCTTTGAACGTTTTGGACGTGTCTTGTCAGTATGCGTGTGTGTAAATAAGCGTGTTTTTTTTTTTTTTTTTGGGGGGGGGGGTGTACACGTGCACACCCTGAGCGCGGTTGAGTTTGTAAGTGGTCTAAACCGGTCGCCGTTCTGTCTTTCCCACGGGTGTCTGTCAATCAATAATAGATCCGAAGGGAAACATCGGCCACTTTGCGATTGCATATTTGCATAAACAAGTTCAAGGGCCATTTGCATTTCATCAGCAATCCACTAAAACGTTGGTGGCGCCAGTGGCAACATATTACGATTTTCCTTTTAACATGCTTTTGTTTTTTTTTAATGCTTATACTGTATATTTAAAAAAAAACAACATAATTTTAATTAAGAAAAGGAAAATGCATTTCGTCCAAAGATGATTCGTTTTGTTAAGACTTCATTCTTATTTTAAACGGTGCTATTTCTAAATAATTTTAGGTGTGTCCTGATTCGATCCCGATAATGGATATCGGTCCAATAGTATGGGATAATGTCAGTTTACATCCCAAACCTCCCATACAGGCAGTCCGTTCCTGCTCTTCTATCATGCTGTGATTTTTTTTCTTCATAGCACCAGTTGCTGACTTACTAAGTATCACTTGTCTTTTCGCGCGGTGTGAAACTAAATAACAAAATAAAGCATGTATCGTTCCTGCGGATATCGTAACTGAACGATTATGGTATCTGACATCACTTAAGACTGCAATAGCGGTATCGTACCGGAGGTGAAAAAGTCATATCTGGACGGGGGTATTTTTTTTTTCATACTTAATTTAACCCGACGAGAAGTTATCTTAAACGCGTGTGATGCGTTTGCGTGGTGAATATACGCTGGAGCGCCGGCAGGCCGGCCGGTTCGTGTGTTTATTCTTGTGATTTAAAGAGCGTCACTTCGCCCGCCTAATTTGGTGCAAGTATCTGTGTAGCGTGTTGGAAGTTTGTATGCGTGCGCGGGACTGTTTCTTTTCGCTTACGCATGTGTCGGCGTGTTGGCATTGATCTGTGCGAATGCGTAGAGAGTTTGGGTGCGTCTGAGCGAGTGAGTGGCGTTTATTTTGCTTCGCCTTCTTGTGTTGGTGCCTTCTGTCGCACACGTTTACTCGTTCAATAAGGAAGTTGGCAGAAGGGGACGTTAAATAAGACGCGTCGCAAGAAGCGGTTACGTGAGCTCGGGCTGCCGGTCCCCAAGCCAAACGCATCCGCGATCCTCACGCCGCACCTGAACGCACCAATCCCGGAGGCGTTTCTGCTCCGCTCACCAGACGAATGGCGTCGCGTATATTCGGGGCGATGTGATCCCCGGCCAACGGGAAGCCAGAATTCGCCCTCCAAGCACCGCCCCCAACCCCCGGGAGCTCAGCGGGAGCGTCTGCCCGTATAAAATGTCCCGCGACATGTTGGGGGTCCTCCTCTCCGCCTCTTCTCATCGGCCGGGCCGTTAGCATTTCGCCCAGCAGAGCTTCCTCCAGCGCGCCTACTTGCGACAATGTCCGAGAAACTCCCATTCAAAGTCGGTCAGTGTCTGTCGTTAGTTGAACTTTGTCCAGCCCTCCTCTTGGAATCCACTTTTGATCGCGTGTACCGTGTGCGGCTGCGCCGGCCGGCTAGTTAGCTCGCTAGCAGATGCGAGCGCCACGGAAGATGTTTTGGCTTCGAAACCGGATTTATTCGTCGTCACATTCTCGTTCTTCTCTCCGCGAAAACGTTAAGGTGGCGTGCGTGAGTTGAGCTCGTTTTAGAGTCTTTGCTTATTTTATCTTTAACGAAAGGCTACTTGGACCGTTTCGCAGCGTGAAAATAATTTTGACAAAAAAAGGTCAAGTTGAAGCGACGAGCTGCGTTGGGATTCGGATGTTGTAGTTTGCAAAGACGGCTAAGACCCGCAAAGACCCGCAAAGACCCGCGCGTCGAATAATCGTGAACGTCACTTCCCACAATGCAAAGTGGAACGCTCGTGGCGGCGTGATTGACAGCGGCAGATCTTGTGCCACACGTGCACAGTACGAAATACGTATGATGTACGGCAAAGTAAAAAAGTGTAAACCATAGTTTAACGAATGTATCCATTGCTAAAAGTTAAATTTCCCCCAAAATAAATGTAACAATCGCAACATATGTTATGTTAATACATTCGATTCGAGCGATTTGTAAACGAGTGGAGAGTTTTCTTTACTGTCCTTTCATTGGCATGAATCGAAATCTGATTAGATTTGCAGCTTCTGGGCTTTTTTTCCCACCTCCATTCACATCTAGTGTCATCCAAAATTGTGTCAAGTAAGGTAAAAGGCGCATATTGCCTAACAGCATGCGGTCAGATAAGCGCATTGGGGCCAAAGTCTGAAAAATTGTCAAAAGTCAACTTTATTCCGCGGGTCCGTCCGTCCGGCTCGTGATTGATTTACCTCTGGTCAATCTGTCACTTGATGTTCTCTAGACCTTGAGAAATGGTCTTGACTAACAGAATAATCATTGACTTACTGGTGACGCAGCATCAGCAACTCGGGCTTCTGTATTTTTATTTTATTTATTTTTTTCCTCAAGAACGTGCTCTCACTGGCCAGGGGTTGAACTGTTAGGTTCAAGCGGCCGAGAACGTTCAATAAACAACAGAAGGAAGACAAGGGCCTTTTACTCGCGAGGAGAGGGGACGGGAACCTTCGCTTTCCGAAAGGTCCTTCCAGTCTGTTTACAGATCCTTTCCGCTCCTTTTTTCATTTGGGTCGGCCGTAGGAATGAAAGTCATTGCTGTCGTTGTTTTTGTTTTTTTAAGAATCACACTTTGTTTTTGTTTTTTGCACCCGTGTAGAATCACACTTTTTTTTTGCACCCGTGTCAGAACGGTGTTTATGGGAAATTCATTTTACTGTATTGTTTTGACATTTACAATTTTAAGGTATAGAAAAGTACACAGAGATCTTTTTTTTTTTTTTTTCTTTTATCCTTAGCTGACATCAGCCTGGCCGAGTGGGGGCGCAAGGCCATCGACATCGCCGAGAACGAAATGCCGGGCCTGATGAAGATGAGGGAGCTGTACGGCCCCAGCAAGCCCCTGAAGGGCGCCCGCATCGCCGGATGTCTGCACATGACGCTGCAGACGGCCGTGCTCATCGAGACGCTGACCGCGCTCGGCGCCGAGGTCGGCGCTCGCCCGGGAACCGCGCTCAAGTGTTTGCGCGCGCGCTCCCGGCGGCCCGGTCCTCGGGCCGGGGTGTCCGCTTCGAGTCGCCCCTCGAGGCGTTGCGGTCATAAGGCGGCGCGCGGCGAAGGCGCTCGCTCGTCGACCGCGCGATGACGGCTCGGCGTTTTCTCGAGCGCCGGCGTACGCCTCGCGGCCTGTACACGCTTCCTTTTGGGTTTATTTTCTTCTACTCCTGCTTGCTATTTTTTTCATCGAAGCGCTCGGGGAAAGTCAGTCCTCACAATGGGAACGTCACGATGATTTTTTTTCTTCTCCCAACAGGTTCAGTGGTCCAGCTGCAACATTTTTTCCACTCAGGACCACGCCGCAGCTGCCATCGCCAAATCCGGCGTCCCGGGTAACCTCGAAAACCTTTCCTACTTTTCCCCCCGCTCGATGGGGGATTTGCGAGACAAGAGACTGTTGAGCGTAACCTCCAGATAAATGCGGCTTTTCCACCACCGCCGCTGACCCCCGCTCCTTTGGCAGTGTACGCGTGGAAGGGCGAGACGGACGAGGAATACATGTGGTGCATCGAGCAGACCATCTACTTCAAAGACGGACAGGCGCTCAACATGATCCTGGATGACGGCGGGGACCTCACCAACCTGGTCCACAGCAAATACCCCAAGCTGCTCCAAGGTGAGTGCGCATCCTACTCCTCGACATCGGCATGACGCCATTCCTGGCCCTGATTTCGGCCCCGCTCGATTTCCAGATGCTCGCTCCCTATCTTGTCATCGGTATCGAATGGTTCGAAGCCTTGTGAAAGACGTTGCTTAGTTCACATTCAAATTTGTTATTCAAACAAACAAAAAAAAAAGGGTCCGCTTTGAGCCGGGCGCTTCTTAGTCCGTGCCCTAAAACGAGGAGGGGAAACTCGACTTGTTCTTGGAGCGATACGCCCTTTCTTCACCAGTAAAACTCCTCGACGAGAAAACCTAAGCCCATCCTCTTTCTTACCTCCCCCCGTTGCATCATGACATTTTTTTCCTCCGCGTTTGCCGAGCATTCGGATTCACTATAGGGAAAAGAAGCCTGCCGGTCTAGCTCGGTTCACGCCCCAAGCGTTTTTTGCCACCGTATTGAAAAGCGGCGCGCTTTTTCCCATCCGCGGCGCCGGCGTTTGTGGGTGGCTCGCGGGGCTCAATACGACAGTAGCCGGACGGAACGGAACGTTCTTCTGCGGCGCCCTTTCCATTTGTGCGTCGCGGAGAAGCGGATGCCCCCCGGGGCGGCGGCGTCACGAGACCGGGCCGTCCGCCCGCCCGCCGATCCCCGCTTGGCTCGCTCCGGTCTCGGCGCACCGAAGCCCTCCGGCGCTCGTCCCTCAGGCATCCGCGGCGTCTCGGAGGAGACCACCACGGGCGTCCACAACCTGTACAAGATGATGAAGAAGGGAGAGCTCAAAGTGCCCGCCATCAACGTCAACGACTCGGTCACCAAGGTGGCGGCGACCGCCGGCGACGCCCCTTCCTCGGGAAGGGCCGCCAAAAGTAACAGCCGGGCCGGCGCTCTCGCCCCAGAGCAAGTTTGACAACCTGTACGGCTGCCGCGAGAGCCTCATCGACGGCATCAAGCGGGCCACCGACGTGATGATCGCCGGCAAGGTGGCGGTGGTGGCGGGCTACGGCGACGTGGGCAAAGGCTGCGTGCAGGCGCTGCGGGCCTTCGGCGCCCGCGTCATCGTCACGGAGATCGACCCCATCAACGCCCTGCAGGCCGCCATGGAGGGTGAGCGCCTTCCCTTCCGGCCCCGCCCGGCCCGGCCCGGCCCGGCCCGGCCGGCCGGCGCTCCTCTCGGGAAAGCGCAAAGTTTTCGTGCCCGCCAGGCTACGAGGTGACCACCATGGACGAAGCCTGCCGGGAAGGCAACATCTTCGTCACCACCACCGGCTGCGAGGACATCATCCAGGGACGGTACGTGGCTCCCCTTTACCCCGTTAAATCGAGGCGGCGAAGGAGCCGCGACCTCCAGGCCGCGGGAGCCTTCGCCGCTATCCGTTTGGCCGGCCGACCCGGCGACACCAAAAACGTCCGCGTACCGAATTGCCTAAACGGCATGGATTAAAGAAACGCGCGACATCCGCCGTTTGGTTTTGTTTTCTTCTTTTTCCGTCCTTCCCGCCGCGACCGCAGCCGCGTTTTTGCTGATTTCTATCTTTTGGGCGCAGCCACTTCGAGAGCATGAAGGACGACGCCATCGTGTGCAACATCGGACATTTCGACTGCGAGATCGACATGAGCTGGCTCAACGACAACGCCGCCGAGAAGATCAACATCAAGCCGCAGGTCCGGCGCCACGTATTCTTTATCCCGAGTCCGGCGCTCCGCTAGCCGGGGCTCCGCTTCCCGCTTCGCCCCGGCTAACGTACCGACGCCGCTTTCGCGAGGCGGTCCAGGTGGGACGCCGGCGGCCTGGCGGAGTCGAGTCAAACGCGGTCAGGTCACGACGGGCCGGAAAGTCGAAAAGGAAACGCTTCGGGAGACGGCGAGCGGGAACTAAACAAACGCGCTTGACCATTGAACCTCAGACTTACTCCGCCGAGACCCGCGCTCGTTTAGCGTCGAGCGCCGGGAAGGGGCCCACGCCCTTTGAGTCGAAGCCCTAAAGTTGAGCCCGCCACTTTTGGTCATCGCTGTGAGGATTTTTCGTAGCGTTTGTTTTCAAGTGGGGGGGGCCCGGTCTCGACTTTTTCCTTTCTTTTTTTGGGCGCCGCAGGTGGACCGTTACCGGATGAAAAGCGGGCGGCACATCATCGTCCTGGCCGAGGGAAGGCTGGTGAATTTGGGCTGCGCCATGGGGCACCCCTCCTTCGTCATGAGCAACTCCTTCACCAATCAGGTGCGTCCGTCCCGCAACGTTCCTAGCACCCCGCAACAAGAGATTCAAAGATTATTCATTCGAATCCGTGGTAATATCAATTTCTAGCGCAGCGAAAACTCAAAGGTCAAATGTTGAGAAAAAGATTTTTAAAAAAAAAACAAGGTTTCACTGCCTCCGCTTTGCACAAATCTCCCCTTTGGATTTGAGCGGAACGGGCCGATAAGTTGACGACACGCCCTTTTCGGAAATGAGACGTTTGTGGTTTTTGCGCGCTAAGGTTCTGGCCCAGATGGAACTTTGGACCAACACCGCCAAGTACCCCGTGGGCGTCTACTTCCTGCCCAAAAAGGTTACGCCGCACCTCTCAGTCCGGCCTTCCTTCTTTCCTTTCCCCCGTGACCGCTTCGGTTTGTGTGCGTGGCAGTTGGACGAGCAGGTGGCGGCGGCCCACTTGGACAAGCTGGGCGTCAAGCTGACCAAGCTGACGGCCAAACAGGCCAAGTATTTGGGCCTCCCCGCCGAAGGACCCTTCAAGCCCGACCACTACCGCTACTGAACCCCGGGCCGTCCCGGACCCCGGGGCCGTCCCGGACCCCGGGGGCGTCCCGCCCTCACCTTGCCTTCCCCAAGCGGCGTTCCCCATCGAAATGACCGGGACGCTTTTCTCGGGGACCCCCGCTCGTCTTAAAGCTCATTTAACTCTGCCGGGCGCCTCCCGCTCAACAATGTGTCTGACTGCCGACTTTTTGTCAAGTTCTGCATCGGATTAAAAAAAACGTGTTGAGCGGTGTGTGTCTGTGCACTCGATCCTTTTGCAATGGCCTCGAAACACAAGGGCGAGCCCAAAGCGATGACGGCGCCTCCTCTGCCGACAGGTAGCGCTTGCGCGGAAGTGTAACTTGCATACGTTCGGGAAGTTACTTCTCCCCGCGACGCCCCCCTCCTTCCCCGCGCGCGGCCCTCTCAAACGTGGCTCTCTTCCTCCCGGTTTGGAATCGTCCTCAACAAATCGACTCGATGTTTGTTTAGCGGCCTCCGTGCAACGGTAGACTCGACGCAACGCGGACGATATCCGCTCGCTTTTGATCGCCGACCGTTCACAATGTAGGAAATGTGAACGGCGTTGTCTAACGCGCAACAAATATTAGCATTTGCGAACACGAGAAAAAAAAAACGCTCGGCCTCACGGACGCGCCTTGGTCCGCGTGGCGCCAACGCGTCACGGCGCCTTGGTCCGCGTGGCGCAAATCGCTATACATTATCAGAATGTTTCGCTACGTGTTTTTTTTTTTCTTTTTCATACACGCATTAGTTTCTCACCGAGCTGTGGACCGTTGTCTGGCCGGGAGCGCCCCCCGGCGGCGAGAAAGTAGTTCCGTACCTTTTGGACCTGTCCCATCCCATCTTTCGATTCTGTAGCCGTAAACGGAGTTGGTTCCCCGGTGCGATTGAACCCGTTTCCCATCTCGGCAGCTGTTTATCTTGTTACCCTCAGACCGGCGTTACAGAGCCCCCAAAGCCGGACAAGCAGATTTAGAGACAGTTTTAATCCTAGAGCTATTACTGCAATAAGTAATCACGGAATATAATCAAGTACTGCATTTTAAACCATACTCACTTTCCTCACTTGTGCAATAATGAGCATGATCTGAGCCATTCATCCATGTGCCAAACGTGTACTGCGTGCGAAAAAAAGCCTCAGACCACACTACCACTACATATGCTGCTGTTGTGTGTTGTTTGAAACATTGTATTTATAAAACCGTTATTTTACTCTTTTTGTTCTGTTTTTTAACGAAATGCACTAAGGAGTAGCACCCAAATTTCGTCGTATGCTATACAATGACAATAAAGGCGATTCTGATTCTGATTCTGATTCTGATTCTGATTCTGACAAGCGGCCGGGGGGCAGTAGCGTCGCCAAATTCCGTCCCATCGGGAAGAAGGTCCGCCCGTCCAACCTCCGGATGAAGCCGCGTACGCCAAAGCGGAGGCTCGGGCGTATCGCCGCTTTGGCCGGAGGTTTTGGAAGATTGGCTTTTGATGGCGAGCGGGGCAAACCGGAGACGTTCACCGGCGAGAACCTCGAGGGCCTGCGTCGCAGACGTTTTGGAAAGAAAAAAAGGAGAAAGGGCGGGAGAAAGGACGGGAGGAGAGGATTCCACCGTCCCCTTCCAGCGCTCCGGCATCTTTACGGCAACGATGGAGCGCTGGCGGGACGGCGTCGTGGTGCTCGGAGACTTTGTCGGCGGGAGCTTTTTCCCTCCCTCGCATTTTCCGAGAACGTCCGTCAGAGTTCTGGCAAATTTGCAGCTTTGAATCTCGGCCTCTCGCCGGGCTTCGTTTGAATCATTTTTTCGGGGAGCTTTCTCTTTTCCAAATCTCGACCGACCTCTGTGGATTGCTGCACTTTTTGCTGTTATCCTCGAGAAGTTTCCCTTTTTGCTTGCGAATGTTAGGTGCGCCCCGCAGGCGTCAAATTTGAGCCCGTGTCGGGCTCATTTACTGCCATTCAAAATAGCGAGTATTGTCATTTTCGGACGTATTGAAAACCCGTGTTTTATCATGCAAAATTTGCACGATGTTTTTTTTAACGGCAACGTCATGCAGGCGGGTCGTCTGCTCCTGCTCCTCCGCACCCCGCTGCTCGAGACACTTTCACTTGCGGTTCATCCTTCAGGGCCGTTACGAAATATGAAAAACACAACATAGGACATACATTTGCCCTGTTTGTTCTTTGGAAAGAAAACTTTGCATGTCGTGGCCGTTACCCCATTTCCTTCTACTGTGCTTAAACAGGTTTTGACGGTAGCAGGGTTGCGTGAAGGTTGCGAACAATTATTTGAAAGGGGGCAGTGAAAGACCAACATCTTTTGCGAGGGACCTTTCTATCCCCCCCAATCTAGAACCCCGAAAGTCAAACTTTATTTGTCGGCGCCTCACCTTCCTTTTGTAACGTTGTTACCGAACCGACTTGTTATCAAACCGAGATGACTTCCGGTCTAACCGTCGCAGCGATCTTCAAAATAAACCTAAGTCGCCTGCTCAAGCGTCCCAGTCGCTCCGCTTCCCTCCATTGCGGACGTTTATACCGGAAACGCCGCAAGGAAACACAAGTGACAACTTTTCGCCAACCAAACGAGAGAGGGAAGATGGCGGCGTTACGAGTCGCGGTGCTCTCGGGCGCCGAGAGAACGCTCCTGTGCTCGCGGAAAACCATCACGACGCCTAAGGTAGATTAGCCGGACGCGGAGCATTTCGTTACCCAATGTCGCCTCGCCGGTTCGGACGCCGCGGCCGGCCACGAGCTAATGCTAACGCTAACGCGGATAGCAGCCGGCTGCTTGAGACAAGGTCATCCGCGTCACGACGTCGCATGCGTACTTCCAGCAAACCGGTTGTTTTGGCCCAGTGGCGTGATTGCCACAACGTTTTAAACATCTGCCAAAGTCCAACGCTTTGAAAACGCGTGCTTCCACGCCGACGCCACACCGGCGTTGCGCTTCCGCTGGCTCCCGATTCCAGACTCGGGTCGTTTGCTTCCCGGCAGCAGATTCGTCACAAGCCACATGCCAATGTTGTTGCGGACGCTTTACAAGAAGTTCTTAGAACAAGAGTCGTCGTAAATCTAAACTATGGGTGCAAAACATAGGGCCCGCGGGCCGGGTCTGCCCCGAAACGGGTTTAATTCGATCCGCGAGATGATCTTGTCAACAAATAAAGTGGAAAAATGGACCTCGCTTCGATAGGGGTACGCTTGAGAGCGGAGCCCGTTAGCTGCGACCAAGTCAATGGCTTCCACTTTTTCTTCCACGTCTTCTTGGGTTAGCGGGCACTTGAATTTGATCATTTATCTAAAAGGGAAGCTCTTAAAAGCCAAACCTCTCCGCCAAATTGGCGGCTCGACACTCGAATAGTTTGGGGGCCGACGGGTCGGGCCCCGATCGTGAAATGAAATGAGCGCGCGCGCGCGCTTTCGTAAGCTAGCGGCCTGACGTAGCGCCGGCCGGTTTTCCCTGCAGGCCAACATGTCCTTGGGCGGTCTGCCTCGCGGCCAGAAAGCGGCACTGAGCACGCTGGGCGTGGTTGGCGCGGGCGCCGCCGCCCTGGCCCTGGCGCTGCACCGTTCAGTCAAAGCCTCGGACCTGGAGCTCCACCCGCCCGCCTACCCCTGGAGTCACGGCGGGCCGCTGTCGTCCCTGGACCACGCCAGGTGGGGCCGCCCTCCTCTCACTTGCGATTGTTGTCTGAACATTTGGCAAATCTAAAAAAGATCCGACCAAGCGCCAAACTTTTTGCCTTTTTTCTATATCAACAATAACCCATGTATAAAAGGTGAAAGTGTTTGACTTATTTTTCCCATACATATATATATATATTCCAAGGCGTTTTTTTTTTTTTCTTTTTTGGTGTTCAAAAAACAAAAAACAAACAGCTTTTCAGTGCTGCAGATTTTGCAGCCAGGAATATGCCGATATGATCCGCGTTGCATGAAATCAAACGCTCCCCTGATGCAAAATAAATGCTCTCCTGCTGCATTTAGGTCTTGGGTCGAGGCCTTTCGTCAACTACGAGCGTCACAACGCGTAGCGAGAACCTTGCATTATGGGAGTCAGGCTAAGCCGCTCAAAGTCATTGAAAGGCTCGGTGCTTTTGGTGTCTCAACGCAAAAAGTTCTGTTGCGCCTTGTTCTCCAGTCGCCTGCCGTCGAAAGGATTCATGCAAAAATCGGGGGAAACGCATGATATAAAACACCAGGTCCTCAATCTGTCCAAATGGACCATATTTCCAATTTTGAATGGCAGTAACTGAGCCCAACGTGGGCTGAATTTGACATCCGCAGGGTGTCCCTCTTCACCCCTCCTTTGCAAGGGACGGCATATTCAAAGTCAACACGTTTTGCCAATCTATGGAATGTTTTGCTCTTCTTCAGTGGACCTAAAATTCGTCAACATTTTTAGCTCACAATGTTAAATATTTAAGAGTTATTAAAGTATTGCTCACCAATTGTCCAGTCAAATGGAAAAAAAAAAGGTGTTTTTTTTCAATGTATACGTCTTGCAGCCTATTTTGCTAAACTCCTTTGTCACCAAAAGAACACAAATGCATTTGGGTGGGAAATATCGAAAGGCGTCGCCGAAATATGATTGTGGACATGTCCCTCGCCGTCTTGTCAGCGTCCGGCGCGGCTACCAGGTGTACAAGCAGGTGTGCTCGGCCTGCCACAGCATGGAGTACCTGGCCTTCCGCAACCTGGTGGGAGTGTCGCACACCGAGGACGAGGTCAAGGCCATCGCGGAGGAGGTCAGACGCCGCGCTTTCGGCTCGCGTTCTCACCCTTTACCGCTGGATGGCCTTGGGCTGCCCCCGCCCGCTTTCCGCTGCGCAAACGTAGCTCCTCAACCGTACCGAGGTTTTCGGTCGGCCCGTTTGTAGTTTTGTTTTTCAGCCCCGAAAACGCTCCCGATGTTGTTGGTTAGCGCGGGGGCGTCAGTCATTTTAGCTCGGGGGCCGCATAGAGAAAACGCTGTTCTCGGGCGGGCCGGTCAGCTCAAATTCACGCTATAGAACTTCAAAACGGTCAGTGGCAAGTATATGTAGATTTTGACTTTGCCTGGTAGGAATTCGTGGCAAAAAGCGGGGCGGACCAAATAGGTTTTTCCCGACGCGGATGCGCTCGCCGCCGTAGCCGTTTCCGCACTCCCGCCCCCCAGGTGGAGGTGGTGGACGGGCCCGACGAGACGGGCGAGATGTTCACCCGGCCCGGCAAGCTGTCCGACTACTTCCCCAAGCCCTACGCCAACCCGGAGGCGGCCCGCGCGGCCAACAACGGAGCCCTGCCGCCCGACCTCAGTTACATCGTCAACGCCAGGTACGCTCCATGGAGGGAGAGCTTCCACGCGCGTCGACGGGCGGCCAAAGAACCGACGGGAACGACGGTCGCCCGAGCCCCCGTCGTTGCTCCCATCGAGCTCCCATCCCCCCCCCCCCCCCCCCCCTTTTTTTCTCATTCCACCAAGTCAAAACACTTTTGCATAGCTTTTATGTTTTTGCACGACGCAGAAAGGCAGTAGAAACACTAGCCCGTTTACGTAGGCGTGGCCCCGAGCCGACGCGAGCGCTTTGGTTTTGCTCGGCGGCGACCCGCTCAAACAACAAATAGCGTTCTTTTGCCAACTCTCGCAGGCACGGCGGCGAGGACTACGTCTTCAGCCTGCTGACGGGCTACTGCGAGCCCCCCGCCGGCGTGGCTGTGAGGGAGGGGCTCTACTACAACCCCTACTTCCCCGGACAGGCCATCGGCATGGCGCCGCCCATCTACAACGAGATTCTGGAGTACGACGACGGTAAGGGCGGCGCGAGGCCGGCTCGGGAGGGAGGGGGGAAAAAGCAAGGTCGGCAAACGAGGAGCGCGCCTTTCCGCAGGGACCCCCGCCACCATGAGCCAGGTGGCCAAGGACGTGTGCACCTTCCTGAGATGGGCGGCCGAGCCCGAGCACGACCAGCGCAAGCGCATGGGACTCAAGGTCAAAGGCGCCGACGGCGCGCGGCGCGGCGCGGCGCGGACGAGCCGCAATTTGCAACCTTTGTCCTTTGCCCCGCAGCTGCTGATGGGCTCGGCCATCCTGGTGCCGCTCCTCTACTACTTGAAACGACACCGCTGGTCCGTACTCAAGAGCAGGAAGATCGCTTACAGGCCGCCCAAATAAGGGCGGGGCGTCTTTACATGTTTATTAGCAAACACAACAGGTAACACATTTGGTGCCCGGTCAACAACGTCTGATGGTTATTTTTTTCTTTGGAGGATCGTGACTTGCTCTACTGTACAAAATAAATTATACGCGTCCCGTAAAATGTTCTGGTCCCCCTCGTCCAGTTCGGATTCGTTCGCGCGGTCGATACATTTTCTACAGCTGCGTGGTGCGTGAGCTCTCGCAAAGGAGTGGGCGTGCCGCACTCAAAAGGGGGCAAATAAACACGCTCACGGAAACGGATCGTTTGTGACCAAACGGTCCGCGGAAATTGTAGCGTGACTCGTAAAAAAAACAAACCAAAAAAACTTCGTTGCCAGAACACCACAGTAGCAAAAGGAATCCCGGCGGCCTTAATGTTCCTTCTCGTTCCGAGAAGGGGAAAGACCGCCGGTCACGTCCTCCCCCACCCGCCCAAATTGTTTATTTGAGCACCAGCGTGGCCTCGGAACCGTCTTTCCTCTTGGGGTAGAGCCCGTGGACCAGGTGGTGCTCTCGCCTCAAGAAGGCGTAGAAGTAGTCCGACACCATCAGGATCTGAAGGGACCGGAGGAAAAAGATCAGCCGAGAGGAAGCGAGGACCGCCCGTTTGGGGAGCCGCGCCATTTCCGTCCGCGAGGCCCCAGCGCCGACGGCGGGTGGCGCGAGGAGCAAAAACAAAGACCTGAGCGATGTTGAAGAGCACGGTGTTGGCATAGTAGAAGTTGGCGTTGGCGCTGCCCGCGTAAATCCACAAGTGCCACAGGACCGGGAAGAGCGCCGAGCACGTCAGGAGCGCGCAGGACGTGGCGAAGGTGCTGCGAAGGACTGCAAAGCGCAACGGGCCGTAAGTCGGGATCGGGGACGGGGGCGGCCCGGACTCACATCTGCCGAGGTGACTCCAAACGGGGAGGAAGGCCATGTAGAGCGCCGCGTCCCCCACCGTGGGGTACGACTTGAAGATGGAGATGACGGCCAGCTGCAGGAAGATGAGGAAGACGGGATGGTCCCTGGAACACACGAGACGCTCGGCGGTCCGTCGCCCCGCCCGATTCCCGCCGGCGACGCCCACTCACTTGAGCTTGACGGACATGGGGACGGCGTAGATGAAGACGTTGGTCTGGAAGACGTAGAGGAAGAAGAGGCGGAAGTGTTTGAACATCTCGGCGAAGAAGTACCAGAAGATGCCGACGTTGGGCGTCAGGTCGGGAACCGAGAGGCTGAAGGCGAAAAGCGGAGGGGCCTCCGATACGGGCCGGCGCTCCCTCGAGATCCCGGGCGCGGGAAGGTGTGGCGGCGGCTCACATGAAGCCGTAGACGGACGGCAGGAAGTCCCAGGAGCCCAGCAGGAAGAAGGACAGGCCCACCGTGACCAAGAGGCTGCCCAGGTACATGAAGGCGTACTGGGCCACGAACCACCAGAAACTCGGCCGGCGGGCGTTGACCGGGACGAACTGGCGCTGCGCACGCACACGCGGAGGCCCTATATCCGGCGCCTAGGCGCAAAGCGCGGGCGTGTCGGACGTTCCCGACCGTCCTCGGGCGCCTACCTGCATGAGGTAGAGCAAAGCGCCGGCGCAGAGGGCCAGGGGGTAGAAGCTCTGGTAGGTGGCCAGGGCCAAGAAGATGGCGCTCAGCAAGACGTTTCCTGCACGCGAGCCGAGGGGTGAGGCCTGCCGGCCGGGGGGCCGGGGTCGGGGTCGGGGTCGCCGCCGCTCACCTTTGACCGTGGCCAGGATGAAGAGCGCCACCAGCGCGTTGTTCAGGACGCAGGTGGACTTGGCCACGCAGGACAGCACGCTAAAGGGATTCAGGAGGTAGCTGCCAGACACGGGGGCGCGCCCGTCAGGGAGGCTCACGGGACCCGGCGCCCTGACAGTTTCAAACTCGGGGCCGTTCCAAAGTCACGCTAAACGGCGAAAATCGCCGCCCGCCCGCCCGCCCGAGGCCTCCGCGACGGTTCCAAAGGTGCGCTCGGCCCGGGTCGCGACTACCCGTTGATCCCGGGCTACTCCAACGCGGTGACGCGCCGAGGTTCCCGAGCGCCCGCCGCCGGTCCCCCGCCTCGGCGAGTAACCCTTTTCGGAACGGGCGGGATCCAATCGAGCCGACGGCTAGCCCGACCCGTCTTTGTAATCGAGGCGACCCGCGGCGAGGAACTGGCTCGGGCGGTACCGGCGTGGCGGCTTTAGTTGCTGGCGGGCGGGCGCCCGAACAATCGAGCGCGTTCGAGATCGAGCGACGGAAATCGAGCTCGGGTCGGATTTGACGGAACGAAGCAAAGGTTGCCGCGGCACGGGTTCAAAATAACAAAGCCAACCGTCAAAAGTGAGATCCCGTCCGTCCACAATGGCGTGTAAAGTTTCAAATGGGTCATCCTCCTCGGAATGATTCCCGGTAAATCTTCAAAACGCCAGGCGTCCAGATGGACCGTTTATTTTCGGCCGCGCGGTCCAGCTCTATCGGATTTTCTTTTTGCGCCGGCTACTCACAACATGGCCACCTTGAGCGGGACGTAGTGCATCTCTTTGGGGCTCCGCACCAGCCGGTGGCAGTCGGCGGGGTAGCGCTCGGCTTCCAGGGCGTATTTCTGCTTCCTGAACTGCAAAGGGTGCGGGGGGGGGGGGGGACAGGACGGGACGGCGGTCAGCGAGCGCCGCGGGCGGGCGGGAGGCTCGGGCTGCCTCACCACTTGCTTGTTGTAGTCCTGCACGGCGTAGTAGAGCGCCGCCGCCGCCATCACGTCGGCCAGCTGCGGAGCGGAGGCAGAGACGGCATTGGCGCCGGCCCGCTTGCGGCGGGCTCCTTCCGCCGCAAGTGACCTTCACCCGCTGACGGGGGCGGAGCCACGCCGACCGAACCCCCCAAATTTTTGGTGGCGTTTTCTCTGGGCACGACCCCCCCAAACTAGCCGGATGGGCAATTGAGAGCGGAATTTGTTGAGAGCGTCCCCGCGAGCCCGCTTGAGAACAAGCGCTTAAGAAAAGGGACGGACGGCCCCTTCCCCAGATGGTAGCCGCGCCCTTTTTGTCCGGGTTCCACAAAGCCCCGCCGCAAACGAGAGCAAACTGATTTTGCGTTGCGCGGCATTTCGATATCGCCGCTACGATAACGGCGAGGCGGAGCCATGCGCAAGGTGTCGTCGCCGCCTGGGTGAAATCTCAGCTCCCCGACGCTTTCCCTTTCACGATTTTAGGATCCAAAGACCAGACAATATACCGCACGCGGGTTAAGAAGGCTCGACTTACAACGAAAGTCAGTTCTGCGTAGTCCACCAGGAAGTGGAAAAGGTAGATGATGAGAGGGGTCTAAAAAGGACAGAAAAAGACAGGTATCCAGAAAAGCCGCCGCCGCGCAGCGTGCGCGGGTGCCCTCTCACCCCGTGGAACACATCTCCCGCGTACGGCGACACTCCCAAATCCAGCAGCGCCAAACTTTCAATCACTGCAAGCCGACAAACAAACGCAGCATTGTAGATTCTTTTCGATCGACGCGTGCACAAATGTTCCGTTTTTCTTTCAAAGAGAAACCTTTTCCCTTTGGACTACTTATAGTTTTAGCTCCCGACTTTGGAAGCGCCGCCCTTTATTGGCCGTTTCTATCGTCTACTTCATTCATTGCTCTATTGCGCAGGTGTCGAACTGCAGTCCTCGAGGGCCGGTATGTTTTCAAACCTTTTCCCTCAAAAACACCCGATTCAAACGATTGGGATCATTTTGAAGCTGCCGCGGCGCTTCCTGAGAAGCTTGTCGTTTGAAAACCGGAAGACACGCCGGAGACCGGCCCTGGAGGACAGGACTTCAACAGCTACGCTCGATTGGATGGGATCTACGTCTGCTCGGAATCAGAATTTCATTGTGTCCTATTGCGACGACAAAACGTTGGAATCTGGCAAATGCGGATTCGTGACATGACGGTGGACAGAAATGGCCAGCGTTGAGCCCGGACGGCTTCAAAACCCGTCGCCGTCGCCGCCGCCCCGGTGCTCGAAACAAGGCATTCTTCTTTCTTTCAACTCGGAAATGACTAATTGTCCGTCCGAGCAAAATGAAATTTGGGGTTTCAAATTCCACGAAGCTGCTTACATGGGGGGGTTTAGTGAAGACGGGCTATTTTGCCACAAGGCGTAAGCGGAAAATGAAAATGAAAGTTAACACTTCAACGCCGCTTTACGAAGTCTCCTTTTCATGCCAGTTTTGGTCGGCTTTGGGGGCGAGCTGCTTTTCAAAGCCAGTAGCCTACGGCCGGGGCTTCAATCTGACATCTCGGCCCCGAAAACAGGTCCGAGAGGCCGCCGCACTCACCTCTTTTCCAGGCGGTTAACGGGGACGCCACCTCCACCCTCTCGGCGATCGAATGTGCC
This sequence comes from Hippichthys cyanospilos, assembly GCF_059441005.1. Taxonomy (NCBI): domain Eukaryota; kingdom Metazoa; phylum Chordata; class Actinopteri; order Syngnathiformes; family Syngnathidae; genus Hippichthys; species Hippichthys cyanospilos. The sequence goes on from NC_142377.1 coordinate 23,333,649, forward strand.
AAATCGGAGTTAAAAAGAGCCGCGCGGATCGTGACGGCCACGATCAGCAGCAGAGTCAACGGAGCCGCCATCTTGACAGTTCAGCCTAAACGCGGGGCACGCTGGGAAACGAAGTCTCCCGGCCGACAATCCGGCCAAATACTAATTGAAAACATTCACGACGAAGACGCGTTTTTACCTTTACATTTACCTTAAAAGACCAATTTTATTTCCCAAAGTATTTTTAATTGAACTTAAGGACACATAAACCGCTGGCGAAATGTCGGAACCAATGCGCGAGCGCAGCCATCGGTTTCCGGGGGACATTTTATGCGCATGATCAAAACACAAGCAAAGAGTAAAGTCGCAACTATTACGGCGCGTACGAAGTCCGTATAACGCCCCAAAGCGATCAATATTAATCGTAGTGCGCAACGTAAAATCCTGAATAAAGTCACAAATAGTTATCGTTAGTATAATAACGCCGGGGAACTCGGACGAAAGGAAAAGTAACACAGACTCGTAAAGTAGGGCGCAAATAGTTGCAGTTAGTATAGTAACGCCGGGTTCGTTTCTTCTCTTCGACAGTAGATACATTACAAAAGTGTTGCATTTGGCCAAACGAGTCATTCAAATAATCGCAATAGCGCCGCTCGTCCCGCCTCGCGTTTTACGCTGAAGAGGCCAAACAGGAAGTTCCCCCGTCTCCCGAGCGCGAGAGTGTCAACTTTGATTTTCGACTGTCAACATTTGTTTGCGTCGGTGCCATGGCGGGCTTGGAGTTGTTGTATTCGTGTTGCGGCGAAGCCATCTCGTGCCCGCAGGACGCCGTCGTGTGTTTCGTCCACTGGGAAGTTGTCAAAAGCGGATACAAGTGCCTCGGCTCCGGAGATGAGGTCAACAAAGTCGCCTGTTCCCCCCCCTTGCCTCCTGTCCTGCGCGTTTGCTTCTCCGCTAAGTCGCTCGAACGATGGGCGCTAGTGCTAAGCGTTAGCAAGCGGCAACGTTGCGAGGGGACGTTTTAGCCACGGCTTTCTTTCTTTCTTTCTTTCTTTCTTTCTTTCTTTCTTTCTTTCTTTCTTTCTTTCTTTCTTTCTTTCAAGCGTATCCTCCTCAGCTTGCTCAAGATGCGGGAGGCCCCCCCCCCCCCCCCCCCCCCCCCCCGCGATTAAACACAGCATGAAACGCTTCTTCTCGTACCGCGGTCCCCGATTCTTATTCGTTCAAGTTCGGGCTCGGGTCAACGGCGATTCTCGGAGAGGGCAAGACATCCTTCACAATCTCGAGTTTCCAAATCCTTGGAAATACAACCTTCACTTCAAGAACCTTCTCCGCTAGATATTCACCAAGAATAGGCGAACAATATAATATCAAAGGCTCGGTTTACAGATCGATGGTAGAATTGTCATCGCGTGGATTCATTCCTGACGAACGTTCGCTTCTTCTCAGGGGTCAAAAGCTTTTCGCTAGCTGCTACCCCTGACCAAGAGGACCGCATTTTGTAGATCAGAAGGAAAAAGTCAAAACACCATTGTCGTAGTCGGGTTCTGTGCAAAACAGGCTTGCGCGAGGTAGAGGCACGTTCAAGTACAACACAGTTGCCCTTTTCCACGTTTTTCACTGCTCTCTTCTCCCTCCCACCATGCTAAAAGAGTTGTGGTTGCGTGAGTTTTGTGGGAAAGGTCGTTTTTTATTTGAAATGTTACGCTTCTCAAAACCAACGTTCCCACCGTTACAGTAAGCCTGACCCAGTAATGAATCAGATATCAAATCAAACAGTGCGCAAAAATCCTCAAATGAAAGATAAACATCTCAACAAATAGATATGAAATCATGCAAAAAGAGTCCATTTTATTTGAACTTTTTTCTTTTTTTTTTCTTTTACCGTGGCGATCAGTGAGCGGGGCTTGTTCGAAAGGAAACCCAACAAAATCAATAAACCTCTTCGACGTTAGGGTCGCTTGAGCCCCCTTAACGACGGACCGGAAACTCCGCGCCTCGCCTCATCTTTTATTTTTTGGGGGCGGTCAGGCTCGGAGCGGCGACAAGAAGTCGGAACTGCTGCCTTCGGACTGGAGCGGCGACAAAGCGGAATACGCCCTGAGGTACGCCGCGGACTCGGGAGACGCCCAGCTGCTGCTCAAAGCGCTTCTGGTCGACTCTGCGCTGGTCTTCAACCTCATGGTAGGACGTCCTCTCTCTGACCTTTTTTTTTTTTGAATCCAAATGTGTGCGGCGTCGCACGCAGCATCGGCGGCGTGACGATTTGTTGAGGCGTCGACGACAAATCAACTCACGAATCCGTTCCAATCGGTCGTATGACGGGCAATGCAAAGCGAATGCGTTTACGACGTAAGAACGTCAAAATTGCGCATACGTATTCTTAACTGGTACCGAAATAGGAAGCGCTACGTATACATGATATACACGTATACCGTCCGAAAACGTCATGGATTAAAAATATAGAAATCCGTTACCTTTGAGCGGCGCATTTCCTCCGGCGCGGTTTCCATCCAAATCGTCTTCCCACTTGTCTCTTTAACGTCACCGGCCATCTGGGGACCCGCGGCCACCCCTCTCAACTTTCCGTCAAGCGGTCAAAGGCGCTCCCGATGCGCTTTCCTACCCGCTCGCCGTCCGACTAAGCTCGGGCTCGGTTCCGCCGTCGCCAAGCGGGCGAGGCCGACCCGAAGCGGAGACGCCGACCCGTGGCGGACCGGCGTTGTAGTCGCGCGTCGCGTACAAGCGGTCGGGCGGCAATGGCCAATAGGTGCAATCGCCTCAAAACGGAGGCCAAACAACGCAAATGCGGCCGAGCCCCCGGCGTCACGACGGTTGGGGGGAAGGTCATCGAAAAACCTCGGCGTTCCAGGTGCCATCACGAAAACAAGGACAATCGGGGACGTCGTAACGCGGGGCCCCGCCGTATTTTGGAGGAATCCTTTAAAACGGGGGTCGCCGCCCTTTTGATGACCGGCAAATACCCATGTCAAATAGAAGCTGGCCGGTAAGCGCAGACCGGGCTGCGGGCGTCTCTCTCGGGTATCGAACGTGGCTATCAGATGCGCAAGAAAGATACGTCTCGCAAAAATGGACGCGGATGACACGGATCCGTTCGGGGCCGCGGGCGCGATTCCCGGACGGAGGTTCACCGAACGTCGTGATAGTTGAGTCTCGGTCCGTTCGGAAAGGTTTCCCTTCTCGCCGTTCTTAAAGGAAGGACGGGAAAGGACTTTTTTCGGATCGGTTCGCGGAGTCGACTCAAACGAAACCAAAAAAGACCAAGGGATTATCGCGGCGGCGGAGGTTTGCCTCCGAAAGCGCGCCCCGAAGCCGACGGGGGACCCTTTCCCCGCCCACACGTCGGGCGCTAAAAAGGGAACGGAAAAGTAATCCCGCCCGCTTGTGCGTCGGCCAAGAACCGCGGCACCCGGCAGAGCTCGGACATGATCGTCAACCTCAACCAACACGTGGACGCCGAGCACCTGCGCGCCTTCGACAGGTGAGGAACGCCCAAACCTTTCCCCGAAATCCCGCCCCTACCTCCATCGCTCCCTCCCTCCCTCCCTCCCTCGCCTTTGCTCTTTGCGTGTGTTCAGAGCGTTCAAAGACGCCGGCGGCCTGGCGGCGGCCGTTCGTTCTCAGCTGCTGCCGTCGCGGAACAAACGCACGCAAGCGGAGCAGCGCGAGCGCGCGCGGAGGTCGGACGACGACCCCGACGACGCCCCCCCGGCTTCCCGACAGGCACCCGCGACACGCCGCGCAGCCGCACTGGTACGGGCGGGGAGAGCTTCCGCCCTTTGCCTCGAGGCGGGAAAACCGGGACGGAAAGCGCTCGGTTTGAGCGGCTTGTATGCTTTTCAGGCCCGATCCCATGGGGCCGCCCTTTTCGGTGGGAGGAGCCGACCTGGACCCCTTGGGGTGAGTCGCGAGACGGAGCGTTCCCTCGCCCCGTTTCCTTTTTGGATCGCTTTCGCGGCGTTTCGTCGGCGCGGCAAAGTAAGCTCCCCGGAGTTGGGTCGGCAGGTCGGGCGGCGGCATGATCGCCGACCCTTTGCGGATGGGCTACCCCCGCTCGGGCCTGGACCCGTCGGCCGGCGTCCCGGACATCCTGCCCCCCGGCGCGGTGCCGCCCGGCGCCCGCTTCGACCCCATCGGGCCCGTGGGCCGCATTCGACCCAGGTGAGGCGCGGCGCCGGCCGGCGCGCCCCCGCCTTTGTCTGACCAAGCCCGGCCGGCGTTCCTTCCCTCAGGCCCGACCCGGACCACCTGCCCCCGCCCGGCTACGACGACATGTTCATGTAGCCGCCGCCCGGGCGAGCCGGCCGACTCTCCGTTTTCCTGCGCCGCGGCAGCCCCGCGAGGATTTTTTTTTTTTTACCTTCGGAACAATAAACGGGCCAATCGCGGGCGGAGCGTTTGACTGTTTCCCCCCTCGGATCCATCGGCGATGACCGTCGGCGTATTGGACTTCTCTCCCCAAATGATCTTGCCGCGCCCTTTTCAAGCGGGACCGTCCGCTCGCCGCATCGGCGCCCCTCCCCGCCCGTGTCGTCCGAGTGACGCTAGCACATTTGCCCGCGCTTTTTTCTCCCCCTTCTTATGTCCGACCCCGTCTCAGCTTTTTCCTCGCTTTTCGCCTCCCGTTTGGTTTGTCCCAACGAGTAATCTTTCTATCTCCAAGCTTCCATTTGCCTCCCCGACCATGTGGTTTTCTTCTTCTTCTCAAATTGTCTTCAGCGGGTTCCGCAAAATTCAAATGATGGCTACGTCTTTGCCTTTTCTTTCCCGAATCCTTTTTTTGGCCCCATACATTTTCCCAGAACGCACCTTTCTTCATTTGCCTCGAACTACACACGACGTAGAATCGAATCGGGGATCTTTCAGTCCCAATTCTCACATCCAAATTTTGCACCCAATTTTTTTTTGTTTTTTCCCCCGATATCTGCTGCAAAAGCGCGGAGCCGCCGACGCGGGGCGGCCGCTTTTAACCGGCCGCTTTTAACCGGCCACGTTTCAACCTACTTGTACTTTATTGACGTTTTCAGAACTCTGAATTCCGAGAACTTCCGAAAACTTTGAATTCCGGGTACGCGCGGTACGTACGTGGACGCTGCCGTCTGACGGCGCGGCGCTCGGTCGGCGCCAGTCCGGGGCGTCGGCTACCCTCCTTCAACAAAAATTGAGCCAAATCTTATTTTTATTCGGGTTTTGGCGGCGGCCGTCAGCGGACCGGCGCGGCGGGTCCCGAGCCGTCGGCCCCGAGCGGCGGGTCCTCCTCCTCGCCCCCCCCCTCGGCGGCCAGCCGCTTCATCCTCAGGTGGACGGAGCCGTAGGTCCTCCCGGACGGGGCGAAGGCGGGGCGGCGGCGGCCGCGCGGGGCGGGGCCGCCCCGGCACAGGGAGGCCAGCAGGAGCAGGGAGAGGAAGGTCCCGCCCAGGGTGAGCAGCCCCAGGCCGGCGACGATGCAGCCGTCCAGGCGCGAGCCCAGCCGGGCGTAGTACAGCTCCAGCCGCTCCATCTGTCGGGCCGGCAGGGCGTCCCGGTCCACGCCGGCCTCCCTGGGGACGGCGTAGGCCACCAGGACCAGCGCCGCGCCGCTCAGCAGCAGCGCCAGGGCCGCCGCCAGGCCCGGGTCCAACGGGCGCCGGCCGCCGTCGGGCCCGGCCCCGCCGGAGTCCCGGAAAGCTTCGTCGTCGCCCGAGCCGTCCTGGAAGGAGACCGCGAAATCAACCTTCCGGCGCCGTTTTTTTGGCCTGAAAGTCGGATGCGGCGACGCACCTCGCGGCCCTCCGAGGCCTCCCGGCGCTCGGGCCGGTAGCAGGCGTCGCGGAGGCCCGCGTCGCCGGCCTCATCGCCGTCGGCCGCCCGGCGCGGCTCCAGCGCGTCCGCCGAGCGCTCCATGGGAAAGCGAAGGCGATGGCGGCGCGGCGCTCGCTCGCTCCAATCGGCATCTTCCTCGCTGGACAGCATGGGCGCGTTAGCGCTCTCCGTCCCTCTCCTTTGGCGCCCTCGCCCTCGGCTTGACAAGGCCGCTCGACCCAAAGTTTCATCCCGTTTTTGAGCGGCTAACTTCTTCTTACACTTTTACATTTGCAGAGAACCGTGACTTTTTAGACTTGGGTTTGCTCGAAACGAGTGAAGCCTCGAAGCCGGATCCGACGGTTGCATGAACGCCGTCTTGTGGCGCAGAGGAAGACGAAGGCGTTTGTACGCGATGGGATGACGTCACGGTGCGGTGGACGGGCCTCAGCCCCGCGCACGCTCGGCGCTCGCTTCCGTCTCATTGACTCTGCGTGCAATTTCTCCAAAACCGTTGGCTACGTGAAGACGTTTTTGCCCGAAAAAAGAAACGACGCTGCCTTTCACCGAACGCGAAGTTCAAGACGCCGCTTCTACGAGCGCCGTGCGAACCGGAGGGCGCATGCGCGCGAGGCGAGTGGCGCGCGAGGCGAGTGGCGCGCTCGACCTTGCGTCGACGTCCACCGCACCGGACTGCGCGTTTGTTTGTTAAAAGGGCGTCCGATTCGGACGTGATCGGTCACGCGCCGACATTGGCGTCGCGCGCGGTGAATGAAAACGCCAAAAGGGAGCGGGCGAGCGAGCGGGCGGGCGAGCGAGCGGGCGGGCGGGCGGGCGGGCGGGCGGGCGGGCGGGCGGGCGAGCTTACCTGGCGGCGGGCGAGGAGGGGACGACTGATGGACGACGACGCCGGGAGGATGGGGAGGATGGGGACGGAGCATGCGCAAAGGACGGTGACACGGGCGGCCGCCGCCAGGGGGCGCGCTCGCGCCGCCGCTCGAGGCATCTGCTTCCGAGATCGAGCCAAAACTAACGTGAGTTTCCACATTCGTTTGGAGTACGGTATTTTCTTTTGATACCGCCATACTTGAGCACGCTCCTCCGCCAATGTTTTCGGATGGGAAGAAACGCCGTTTTTGCATTTTGATAGAGTAACAAAGCGTTCAAGCGAACGCTCGAAAATGCACGAGGTTCACAAAAACAATGGCGTTCATACATTTGGCTTTTTTTTTTTTCCAATTTGGTATGAAGGCTTCTCCAGAAAAACCGATAGGGTCGCCGAGCTTGCGCGTGCCTCACGAGCGTCCTCTATTGAGCGCGCATGACAAGTTCTTTCCCAAAAGGAGCCTGCAAAATTGGGCCCGCGTGTACTTATACGGTGCAGGGGTCCTCGACTTACGACGTCGATCCGTTCTCAAGACGCCTTTCGAAACGTCGTAACCCGAGACCGTTGTAACCCGTCTTAATATTGGAGGGGCCGATGCCTAATCACCCGATTTCAGAAGTTTTCTTCTTTTTTTTCCCCTGAATATCACGAACTCCAAGTGCAATCGCCGGAACGACGACTCGACAGTCATTGTTAGAGAGTGAACGGATTCAAGTTTCAAAACTTTATTGGACACGTTCCAGGCTGACAAACGAGAGCGAGACGCGACGCTTCGATCGGGTCGCGATGTTTTCTCACTTGTGCTAGCATTAGCACTGCTAACAAATGCAAACATTGCCAAGCAGGAGGCGTTTACAAACACATTTGTTCATGATCTGGCTGCGGCAGTAAAGCAGGACCCCCCCCCCACCCCCACCCCCACGTTCTAATGGCTAAAACGGGCAAAACACGTTTCAACTTTGCACGTTCTCTATTGAGATCTTTGATTTGTTTGCGCAGCACCAGCTAGCATATTTAGCATAGCACAAGCTTAGCGAGTTCGTGCCGCAGGTGTGGCCCGCGGGCCATTTGGGGCCCGTCGCCAGTTTTTAAGCGGCCCGCAGCATACACTAAATATGACATTTAAAAATTGAAAAAGCAATTTAAAAAGCAAATATATAAATAGGCAAGGGCTTGATTTTGGTGTGATGAGCAAATTAAAAAAAAAGGAGCAAAAAAAGTGGCCCTTGCACCCTTTGATACTTCTCTATGTGGCCCTCGGAGAAAAACGTTAGGACACCCCTGGCTTATGGTGAGAAACTAGTTGTTAGCATGTAGCAGTTAGCATGCTATCTGTCAGTATTGTTTGCATTTTTCAGAGAGTTTGAAGTGCGCACTTTGCTAAGTTGAAGGCAAATTGGGATTTTTATGCCAGAAAGCAGATGAGTATTTGGCGGGCCTCCAGTTTGACACCCGTGCACTCGGGCGCTCAAGCGGCATTGACAGGCGAGGAAACGGTTGCTGGGCGCACCGCCAACGCGACAAAGCAGCAAAAACAAGCGGGCTCCGAGCGAAGGGTGAAAATGTCCCTTTGCAAACGACGCCCTTTAAGGTGCAAAGGATGCGAACGGCGGCGGCAAACGGGTAGCGCGGCGCCGATGCCACCTCCTCCCTGGCCCGCCATGCTCTTTGTTGTCGCGGCGCCCCATCAAAGGTGTGTGTCCTCCTCTCCCTCTTCGTCCTCCTCCTCAGCCGCCGCTCGATTGACAAACACCTAGAGGGGCAACGAAACCTTTGTTGTCCAAAGGGCCCGAAGCTTCCCTCGGGACCGGAAGCTCCTCTTTGAGCGAGAGCCTTTTTTGGGCGGGACTAAAATCTTTGCTCGGGACTGGGACCTTCTCCTGGGCCTCGCAACCATCTTATCGCGGGAGAACAATCTTCTCCCGGCCGTAGAAGAAGCCTCCCTAGACCAGAACCTTCTCACGGGACCGCATGCTCCTCTTTAAGATTCTTTTGTCGCGGCGCCGCTAGCCAGGCGGGGTTCGAGACGTAGTCGCACCTGCCAGCGAGGGTCGTCGTCCCCGCCGACGACCTCGTCTCCCCCCGCCAGTCCGTTGGCGCTGGGCCCCTTGGCCTTTTCCGTCTCCCGCCGGTCTTCTCGGCGGCGCTCGCGGGGCCGGTTTTCGGGCCGGCTGTCGCCCGCCACGTCCAGGGTGGGGTTGTCGTGGCAACCGTTCTCCACGAAGCGAAGCTCCTCGCCGCGGAACTATAAACGAGAGCGGCGGACGGCGGCGCCCGGGCCGGGGGCCTACTGTTCGGTCCCGATGCGACGGGGGAACCCCGCCCCCGGCCGCGGACGGGCCCGCCCGACCGGCGAGATCTTTTGCGGGGCTTACCGTGGTCTTGGCGGCGGGGGGGCGCCTCCGCCAGCAGATGTAGGCGAAGCCCGACGCGATGATGGCCAGGCAGACGGAGCCGATGACCACCAGGACCACAAAGAGCTTGCTGTAGTCGCTGCGCCGGGACGGGCCGCGGCGGGGCGGGCACGCCGAGGGCGCGCCGTAGTCTCGGACGCCCGCCTGAGCGCGGGAGGTGCCGGGTTAGGGCAGAGACACCGCCAGGTCGGGTCAAAGTTCTGCAAAGGTCACCTTGTTTAAACTTAGACGCAGTTCTCCCAGCAAATTCAGAAGGTCCTTGGTGGACACGGCGCCTGGAAGATACACGCATCCGTCGAAGAGGGAGACGCCCGACAGCGGAAAGACTTGATGGAAAGCCCCCCCCCCCACCCCCACCCCCCGTCGCCAGCGCGCACTTTAGCCCCGTCCGAAGTTCCCGCGCGGTAGCGACGAGACAAAGATGCGGCCCCGCAATTCGGCCCGACCCGTAGCAGGGAGATTGGCTCTCGAGTGGCCCCGCGTCGCGGCTCCGACACGGCAGAGGCGACGGTTCATCGCTTTTTATGCCATTCGATTTTACGCGTGGCTCCAACGCGCTCCGCTCGTCCACACGCGCGCCTCGCCCCTAACAATCGCCAAGGGGCCAAATTGTTCGAGCGGCGCCTAACTTGCGGCCGGACGAGCTCGAGTATTAACGGGCCGCCGGGTTCAAGTGAGCGCGGGAGTGCCATGGCAGCGCGTTTATCGGAGACGGGTAGCGGTACCTTCTTGCCGCAGTGGCGCGCGCGTACCGTGCTCAGACGCCACGTGCATCAGCATCTGCGCTTGTTGGTGCGTGGGCTTGCTGAGGTAAATGACCCACGATCCCTCGGGGACGTTCGCGCGCCGCGCAAAGCGCCGCTCCATCGTCTTGAATAGGCGCGCCCCGCCGTCACTGCGGAACTCCTCCTGCGCCACACACACAAATGCAGTGCGCGTCGGTGTTTGCGATCGACGCCCAGGTGTCAAACGCGCGCCGTCGGCCGCAACCAGCGCCCGTGCCCGATGGCCACACTTTCAGCGACTTGTAAGCGAAAGCGAGCGTCAGCCACGCTTGCGCCAAACAGCTTCCGCCAAACAGCTTCCGCCGGCGTTCTCTTTGGCGCCGGCATCAGCATCCGGGCTCGCTCGCGCCACCGCCCGGCGCAAGTCAAATTCTTTGACGGCCCCGAAGATGACTTCTTTTTAAATGCAGCTTATTTTTATTCTCTTCAATTAGTTGCATCTTGCAGCACTTCCTCGTATTGATTTATATTTTTAGCGCTCGTTTGACTCGTTTGTCTCATTCGACACAGGCGCGCGGGGTAGTCCCAAAGGTCACGAAAGGAAGGTCCCCGACCGGTTGGGGAGAAGGGTCAACATCCCGAAGACAAATAGCAGAGTCGCAAAAGTTTAGAAGGGAATTTGGAAAAGGCGGACGAGGGACGCGCCCGTCGCGAGGCTTCGGCGTTGGCTCGCACTCACGCAGTTGAGATTGCGCGTCATGTTGAGGACGACGTAGCCGCGTCCTCCGGGCCGGGTCCAGTCCACGCACACCACCTGCCGTCGGAAAACAACGTGAGCGCCAGATAGCCGCTCCGGACTTCCGGGTCTATCTGGCAAATGTCAGAGGTGGGCGTTTGACTTTTTTTCCTCCCGCCGGCCGTCGTCGCTCGGCGCCCCGACCCCCTCCTCTGCCACGGTAGGCCCGCCGTTTTTCAAGCTGACCCAAACTGTCCCCGTGACTGCGTTAATTCCTCGCATCTCTGCTTTCAAGCCGGTCAAAATCAGCCCTCATACTTCCCGTAGTGGTCCCGTAGAGCCTAATTGTGTACCTGTATGTTTGCATGGAAGTTATGAAAAGGGGAGGCCCCGGGACGGCGCCCCGGGACGGAGCCCCGGGACGGCGCCCCGGGACGGAGCCCCGGGACGGCGCCCCGGGACGGAGCCCCGGGACGGCGCCCCGGGACGGAGCCCCGGGACGGAGCCCCGGGACGGAGCCCCGGGACGGAGCCCCGGGACGGAGCCCCGGGACGGAGCCCCGGAAGTCACCCGGGAGGGTTTCCAAGCGGCCCGACTTTGGAACGGGCGCTGGAGAAACGTACGCCCAGGGGGCGCGCTCACCCGGTCCCGGCCGGTCTCATCCGCGGCCCGGCTTTCCCCTCCTTCCCCTTCCTCCTCCGGGGCACGCCAAGGCCACCTGCCGGCGCCGCCGGTTGCGTTGCCGGTCCGGTCTGCGGGAAGGGCTCCACAGTCACAAGAAAAAAAGGGGACCGAGACGGACGAGCTCTCGCTTTACCCTCGACCCCCGGCGGTCCCAAGTCGCTGCCGGTACCCGTCTCGGGGATGGCCGTCGCCGCGTCGGAAGACGTCGCCGCCGAAGAGCGAAGGGCGCCGAAACCGCTGAAGTGAGCGCCCGCATCGAGCTCCGCCTCCAAAATCTCCCAAAAGACAAGTCCGCGTTAGGAGCGCAGCCATTCAAAAGGATCCCCCCCGAAAACGGGGGCGAGACCGGCGCCGCCGCCTCGGTCTCATCCGCTCCAGTCGTACGCTCGGGCGCGGCCTTTCTTTTCTGCCGGTTGGCGACCACGAAATAGTCTCGCGTCGGCTAGCGCCGCCAGAATTGACCTGGCCCGAATATTTCTCGTAGCGCGCGCGCATTCCTAGATATTGGCTCGGAAGGGTTTGCCCGGATATTCGCTCGGAACGGCCGGCCGGGTGAAAAGTCGGTCGCCCGCGCTTCCAAAGCAAACGCTTTTGGGCTATTCCCGAGCGCCGGCTTATTTTGCTCGGGGTCGCCCGACGAAGGATCACCTGCCGAGGCCCCGTTTCCGGGCCGGGGTCCGGGGGCGCCGAGGGAGGCGCGTACCCTGTCAACGGCACACGGTCCCCATGTCATATCGCCAGACGGTCCGGGAGGTGCGCCTCGTCGTCCGTCGCGAGGGACGTCCCTCCCGCGGATCTGGCACCGGCGCGGCGGCGCGGGCTCGCGAACTCCTTCGTCACGTGCGGCGTATCGAGTTTGGGCTCGGCCCGCCGCGTGGCACGCCAGCGCGCGTGCCATCATGAATCGTACGCAGGAGGTCCGGTGAAATGGTCGCGGCGTTTGTGGCTTGCGGCTTTTTTTTTTTTTTGTGGGTGGGTGGGGGAGCGAGCGCGTCTGCACCGACCGATCATGGCGTCCAGACTGAGCGCGGCGTGCGTCCTCTTGACCACGCCGCGCCTCTCCGGCCGCCCGAAGAAACCCGAGGCCTCCTCCGGGGAGGACTCGCCGTCCCCGCCGAGCGGCGCCCCCCCGAGGTCCTCCTGAGGACGAACGGGAGCGAGCCGATGACCGCCGGCGGCGGGGCTTCCCCTCCTCACCGGGCTCAAGGAATCCCGGGGCGCCGGCGCTAGGAAAGCAAAACAACTTGAACGTCGGACCTTCGCCGCGGCCCGACGATGCCCCACGTTTTCTGGGTTTCGTGTAAGAGGTCAGGGCGGAAAAAGATCGCCACCCGAGGGCCCGATGTCAACAAATGGGGTGGCTGCGGGATACTGATGGGAGTGCGCCGCCCTCGCAGGGTTGCGCGTGAAAAGCAAGAGCGACAACCACCGCGCTGTCCATCGCGGCGCGTGCGGCGGCGCGTGCGGCGGCGCTCGAGGCTCTCAAGACAAATCGCCAGCATCGTCATGCGAACGAGCATCGGGACGACGTCGGCGAGTCCGCCGCACTGCGGCGCGCCTCCCACGCGCACGTGCATGCATGTGTGCGCGCGCGTGTAGACTGACCAATCAGCGTGACGAAGGTGAGGAGCAACAGGCCGGCCATGTCCGCCGCGCTGCGCCTCATCGCGATCTCGCTCGTTATCGTCTTCTTGAGTGAACGCGGCTCAGCTTGCTTGAGCCGCGCGTGCGCAGAGCGCGAGTGCGAGGAGAGAAAGTCGACATGTAGTTTACGCTGGTGGCCGCTAGAGCACGCCGTTACTCAACTCGCACTTCGGCACGCGTGCTACTTTCACCTTCTGTCGCGTTAAAGAAACAATATGACAAAAAACATTTGCTATACGATTAAAAAAAAGGTCGGCGAGCTATTCAAGTTTTACGGCGCTCCATTGGCACCATCGAGAAACACGAGGATAGAAAAACCAATCATCAAAAACAAAAGATAGCTCGAAATGTATTGATATTGCCGCGAATACATGTCAGGACCCCAGATTAGCTTTTTTTTGTTTGTTTGTTTGTTTATGGCGAGAGCCAAAGGGGATCCAATAAGCAATGAATGGTTATTTTTAACACTCCGGAAGTGACAAAAAAGCGGAAGAAATCAAATTCTGTGATTACGTCACCGACCGTAAAATTTCCGAGCATATAATAAAAGGGGTCTTCTACGTACGATTCTTTAGAAAAAAAAAAGTATTGCGAAACGCCGAAAGTATTTTATAGCCGTTTGTTTTAATCTCGGCCGGAAGCAGTGAGACAAGAGCAGCACGGGTTGGGTGACTACCTCACGTGACAGACACGCCGCTCGCCTTCGATTGGGTCTCTCTCGGCAGTTTTGGCGCCACTCGCTAGCGGAAGTTGAGCTAGGTCGACGTATAGGCGGCCCGCGGAGCGTTGCGTTTTTTGTTTGGGTTCGCTTCGTTTTGGGGGAGGGGCTGGCCCACATTTGTGTTTTGGTTTGTTTGTTTGTTTGTTTGGTTGCCCGCCTCTGCCGCCCCTCAGCCCGGCCCCGCCGCGGTCACCACAAGTTTGCCGAGTTCGATAGCCGGCCTGCCGAGCGCGATGCGGGGCGACGAGTCGTCCGATTCCGAGTCGGGCCGCGCGGAGGAGAGCGTCGCGCGGAGGAGTTTGGAGACTCTGTGTCAAGAGCTCAACATGGACGAGCGCACGGCCACCGAGGCCATGGACAACTTCGCGGCCATCTGGAACACGTACACGCTGGAGGTAAGCGCAGGCCGGCCGGCCGGCCGACAAACGACGAGGGCGACCGACGCTGAGAAATGACGTCGGAATTTGGGCGTCGCTCCCTCCGCGGCCTTTTCAACGTCACCGAGCCATCGGAGCTCATCTGGAACGTATTGCCGAAGTTTTTGCGTGGCGCGTGTCGTTTTAAGATTGCTAAACCTATGAAGAAGTTATTGCGGGCATGACCGGGATTCAAATCCAACTCAATTTTATTTGCATAGCCCTAAATCACCGAAGTCTCAAAGGGCTTCACAGATGAAAAGAGGTCATATGGAGACCTCCCTCGAAAAACAGAGACATCTTTTCAGTGTAAGGCACTGTCTGCCAAGGCAACACCTGAGGTCACCCACATTAGGCGGCGACAGCTTCCTCTTGGCTGCTGATTAAAGCGTACTTGTGGCGCTCACAAGGACAAATCTATACGTTTATGAAGTAAAACAGCCTCCGAACGTTTTTTTTTTTTTTTTTTTTAACTAACGCATGTCCACGACAGCTGCAGAAAAAAATATTTGCCGGGACAACATGTGCACTGCCAGGACGTTGACAGCCGGATTTCCTTGCGTTCTATTTCTTGCTTTGGTTGTAACAACGTCACTATTTGCAGTACCGTTAAATTTACATCCAAAACGAACCCAGAAAATGGCACGCCTTGAATAGATGTCAGTAAACGATGCGAGTAAATGGGGGGGGGGGGGGGGGGGTCCTAATTTTGTTGCCTTGTTAGTCGCGGGTAAATAAAACACATAAATGAAACGCACATAAATAAAACGTACAGTATGAAATGTATGTGTGAAACGGATGCGGCGTCGTTGCGTGTGTGTGCGCTCAACAGGGCGAGGTGGTGCACTGGCTGGCGTGCTCGCTGTACGCCGCCTGCAGGAAAGGAAGCACGCCCACCGTGGGCAAAGGCACGATGGAGGGAAACTGCGTGTCGCTCACCAGGATCCTGCGCTGCGCCAAACTCAGGTGCGGGCGCCGACTCGCAGCGGAAAAGCTGAAAAAAACAAACCCCGAAACAACTGAAAGAGACTACATTCTCTGGGATAAAATGTCTTTTTCCCCCCCCGCAGCCTGATGGAGTTCTTCTCCAAGATGCGCAAGTGGTCGGACATGTCCAACCTGTGCGAGAACTTCCGGCTGCGCGTGGAGCGGCTGGAGCGCAACTTTGAGGTGTCCACCGTCATCTTCCGCAAGTTCCAGCCCATCTTCTCCGCCATGTTCCGCCAGGCCCCGCCCCCTCCGCCGCGCCAGCCCCGCGGCCGCAAGCACCGCCGCCTCCCCTGTCACGCCCAAGACGTCTTCAAGTTCTGCTGGACGCTCTTCGTCTACACCAAAGGTGACCCGGGCGGCCGCTCTCGGACCTCGAAAAAGACGACGTCGCTCTGAAACCCCCCCCCCCCCCCAGGCAACTTCCACATGATCGGCGACGACCTGGTGAACTCGTACCACCTGCTGCTGTGCTGCCTGGACCTGGTCTTCGGAAACGCGCTCATGTGCGCCAACAGGAAGGAGCTCATCAACCCCGCCTTCATCGGTCAGTTTCTCGAAACGCGTCTGGAAAGGATGGCCTCTCGTCCTCGGCAAAAAACAAATAGCGACCGCGAGAAACTGAAAAAACGGCAACTCGGACCGCAAGCAAAGGAACTTGTTTGTTGTTTATTTTGTATCGTTTTTAATCGGCGATGGGCTTGTATGACCACAAGTAATCAGTTATCATTGCCGATATTTGGAGCGGAGTAAAAGAAAAGAAACAACAAATACTCCCTGTCTCATAAATTGATTGAAATGTCCCTTCAAATTGATCTTCTGCGCAAAGTTCAATTTGAGAACACATTGGAAAGTTCCAGTAGCCCCCGGCGTTAGCGACGCGTCTTAAAAATTCAATGATATACAGTAAGTGGCGCAGCACCCGCCGTACGAAAGGCCGCTCCGTACTTCTTTGCATACGCGCCGCCATTTCCAAACTGCGTCGAGGCCGGGACGGGCTCGGTTTGCCGAGGGTTTTTTTTTTTTGCGGCAGGTACGTCGGGGGACGAAGTCCAGGCGTGCGCCGACGAGGCGCCTCCGTGCGCGCTGGAGAGATTGTGCGAGCTTCACGACGGCCTGGTGGCGGAAGCCAAAGGCATCAAGCAGCACTACTTCAGGCCGTACATACGCAAGCTCTTCCGCAAGCAGGTACGCCAAGCTACCCCAACCCTGCCTCATGACCTTTGACTCCTATTAAGAAGTTCCAGTTTTCATCGCTCAAACTGCATAGGATTACCACAAAAGTCTAACGTTGAGGCGTCGAGACATCCCCGCGAGCACTACCGACACCTTATCTTTAACCTCCATCCGACCGCGCCTCGTTTCCACCCGTGTCCGCCGCGAGGCGCGCCGGAGCCTGAAAAATATCCTTTCCAAAACATCCCGAGAGATTTTTAAAATAGGCGTCATCATTTGTAAGCGTTCCGCAGAGAGCGAGCCGGTATGACAAAGAATCTGACCTCGTGCCGTTCCCGCTCAGATCCTGAAGGGCAACGAGGATCTTCTCACCGAACTTTTGGATCCTCACAACTTTATTGACAACAGGTAAGTGGCGACTGATTTTTCACGTCGCGCCGGCCTGACGGCGTACGGCGGTTTCGCTTTCAGCAAATCGCTCAACCGCGAGTACGAGGAGTACGTGTTGACGGCGGGGGACTTCGACGAGCGCATCTTCCTGGACGCCGACGCCGAGGAGGAAATCGGAACCCCCGGGAAAGGTTTCCAGCGGCCCGCCGCCTCGGGCGCCGGACGGACCGCCGGCGCGCAGCTGCAGCGTCACGTGGAGAAGGTCGAACACGGCTCGCCGGCCGCCCGCTAACTCAAACGGCGCGTGCTAACGGGAAGACGCTAACGCCGGCTGGAACGGGGGCGCGCGGGTGCAAACGCGTAGCCGCTGGCATCGAGGGAACCACGCGTCACGCGCCGACAAAAGCGCGCCGCCTCCCGCGAGAACAAATACGAACAGAGAGGCGCCGGGGCTAGCCCGGAACGGGTGCCGACGATCGCCGGCGGCGACGTAGGACCGCGCCCGCGGAAATGACGAGTTAGCGACCGACCGAAAAAAGAACGCGCTAATGCTATCGAAGACGTATGGAGAGTCGCCGGAAGCGGGGCCCCGCCAACGCTAAGGAAAAGGCGCCGACTAAACCGGAGCCGGAACTCGCTAACGCTAACGAAGCCGCGCCGACGGTTGCGCAAACGCACCGGTGTCCGAAGGAGCGCGGGCCCTCGGGGGCGCCGATGCCGAAAGAGTCTCGCCCGCGCCACTCGAAACGGGACCCGGCCGACCGGAGCCGGAACTCGCTAACGGAAAACTTCCGTTCCGACTAACGGGAAGAGGCTAACGAACGCGAGGCCGAGACGCTCGGGCGGAGGGGCCGCGACGTGCGCGACCAAGCGGCGCGAAGGGAAAAAGGCGCGAGCGCTGACGGGGAGCCGCGCTGTACTGTGTGCAGTCGGCCTCCCTGGCGCCCTCCACGCCGCTGACGGGTCGCGCGTACCTGAAGGAGAAGGACGCGGCGGCGACGCCGGTGTCGTCGGCCACGCAGGGCGTCAGCCGTCTTCAGAGCATGGTGGCCGGGCTCAGGAGCGCGCCCGGCGAGCAGCTGCTGCGCGTCTTCAAGTAACCCGGCCTTTTTTCATTCCTCTCCTCGGATTTTCGCCGTCCGGCAGCCGCGCTGAGGAAGCGAATGTGCTCGGGCCTTCAGGTCGTGTTCCAGAGACCCCACGGAGTTCATCGCGAACCGGGTCAAGGCGCTGGGCCAGAGCTTCAAAGAACGTTACACCGAAGACTCGGACGACTCGGCCGGCTCGCACATCGGTACGCCGCCGTTTTCCATCCGTCCGTACATCATCCGCCTGTGTGGCCACCTAACCCTCTTTGCGCGGGACGCTAAACGGCAGAATGCTCTCCTTTTCAGATTTCGCAGAGAGTCGTCTGAAGCTGGCCGAGATCCTCTTCTACAAAGTTCTGGAGAGCGTTTTGATGCAGGAGACCAAGAGGCTCCAGGGAAAAGACATGAGCGTACGCGTGAGACCTCCCGTCGCGCCCGCCGTTCCGGAGCGCTCGGTCCAGGGCTGTCAAACTCCTTGTTGTTGGACTCGTGGTTTGTGTCGGAGGTTCCCATAAGTCCGGCCACCGAAAGAGTTCCGCTTGAAGACGGCTCGCGATCCGAAACTCGAAGTTCCAATTGGAACTCGTTCCGTGCTCCGCCGGCGCCGGGCTTCCGCGCGCGCTGACGTCCTCGGCCTTTGTCGCGCGCGCCGCAGGCTCTGCTGGAGCAGGACATCTTCCACCGCTCCCTTCTGGCGTGTTGCTTGGAGGTGGTGCTCTTCTCGTACAGCTCGCGGCGGACTTTCCCGTGGATCATCAAGGCCTTCCAGCTGGCCCCCTTCTACTTCTTCAAGGTGCGCGCAGGCCGGCCGGCCGGCCGGCGACCGGGCGCGGCGCCTGACGGCTCGGGCGTCCCGGCAGGTGATCGAGGTGTTCATCCGCGCCGAGGAAGGCCTGTCCCGAGACGTGGTCAAGCATCTGAACCAGGTGGAGGAGCAGGTGCTGGAGAGCCGGGCCTGGAGCTCCGACTCGGCCCTGTGGAGCGCCTTGAGCGCCGCCGGCGACAGGGTGCCCACCGTGGAGGAGGTGGGTGTTTTCCGGACCGAAACGGAACGTCGGGTCCCGGGTTTGTCCTCGGCCCTCGACTCTCGGGGGCTTTTTCTCCCCTCGCCTTGCCAGGTGAACTTTCCGTCCAGCCTGGACTCCGCCGGCGGCGCCCAGTCCCACCTGCCCCTGGTGGCGCTGTCGCCCATCGTGCATCCTCGCCTCAGGGAGGTGCGCTCCAGCGTGCGAAAAGGTGAGCTGCGCGACGCCGCGTCGGAAGAAGAAACGCAGGTTACGCCCCCGGCTTAAGGCTTTGGTGTACCATACGTCCGCGATGGGGGGGCGGGACGCCCTCGCTACTGTAATTCCCCGTCTATAAGACGCACCTGTGGAAGAAAACCCCTTAATTTTGGTGTCAGATTATGGTATTTTCTACGTTGGTTTGTATAAAACGCACCGACGCTCATATTTTATACGAGTGAATATTTTTTATACATCCGTATCCGTTAGTGCCGCAAGTGAAGCGTGTTTCAAATTTCCCACATTGCGAGCGGTCGGTAAACGCCTCGCCGGCGTAACGTGGAATGCGCTCCGAGCAGTTTTGCCTTTTCCTCGCGACGCGCTTGGGCTTTCTTTTACCGAAGGTACCCGAAGTCGACGGGCATCCACGTTTGGGCAAGTTAACGATTTTGCGTATTTGCCAAAAGGCCGCCATTAATAACGGCCGACTGACGTCGCCCTCCTCCGGCTCGTCCCGTGAGGGTAATAATGTGCGTATTGTATGAAAATGCACATCCGCGCGTCGAAACTCGCCTTATGCGACCGGGGAAAACTTGCGGTTCGGCCCCTGATACGGGGACCTCGTGGAGGTTTTCGTTTTTTTTGGGCTAGCCGCCGTACGTCGGGAGGTTTTCAGCGCACCGTTGCCGCTTTCCGCTTCCCCGCAGAGGTTCCGGCGTCCCCGCCGTCGCTCCACGAGCGCTACGGCTCTCCGGCCGCCGGCAGCGCCAAGCGCCGTCTGTTCGGCGACGACCCGCCGGCGCCCGCGGCCTCTCCCGCCAAACGCCTGACCATCAGCTCCGCCGGCACCCTCAAGATCGGCCCCCAGGCGGGCCAGGCCACCGTGCTCAGCATTCCGCTGCAAGGTGGGAGTCGCCGCTTACGCCTCTTGCCTTTGGCCGCTTAGCTGTCTGCTTCGGGGTCCCTTGCGCCTTCCTTCCTCTCACGCTTTCAAAGTCTTTCGGGTTCGCATCTAGAGCTCGCGAGTCTTTTCGTTCTTAGCCGTTGCCCGCCGGCGACTTTTCCTTTTTTTTCCTCGTTTGACGAGGCCGGTGGCTCCTCTCGATTATTGAGCGCTGCGGTAGTCAGGCGTGACCGTTCGAATGGAGCCTCGATGAAATCGATCACATAAGTGAAATAGGAACGCAATTCATTTCCATACGAAACCTTAATTAGGTGCAAATGACTTCTCATCAACGCAAAACGTTTGCATATGCTGACATTTACCGAAAGGAAATAACAAAAAGGCTAAACGCACGCGAGGCGGCGCTATGTTCCGCGCTAACGTCACCTAGCACGTCATCCACAAACTCATTTTGGGCACGTGATTACAAATGAGGGCATTCTTCCAAAGAAAGTACAGACGCCGGCGGGCCACATTTCACAGAGACGGACAGCCTTCCTCGCTAATGTCATAGCAAGAGCGTCCGGCGGCGGCGCCGTAAAACAAAGCTCCAGCCAAAGCGCAAATGAATCAACCGTTAACGAATAAAGTGAATCGGGTCGGAAAAAAGACAAAAACCTCATGATTGGGGCTGCGCTGCCAGGGGGGGCGGGTGTTGGCAATGTATGACATCATGTTGAAGCCTTCCCAATCGGAGTCCCTTTCGGTCTGGCTTTGAGGCGGCGGCGGCGAGCACACCATCACGCTGATCCCCGTCCAGCCGTGCGACCCGTCGGCCGGCGGCCCCGCCCAGTTCCTGCTGACCGCCTCGCCCGGCCGCCCCCTCCCCGCGCCTGCCGCCGGCCGGCCGCAACGCACCGGGTCCTTGGCGCTCTTCTTCCGGAAGGTGCGGCGGCGCGGGCCCGCGCGGGCCTCCCGGCCTCTGACCGGCCTCTGACCGGCCTCTGGCCGGCCTCTGGCCGGCCTCTGACCGGCCTCTGACCGGCGCGTGCGCGCCGCAGGTGTACCACCTGGCCAGCGTGCGCCTTCGCGACCTGTGCGCCAGACTGGACATCTCGTCGGAGCTGCGCGCCAAGATCTGGACGGCTTTCGAGCACGCCCTGCTTCACGCCACCGAGCTCATGAAGGACAGACACCTGGACCAGATGCTCCTCTGCACCGTCTACATCATCGCTAAGGTTGCACGCCGCTCACACACGCGCGCACTCTCCATCACGACCGTTATTTTTGATTGGCGCCCGGCGCAGATCTCCAAGGAGGCGTACACGTTCCAGGACATCATGAGGTGCTACCGCAGCCAGCCGCAGGCCGGCAGCCACGTGAGGACCCGCCCGCCCGGAGTCGCAACCGGTCTGTTGCCGCGGTAACACGGCGCAATGTGCGCAGGTGTACCGCAGCGTCCTCCTGCATCGCACCCCTAGACGGCAGGCGGCGCCGTCAGACGAGAACATGGAGGTCGATCCCGCACTGGGCGCCGAACGTACGTAAGCCAGCCTCCCGTAGCTAACGCCGACCCGACCGCCAAGCCTTTTCCTTTGGGCAGCTACCGAGAAGACGCGCGGCGGCGGCGGCGGCGGCGGCGACGGGCAGTCGGTCGAGGAGGAGCGCGGCGACCTGATCCAGTTTTACAACAACGTCTACGTGCTGAAGATGAAAAGTTTCGCCGTCCGATACGCCTCGCGCCACAACGGGGTGCGCGCCCACGTCCGCGCGCACGCGCGCGCTTCCTTCCCACGGCTGGAGATTGACTTGCCGTTTGCGTGCGCGCGGCAGGCGGACGCCCCGCCCGCCTCGCCGTTCCCGTCTGTGCGGTGCCACCCGCCGTCTCCTCGCAGAGTGTCTCAGCGTCATTGCGTTTACGTGTCGCCCCACAAAGCGTCCGCGGGCGGCCTGACGCCAAACTCCTTCACCTTCCGCATCAACAGCAGCCCGTCCAAGGTAAGTCCCCTGATCTCGCTGCGTCGCTAGCCCCAAACAGTCCTAATTGGCTCCACTTTTACCAAAAAGCCTTGACGTAGCACTTTTTACTTCTTCAAATTACTCGGGTATAAAATGCTTCCGTTTGACCAAGTGAGCGATTGCTAATTGGAATGATTGAATTCCCAGCCGAATTGATGACTTTAATGCTTGTTATTACTTCCTATTTCACGGAAGAAAACCTCAACTCGTTCGCCGCCGGTGACGGCCGTGGATGTCAAAGATCCATTTTTACTTGGCCGGCGGCGCAGGAGTTGATTCCCGACGCACTTGCGCCGCCGCCAGGTTTGCGAGAAGTCATTTCGCGGGCCGACTTTGTTTTGTCGACGGTCGGCCGCTCCTCGAATGCGATCCGCGCGATGAGATGGCGGCCTATCTTGAATTGTTGACGAGGAAATAATAGCGCCCGAGCCGAATCGCTAAGGCCGCCTCCTTCCCGCGTCAGGATCTTTCGGATATCAACCGCATGTTGCGTCAAGGCTGCAACGGCCGCAAGAGAGCCCTCGGCATGGAGGGCGAACCGATGATGTCGTCAACCTGCGACTCCCCCAGCAAGCGGGCGTGTCCCGAGAACAGCGGCGGCCCCGACATTTTGCTCAAGAGGCTCCAGGACGTCGTGTCGGAGAGGCAGAGCCACTGACGGGCCGGCGAGAATTCGTCAACTCCCTAACGCCCGTTCGCTTTAGCAACTGCGGAGCTAACGCTTGCTTACCGGCGTTAACGCCCTCGCGGGACCGTCGGCGCGGTAGCGCGAGCCGTTCAACCGGCTTGACGAGGAATCGGCACGCTGACCGTCACGTGGCGGGTCGCTGTGAAGCAAATGCTAGCACGCCAACAGGTCCCCTCAGGACAGAGCCAATGCTAACACGGCTGCTCAATGTGACGCGCTAAATGTTTCTTAGCTGATTGCGTCGCGTCGCGTCACCAGTGGCCGCGGAGCTTCGCTGGCGAAACCCGCCAAAAGACTTAAAATAAACGCGTATGCTTGTGCCGTTTGCCCCACTCAAGTCCAGAACTAGAACCGGCTATGCTAACTGTTAATATGTTACGAACGTCCATCAAAATGATGACGAAAATGTTTTTGATGGATTTTTAGTGTTTCAGTTGGAATCTACTACACGTGTGTGTGTGTGTGTGTGTGTGTGTGTGTGTGTGTGTGTGTGTGTGTGTGTGTGTGTGTGTGTGTGTAGCATCTTCAGATGTGTTGGACCGATTCATAATCGTTTGTTACTTAGTAGGTTGACTTACTGAAGTGAAATCCATTGGGGGAAAAAAAAAGCAGTGTGTTTTTGAAGTGATTGTACCACTTTCTATTGACTGCGTGATGCCTAATATTGTGCAAACAAACATTAAAATGACAGCAAACTTTCGGCACCTCTTTTTGCCCTCGATGAATTTGTCCCGTTTTATTTCTAGGAGACTACACACCTTTCTAAAATCCACCAGGTGATTTAAAATGGCGTATTTTATTTTACTTTTTCTCCTTTTTAGTGTGTGTATCCTCCCCATTTACTGAGAGAGAAAAGCAGGAGCCGCGCCGGCCTGAAACGTGTTTGTTGTGGAGAAAATTTAAAGCTGCGACGAAAGTTTGAACAGTAGTGTATCCTGTGTGTTCCACTTTATGCAAATTGCCACCTCTTTGAGCAGGGCTGGGCAACTCCAGCCCTGGAGGGCCGGTGTCCTGCATGTTTTCCAGTTTTCTCTCCCTAACACACCTGATTTAAACCATTAGCTCATCAACAAGCTCTGCTGGATCTTGAGAATAATCCTAATCATTTGAATCAGGTGTGTTTGATAGAGAAAACAGGAAAACATGCAGGACACCGGCCCCCGAGGCCTGGAATTGCCCACCCCTGTCTTTGAGGGTCAAGACTTGCCTTTCGAGCAGGCGTGGCAGGCCAGATGTGGCCCCTTCGGATTTTTACTCCGGCCGCCAAACACGAACAAATGATCAGTCGGCAGAAGAGCCGGTCATTTTATTATTATTTGTATTATTAATAATTTATTATTATTTATTTGATTTGATTGAATTTTCGATCGTTTAAAGCAGGTATCTCAAACCTTTGTCAGGGACCCCATTTAGGAAGCAAATTTTCCAATTGCAAAGCTTCGCGGAGACAAAAACGAACCGTCTATTTTAAAACTATGAAAAAACCGTTTGAATGGATTGAATTATTGGAGAGTCGTGGATACCTTCACGTTTTAATAGCGGATTAAATGAAACGAACACATACGTATTTCCAAAAGGCCACATTATTTTACGGAACCCCTCGAGAACCACTGGGTTAAACAACAAGTTGGGGACTTGAAATGCGACCGCTGTAAATCTTTTGTTGATTTCCTATTGAAATTCAAGCGCACGTTTTCTAGCGATCTTGCATTTTTTTTCTCTCTCTCTCTCTCTTTTGACGTGGATTATCATACCACTCCAAGCGAGCGTCTGCTCTGAACAGGCGGCCCTTCTGTCGAATTTTAAAAGCCTTTGTGTCAGAATGTTTGCCCACCTGTAGTGTTTTGGAGTATAGCTTTGAATCGGCTTTTTTTTTTTTAGGTCGGGGTTTGGCAGTGTCTTGACAAAGTTGGGGATAGGTGCTCGACAATGCACTATGATACGATCGAAACAAGTCAGCGACGGCGGCAACGCAAGATGGCTGCCTCTGCGGGCGGGCGGGACTTTTGTTTTCAGGCAGCTCGGCGGACACCTCTGCCAGCTGCCCGCCGGGGTCTTCGTAGCCGCTTAGCCGAGTTGCTCCATTGGCTATCAAACACGTACGCAGTCGCTCGGCGAAACGGAACAAAGGCGTTTTGAGCACACTTTACGGCCACGATGATGCACAAAAGTGTCAGGTCAGTCCGCTCCTTGTTCTCCCCGAGTGCGTGACTTTGGTGACCGTTTGCGTGTCCGCCTCGTTTTGTGCGGCCCCAGTGAATGGCGAGCGGCGCTTCGCGGCTCGTTCGCTGGCTCGGGCGGTCGGTCGGTCGGTCGGTCGGGGCCGGCCTTCGCGACCTTGCTCCGACGCCGAATTGCATGAGTGCAGACGCCGCGCTTTCGTTTGGGGGTGACGGGGGCGGCCCCGAGGCGCCTTCCCTCCGCGCGCGATGACGTCGCTCCGGCGTCTGGAAAAAGAAAAGGAGACGAATGCGGCTCCGGCCAAGTGTCGGAACGTCGCCTGGCCGCATAGGATGCGCGCGCTTGGTTTAATTGTGAAAAGCCGCCCTGGTGTTGTTGCTGTTTTGGCCTCGATAAGGTTTGCGTCGTCCTTCTCTTTCGCGGAAGCTTTGAGCCGAACAGGAAAGTGTGGTCGTCGTCACTCGTTAGCTCCCCTTTTCGATATAGAACGACTTCCCGACAAACGCAAGTGGTCGATGTATCTGTATCTTTTTTTTTTTTTTTTTTTTTTCTTAATGCACACTCTAGGTTTATTGGTTGACGCGGAGTCCGCTCCGACGACTTGACAAACTCGCACTCCGTGGTAATTTAGACATTACATAAACTTTCGGGTGACCAGACGGGGCAGTTGCGATTTTAAGCCTCGCGTACCGCGACGCGGCCCCATTTTTGGTCCCGTTTTAACGCACGTCACGGGCCGTTTTATCATCGCTATTATGATTATTAGTTCGCCGTGCGTATGTCATCCTCAGTCGTCACACTGGTCTATACGCCACAATCGGTTTAAAGGGATTGGAAACGGTTTACTTAAACGTTGACGGCATACCGGAACTAGAATCGCTTCCTGCTTCCGTGTCGACGGAAGCTGTCAAATTAAGGTAGACGATAGCGAGTCGAGCTCTCGAGCGCGAGCTCTGTTGGGCCAGTAGATTTTCAAATTTCCCAACAAAGTTAAATAGTTCATATATATATATATATATATATATATATATATATATATATATATATATATGAACTAACTGCCTTCCAAGGATAGCGTTTAGCATAAGCTAAAGTCTAACACAACCAGCTGTCACCACATTGACCTGCGGTTACATTTGTTGGCAATATTTCCTGGTGATGCTTCACCGCATATTTCCTTTTTAGCGCAGTCGTTTTGTTGCTTTTTTTTAAATCTTGGTAATCCGTTACGCAACAAAGCCGGCCTAGCGGCTAACTGAAATGAAGCTGACTTTTTTTGTTGACGTTTTTGCTAGACTGCAGCATGTGAAAATTGATTTGACTGCATTATGATGTGGATTAGATTCGGATCGTTTGTTCTGCCCTCCGGTTAATGCGTTGCTTCCTCTTGTCTTGTTTTCAAATGGGAGTTTGGGCAAAGGCATAGTTCTAAATGTCATTGTGATTGTTGTTTTTCACATCCATTTTAATCATCGATTAAGCCATCAAATAGGTTCTCAATCAATTGAGCGGGGAAAAAGTTTGTTTCCCCAATCAAAAAACAACAAACTCCTGGTTTGGTCCGTACCAAGTCAGAAAAAAAGACCAAATTGTTGATTATTTTCCAAAGTACAAGCAAATATATGAAGAAAGTGGAGAGTTTTCTAGGGATAACGTTTCCAAGCTGATACCAGCATGAGTTCTCAAATTCTGAGTAATCAAGGATAGTTAAAAAAAACTGTTTTCAAGAACTCATGAAAAAAAAAAACCAATCCAGTTTATTTAAAAGGACCCCACGCCAGATACTGGTATCTATCGGCTGTTGTCGCCAGCGGCAAAGTGCCGAAATAAGGCCCGGCACAGAATTGCGGTTAGTTGTTGATTGATTGTTTTCACGGTTATTTTGGGTTCCCGGTTAGGGTTAGGGTCCCTAACCGTTTTATGGCCGCGGACCGGCCGACGCTTGAGAGTTTTAATTGCGCCCTTAAAATACGCGCCCCAGTTACTCAGGTAAGTCTCATACGCAAGAATGATAGATGGAACTTTCCAAACGCAATTCATTTCAACACCGTGTCGGTGAGACGCAAATGAGTCCTGATGGATGCGAAACGGAAACAAACTCCGTTGGGGCGTACCGTCGTAAACGACGACGTTCTTGCCCAGAAAGTACAACTCGCGGACACCGCGGTGCGGGCCACCTTTCCCAGAGGGACGGAGCAATCGCCGTCCTCCCTGGCTCCAAAATGTCCGACGTGAACCGACGGCTTGGGAAACGCGCTCACCGCGGGCGGCGAGTGACGGCCCAATTGTGTTGCGCGCGCAGGGACGAGCCCGCCTCCGCGCCGTTTGCCGTGGTCCCGCGCTTCCCGGCCGGCCGACGCTGAGACGGTCCCGCCAGCCCGCCCCGAGTCCGGCCTTGGCCCGGCCCCGGCCCCGGCCCCGGCCCCCAGCATGTACTGCCTGCAGTGGCTGCTGCCGGTGCTGCTGATCCCCAAGCCGCTCAACCCGGCGCTGTGGTTCAACCACTCCATGTTCATGGGCTTCTACCTGCTCAGCTTCCTGCTGGAGAGGAAGCCGTGCACCATCTGTGCCTTGGTCTTCCTCGCCGCCCTCTTCCTCATCTGCTACAGCTGCTGGGGGAACTGCTTCCTCTACCACTGCCAGGTAGCGCGCTCGCGACCCTGCACCCGCCGCCTAAAGCTCGCTTTAAAGGGGCCCGAACCCCAAATGTCAACTTTTCCGCTTTGGTCGGAGCCGAGTAAACGCCACCTCTCATTTATTAGCTGCGGCGCTTCACCGCGGCAACGTTTGTTGGTTTTGGGCCGAAATTGACTGAAATTCACCCGGAGTGAATTTCATTTCAACAGCAAGCAAAATAAAAGTTTGAAAAGCACGGTCTCTTGACTTGGGCCCTTTAGCCAAGCTAACGCCGAGGTCTTTGCTTTCAGGATGGAGCCCTGCCGCACGCCGCCCACGATCCCGCCATCGTGGGCACCTAAGAGCCCCTCCCCCCAAGCGCCCGGCCTGGACGCCAAAAGGAGAGGGCGCCGGACGTTTTGCCTTTACCGGCAATCTCGGACACGGCGGACAATCGATGTGGCCCCGCCCTCCCTCCTTTTCCTCCCGCCGTCCGTGTTCTTCGATGTGATTGTCAGTATTTTCGGCACACGCAAAAGAAGCAATACACGCGCCCGCGCGCACGTTTAAGTTGGATGGCGAGATGACTTTGTGCTTTTTTAAATTCTCATGTTGCTTCACAAACTTGTTGTTTTGGGCTTTTAAGTGGAATAAAAGGTCTCGTTTTTCTGCCTGTACCTTACGTACATGGTTGTCGTCGATTTTTGTTTTGTTTTTTTGCCAGCCGGCGGCGACGAAAACATCTTCCTTGCCGCTTCCCCGGGCGTCTCGGGCCCCCTCGACCCGTTGCCGGCCCGTGGCCCGCGGGGAGCAAGCGCCGTCCGCTTGGGCAAAGGGCGCCGGCCCCTTTTGGGCATTTTCACGCATCGTTCGAGGCCTCCGCGATACTGTTGTGCCCGCGCGGACTTTGGCGCGTCCTTCAGCAGGAAAAAGACTTGGACCTGATTGTGCGCTTTAGCGAGCGCTGTTGGAAAAGAAGGAAGCTATTTTGGACGTGGGAACATATACGCCTTGACGTATTTTTTTTCAGCGGCGCCCGAAACGTCTGGGTTGTCCTTCGACAAAACGGTGAAAACGTGTCTTTGCCTGTCAAAATCTCGCCATCGGTCGCTCCCCACCTCCCGTTTGCAAGCCTTCGGAAGGGACGGCGGCGGCGCATATTGAACAATCTATGCGACGTTAGTCTTTGGATCTCGCTACGCTTTTCCCGTGCCGAAAAAGCCCGAGGAGTCAGTCCAAATTCCCCCCGGCGGTCGAGACCATTGAGGCGCCTTTATTATTTCTAAATCTGTACAAAAGGTTGGGCGCACAAAGCCAAATTTAAAGGAAAGTGATCTCCGTCTCCAAATTGTGAAAAAAGTCCTCTTGCAGCTCCAAGTCCAGCTGCTCCATCCTCCAGAAGGCCGCGAGGCCTTTCTGACCTGACGAGAGAAGCGAGAAGCGAGGGAGGACCCCGTGGCGGCGCCGGCACAAGAGAGCGCGCTCGGCGACCGGAGGCGCAAGTACCGAAAGAGAGGACGGCCTCCTCGGCGGCGTTGCGAACGTCTTCGTCGGGGCACCTGCGAAGTTGCGCCATGTGCTCCGCGCTCTCGGCGGCCTGCGAACGAGGCAAAAGGAAGCCATGCCGTGCGACGGACGGGAGGGCCGATGCGCCGCCGCCCGCTCACCGCCAGGCATTTGAGCGCGAGGCAAGAGTCGCGCTGGATGACCACGTCGCTGCTCCTCAAACTCTCCGTGTAGTAGACCAGGGCCTGCGCACACGTTGGGTTGGAGGCGCGCGTTAGAGGGGGGCCGGCCGCGGATCCGGGGACCCTCCGATTTGCTATGAAGACGCGGAGGGAGAAAGACCAAAAAGGAGAGGGGCCGCATATTTCAACGTGGCCGGATGATCTCCGGGCTCCCAGAGCGACGTCGACGTCGACGTAGCGGGCAGAATGGATGGAATGCGTTGTCATCGCCTCGCTTCCCCGCCGCGCCGAGGCCTTTGCCGAGGCCTTTGCCGAGGCCTTTGCCGAGGCTTTTGCCGAGGCCTTTGCCGAGGCCTTTGCGAGATCGAGGTCGTCTCGGGCCGCGGGACGGGCGCTCGCGAGACGCGGAGTAAGGCGCCGTCGGCCTCGTCGGCCTCGTCGGCCTCGCCGCCGACTACGCGGTGAAGGCGAGGCGCGTTTATTGGGCCGCGGTGCTTTGGCGTTTGCCCTTTTCCTGCTTTTGATTCAATTCGGTTCTGGCCGGCTGCTCTAATGGTTGTTTGTCACACGCGAGCCACCGTACCCTGGGACGCGTTCGCTGTCGCTAAAGCTAACCGCCGGGATTCGCGTTTGCGCAGCGTTCTTCCCCGCGCGGCTATTTGGGCGAAACAAGTGCCCCGCCCATCCAGTGTCATCCTGGACTCGCGCAGAGAAAACAAGCGCGTCTCTACAGCCGACGAGAACTTCTTTTGCTGCTGCTTCTCCTCGTCCGGCTGTCAAACTGGTTTGAGCTCGGCCGCTATTAGCAGATTCGATTTGTGCCTTTGTATCGTTTTCAATGTTTTCCTTTGAGACTCCAGTCCATCCGGCACTGCGGTCTCTGCTATCACAACACCTCATTCAAACTGCTGATTAGCCATCAGCAAAGAGCTTGAAAAGGATCCTAATCATTTGGACGGGGCGTGTTTGAGAGAGAAGCTTCTATCACGTGGAGGACTGCAGTCGCGCACCTGCGCGTGAGCTCACAGGTGTCAAACTGCAGTCCTCGACAGCGGCAGCCTTCTCTTCTCGTCAGGTGCTTAGAATCATTAGAAGCCTTTTTTTTGAGGAACCGAATCATTTCATTTTTGTATAAAAATTGCCGGTAAATGACTACATCTGCAGCCTCGCCGCATGCCAATGGGGGCGGGGGGCGGCGGGGGGGGCGTACCCGGGCTCTGAAGGCGGCGCAAGCGGAAGCCCTTTTCAGGCAGCAGGCGGCGGCCCGGCACACCCTGCGGTCGGCGTCGGCCAGGAGGGCCGCCATGGCCTGCAGCGTGCGGCCCAGCGGGAGGAGGCGGGCCACGTCCCGCGACCTCATCTTGCTCAGCGCGGCCCCGCGTTTGGGACCCTTCACGGCCGACAGGAAGCGCTCTGAAAGGTGAGGGCGCCGGTCGGTCCGTTGCCGGTTTGGCGGGGCGGGCGGGCGGGACGCACCTTCCTTGGAGAGGCGGCTCACGTGCTGGCCCGGCGCCGAAATCTCCCATCGGCTCAGGTAAACCGACAGCTGGAAGACGCTGACTCGTTCGGCGGCGCACGGAGGCTGCGGGGGCCACAGCGCCGCCCCGCTGGCCGCCTGCACCTGCCGCAAGACTGCGCGGAACACTGTACACACATCAAAGACGCCTTGCCTTACACCTTGACGAGCGTCAGACACGCGGCGGCGTGAAGCGCGCGGGCGCTTTTAGGGACCCTCGTTCATCTCGACCTTTTTCCGGGAGCTCGGGCTGCTTGGCTTTGGCTTTAGCTTTAATTTTGCGCGAGTAGTGTCTCCGGAGCGCGTCGACAAAGTTGTCCGAGGGGCAGCAGAACGGAGACGAAGCGGCGCCTCGCACGCACTCGGCCCAGAACGGCAAAACCTCTCCGCTCCTCTGATCTTCAGGAAGCACTGGACACCACAACAAGGCGATTGACGGAGCGTCCATCCATCCATCCGGCCCATCCGTCCACCGGACCAACCGACAAAGCATCCATCCCAACACTGGCAAAACCTCGGGATCCGCACGCCTGTCCGACCGACAGAGCGGTCCAACAGCCAAACCTTTGTCCCGCCCACCCAAAAACAAGCAAGCGAGCCAGCTAGCAAGCGACCGTTAAGATCCATCCGCTCAGCAGACCAACCCAAAGCATCCCGGCAACGCCACGAGCGGTCGCGCGGCCCGACAAGCGAGCGTCCGGGCCGCCCGCCCGCCCGCTCGCTCGGACGAGCGGCGGCTTATCGCGTCGCGCGGCCGTCCGGTGCACTGACGCTCTCGGACGGAGATGTCGTCCGTCCCCTCCAGCAGCAAGCGGCCGATTCTGTCCAGGACGTCCGCTTGTCGAGAGACGTCCTCCAGGAGATGGGCGCGACTTAAACCGAAGTGGGTCCTCTGCAGCATCTGACGGGAAGCGGCAGCGCGTCACTGGAACGTCCGTCCCGAGCCGCGAGCCGTCGCTACCTCCAGTAGGATGCAGCATGCGTCCAGGTGTGTCTCCAGAGCCTGGTCCAGGCCCGGGTGGCCGCAGGTCAGCGCCGCCGGCTCCTCCCGCCAGAGCGGGCCGGCTTTCCCCGCGCTGTCGTCGGCACCGAGGTCAGGCGCGGCGACGGCCCCGCGAGACGCGCGGCGTCCAAACTCACCCGTCCAGACGGCAAGCGTCGTCATCGCCGTCGTGCGACAGGAAGTCAAAGCTGCAGAGAACCTCCTCCACGGCCGAGGCCTCGTCCCACCGCGGCGTTCTCATCAGGGACAAGTCGTTCTGAGGCGAGGCGTGGAAGGCCGGCCGTTTTCGAACCCGGGCCACTCTCGCCAGTTGGAGCCGGCCTCACCTTGAGGATGGTCTTGAGGCGGTCCACCCTCTGCTTCAGCGCCCCAAGCGGGCTCTGGCAATTCGGCGCCGTCCGCAGGTTTCTCTCAAGCTCGGCCAGAAGCGCGGCCAGACGCGGGCTCCGTGCCCGCCGCCCTCCGCCTTCCTCATCGGAGGCGTCCCCGGGGACGCGCTGTCCTTGAGGGAAGGCGTTCGCCAAAGCTCCCGTTTCCCGGCCCTTGAACGGGACGCCGCTGTTAAGGCGCGCAAAATTCAAAGCCAATTCCAGTCGGGGTGGCAAACGAAAAAGGGAGGTCGACAAACTTTGCGCTCGTCGGCCTCCTCGGAAGCTCCTGCGCCGTTGTCCTGGTTGTCTTTGAGTAGGTCGGGGGTACTGGACCTGCATTTGACAAATATTAGTATCGTTATTATTATTACCTTGTGCACATCGGGCGGGCAATCCATTGTTTGCCCCATTCAGAGTCTCTGGACTCTGGCTAGTGCAGTTTACAGTGGGCGGAGGGAGCTTTTCATTCAAAGGAAACTGCGAACTCCTCCAAAGTCACATTCAGAAGCCTTTTGGGAACCGAGGGAAGTAGGCAGAAAGGGCCAGAGCGCTTGGTATGGAAGTTGTCACCTGCGAAGATCCACGCGCGAGGAAGGAGGCGCAAAGGTTGCTCCCCAGGCCTCCCGCTCCTCGTCCTCTTCCTCGGGGCCCAGCTTCCTCATTCCGCCGACTTTGTCCTCCGCGTCCTCCCCCAGGGAAAGTTGAGGGTGACTCCCCGCCACGCTACTGCTGCGTGGACGGAAGGCTCACTCGAAGGACGGACGCACGAAAGGGTAGAAGGCAATCGTTGCTCGATAGGCCCAAAAGAAGCATGAGGGGCGGATGAGACAAGGCAGATTGGATGAACGATAGACAAGGAGCGACCGGAGGGATGAGAGGGCGAGCTGGGAGATTTGGATGAAAATGGGTGGGGAGACAGGAGCGAAGCGAGGCAGGATCATGGGATAAAAAGTGCGGCCGGGCAGGCCGATGATGAAAGGGTGGCAAAAGAGGCGGATGGCCCGCGAGAAAGGACGGCGCCGGAGACGGTCGCAAGCGCTTTACCCGGGTGACGTCTTGGCCTGCGACGTGACGGACGAGCGCGACGGGTAGCTCGACAGAGACGCGCCCCTGTCTCGCCCGCTTTTCGTCATCCGGAGAGGGACCGAGGCTCCGCCCCCCCCGCCGTCCTGCGGCTCTCGAACCATCGACTAGAGGGCAATAATCCAAATTGAAGCCCGTCCTCAAGATCTCTCGACAGTCAAGCCTAGCTACGTCCAGCTAACTACTTATTCACGGAATGGAGCTTCTGGCTTCCAAGCTACCCGCCCGGCCGCCTAAAAGGCGACTGAGCAACCCGGCCGGCTATCGGGCTAGCCGCTGTACCTACCTCGTCGTTCCCTTCCTCCTCGACGGCCAATTTTCCTACCTCTCGCTTTGAGGCAACCGATCCGCGTCTACATCTGCTCGGTGTCCCTCACGCTCACCAGGAAGTATTTTTCCGAGAAAGACGGCGTACTGGGTGCGGTCCAACTTTGCACTGACGTCTTTCTGCTCCACCCTGATGCTCTGCTGCTGGACAAAAGTCCCAACTTGTCACCGCTGTCCAACGGACTAGACACACAAAGGCACAAAACGGGATTCAGACTTGTTGTTTTGATGGCGGCGGCGGCGGCGGCGGCGCCGTGTCCCGCTCACTTCCAGGTAACCTCCAGCTGTAGCTTGATGGTCCCCAGCTGGGTGATGTCCACCACCAGGAGTTGGGGGGTTGCCGCAAAGAAGTGTGCACTAGCACAGGTCACCGTGCCCACCAGCTGCCAGCCCAGACCCTTGGCCTCCGACACCTGAGCGAGAAAGGACTCCACTTCGGCGCCGGCCGTCGGCCTTCTCCAAACTTGGCCGTCCGTCAAGTGTAAGGTTTTTGTTCTTAGTTTTTGCGAGGTCAGACGCGGTCACTGCATATTTCTGTCTGACGACTTGTTTCGAGATCGGCGCGGATCTTCGTGCGCGCGCCCGGGGTTCCGTGCGAGATTATCGGAGCGCGTCGACCGAAACGCTTGATTGCCGAGAGTTTGCGGCAGGTCCCGTTTGAAAATGTGTGCCCGCTGTCCTGCCTTTGTTGAATTCCGCACACCGGCGGGAGAAGGTGGGGCGAGAGCAAACGAGCGGCATTTGAAACGATGTCGACGGGGAAGAGTCGATTGATTTGAAGCGCGGGTTTTGTGTCGCGACCGCGGTAACGGAAGGACTCCATTTTTAGAGTGAGACCCGGGCGGCCAAAGGCGGGAGGACTCGTCGGCTAAGTTGTGACAAGTCCTGCCGTCAACACTCTCCGCCAAGCGGGGGACCCCACCTTGATCTCAAAGTTGTGCTTGATGTGCGGGAGAAAAAGCATCTCCTCTTGGTCCCAGGACTGGACGTCGTCGCTCTGGATGCGGCCTCGGATCCTCCAGCGCTGACGGCCCAGCTGCAGAACAACCTTAGCCCGCAAGTGAAGGTGATCGCGCAACAATTACACGGAGTCAACGACCAGGCGGGACGAGAACAGGCTGGAAAGTGGGCAAAGTTAGTCGTCGGGGAAACGAGTAGCGTTTAGGCGGGTAGGCGCGCCGGGGAAGCTCACCTCGTACTGGTCTCCGGGACATAGCCGGGCAAAGCCGATGAGACCTCGGGAGAGGAAAAAGGTTGCCAATGATCCCGGCCGCCGTCCGGTGTCAAACGCTGCCGGCGTCCGCCCTCCCCCGCGCCTACCTTTCATCTTGACGTGAAGTTCTCCCAGAAGTCCCTCCAGCTCTCCCTCCATGGCTGACATGTCCTGCGGAGAGAAGGCGAGCCGTGTCAGCCGGGAAGGGCACCTAATTAAACGGCAGGAGCGGTCCTTTGATCGCGCGGCGCAGCGGATGCTCAGACGGACTAACCGCGGGACGTCCCGACAAATACGCGTGCCGGGAAACTCTTCAGAAGAGTCCCCGGCGTGTTTGCAAAGGAGACGAAGGATCGCTTGGCGCTAAGAACCTGCGCGCTGTGCCTGTGGCTGCGTCCCAGTTCCAGGAGGCTCTCCCTGGACTCTCTGGTGGAGGGCGCCAGCGAGAAGGCTCTCTTCATGTTGACGGCTCCCTGGCAGAGTCGCCACTGGACGCAGTAGTTCTCGTAGAGCTCGTCCACCTGCCGTCAAGGTTATCGGGGTGGGGCTCCAGAGGGCTCGCCGGCCCGGCGTCCGACCGGACCGCCGTATTCGCGAGCGACCGAGCGCGCGTGCCTTGAAAGGGCGGGCCGGACCGGACCTGCCGACGGAGCGCTCCGGCTCGACATCGAGCAGCGGCGAACGGAGCATTTGCTCCCGAAAGCTTTGGCGAGCTCAACGCCGGCAGTCTTTATCGGGACTTGGAAGCGGGACCGTTGCCCACAGAGCCGCGCTGCACTACTGTTTTGTTGCCACGCCATTCTAATTTCCAATGTATACCGCGCGCTCCTTTTATTGGCGGGCGGGGCGTCCAACGGACGCCCGTCGCGCCTCCGTTTGCTCTCGGAAGACGGTCGTCCTCTCACGGGCGCAGACGTCGTCGTCAAGCCGCGATGATTGCGCCCGACTCGACTGCGGCCGCGGAGATGACGTATGCCTGCGAGCATCGTTGCAGGTGCTCTTTTTATGCGTTACGCGTTGCCGTTCTGCGCGGGTCCAAGTCGTGACTTTATTCCATTGACGATTGTCTGACTCGGAAATAACTTTTTTTTTTTTTTTTTTTTAGAAAATCGCCACATCCGACCCACGCTTGCGATCACCTTGCTGATTTGGAATTCCAACTTTCGGATAAACCTCTCCTGAACTCGAATCTCCTGCAGGAGCAAAGAATGAAATGGGCTTTTCGCTTTGTTCCCAGAGGCATGAAGCGCGGCGTGGCTCACCTTGTCAAGGTCGTACTGGAAGCCCTGAAAAGGCAGAAAAGGCCGAGTGTTAGGTTCTCTTCATTCAACAACCTTCTGCACCGCTGAGCTGAAGTGAAATTTCCTTCTCGCCTTCGGGCAGCCCCGGTACAGAACCCAAACTCGTTTTGTCAAATACCAAAGGACGCGCGGGGTCATCTTGGCCACGTCTCATTTCCCGAACCCTCCGCCCAACGATGTATAGCGTTGTTGTGAGCTCACCAGTCTAGAGTTTCTTTTCGTTTCTCGCTGGCGCGAGGACAGGAAGTCCATCTCCGTCTGGTGGCGCTGCACGTGCTCCCTGCGCGCACATGCAGTACACACACGCACACGCGCAGCACACTAAGGGTATGTATTTTCACACTTCGGATGTCCAAGCTCAGTTTCCAGATATCCGATTTCAGACATTAAATGTCTGACCCGAGAGCATTTGCGTCCTTGACCATCAAACCTTACATCTCAGAGTTCGGTTTTCACATCTCTGACTTTGGACAGCAGGCCTTAGACTTCACATTTCAGTTCAGATCACGAGACCTCGGAACCCGGGCCTCGGTCGTCGCATCTGAGATAACGGAGCTCACGTTTTACACGTGGACTTCGGTCCTCAGTCATCTGTTCCTCAAATGTTAGATGTAGACCGAAATCTTCCGTCCTTCCACTGTACCGCCGATGTCGCACTTTAACCGATAGAGCGGACGCGTACGAAGCCGGTCCCGCAGTCCCGAGAATTTGAGCTAACCGTCGAGGAGAAAGAAAGCCGGGACACGTGCAGGATACGGGCTCTCGAGGACAGGGTTTGGACACCCCCGCAATAGAGCTTTGTCATGGAATTTTCGAGCTCAGAATTCAGATATCAATCCTCGGGATTATCTGTTATATCTGTTTTCCGACATCACACTCTCTGAGCTTGCATTTCAAGGCCGAGGCCCCGAAGATCAACCTTCGGACCCCGAAGATCTCAGGACTCGATTCTCAGACAAACTTCAGAAAATGGAACGCGACCAGGGTTGAAGCTACCTAAGGCCTTTGCGTAGCGCCCCGAAGACGCCATCCACGTCTTCTGGCTGCAGGGACCACAATGATCCAAATCCTCTCCTGGAAGACAAAGGCGCCCTCGGAGTTGTTCTTTCCGATACGGCGTTGGCCCGCAAAGAGTTCCGAGCGGAAGAGGGCCTGGAACGACAGGAAAAGTATTCGTTTCCATTTTGTCCGAAGAAAAGCTGACAGTGCGCCTGATACAGCGCATCATCCGCCATTTTTCATTTTTGGAAAAAAAAATCATTGCAAAGAAAAAAATCGACAAACCGTTTTCAAATGGACAGAACAGTATGTTTGAAGAAAATTCTATTCTTTGAAACTTTGTATTGGTCTTGGCATTGATCTAAACAGTCTTTTAACGTCATCGAGAGGTACGGTATTTTTTTCCAATTCCTCAACTAGCACTTTCCACATAGCATCTTTACTATTCATTTCTGATCGCCTACGAAGAAAGTTGAACATACTTATCCGATTGTTTAGTTTTGAATCCCTCTAGCGCAACTCCATTTAGTGGATGCATGTCGCAAGCCCAGCCGCTACTGTGGCTTCTATTCTTTGCGCCTTCGAAACGGTTTTCAAACAGACCGTTGGTTGACGGAGCGCGGAAAATACGGTACCCGAAGATTCAAGGAGGGTTCAGTAACCAAGCGTTTGTACTCTCCTTTTATTTTTTTGCCGTCGGCCTGGCGCTTACGGTCGCGGCACTCACCTCCGTCGTCCCGTCAGAGAGCCGAAAGCGGTGAAGGAGCGACTCCGACGGACGGGATTCCCATCGGAGGGCGAGTGGAATCGCAGCTTGACCGACATCCTGAAAGCAGGAATCGTGGATGTCAGGCGTCCTGTTTCCTGTTTCCCCATCCCTCGGCGCGCATGCCTGACCCTAAAAGGACTATCGGCGACCTAGCCGTACTGGACCTAGACTAGACCCAGACCGTACTCACTCAAGCCGCCGCCGATCAAACGCACGAATGCAAAATGAGACCGCTTGCGCGGCTTCAAAGGCCACGCCCCTTACAGTCACACAGAAACAGTTCAGCCCTTTGTATTCTCTTTTATGATGTTTCACGTGTTGCGGGGGGAATCGTCATCAACTTGACACACAAGAATGTGGGAAGAAAGAACGGACGGCTCCGCTTTTGGGCCCCTCGCTCAAATATAAGTTGAAGAAGAAAGATGCCGGGGGAAAAAAGGTGTCGACGAAAGAGGCGGAAATGATTTTGCCTTTTGACTGACTGCGGCTTTAATGGTCCGGTCCACGCCCGCAATCGACAATGGATGACCTCAGATCTGAGGATAAAATCCTCAGACTTAGTCCGCCTACGTCAGAACCGCCGCAGAACTTAGGCTTCAAATATTAGACCCCGATTCTCTGACTTCACTCAGACATTCCCCCTTAGAC
The DNA here is from genome assembly GCF_059441005.1 of Hippichthys cyanospilos. Taxonomy (NCBI): domain Eukaryota; kingdom Metazoa; phylum Chordata; class Actinopteri; order Syngnathiformes; family Syngnathidae; genus Hippichthys; species Hippichthys cyanospilos. Next base: position 23,371,825 of record NC_142377.1, read on the forward strand.
CCGAGAGTGGGAATTAAAAATGCACCCACCCAAGTCAGATCTCAGATCACAAACTTGGGGCCTCTGACCCTTGACTTTGGACTTCAGAGTTGGGACTTCCAGTCTCATACTCCCGAAAACAGATTAGACCAGACCTCAGATACCCAGTCTGGGATCAGGCTCCACATCCTAGACTTGGGCTGTCGTACTTCAGACGTAGATTTCACACCCCAGACCTTAAATTTCACGTATCAGACTTCACAATGTCAGACTTTGTCTCGGACCTCAGACATTCTTCTCGAGACGTTGGGATTCAAGTAGTTAATGCCAGATATCACCCCCAACACATCAGACGCCTCGGATTGCAAAGTTCGCCCGTCAAAGTCAGGTTTCGGCTCTGGGGTCACAAACCTCGGGCTCTCCGACCTTTGACTTTGGACTTCAGGCTGACAGTCACGAGACTGTCAGCCTGAAGTCCCGCGACTACAGATGTTAGACTCGGGGCCTCAGACGGCAGCTGCTTTTTTACCTCCAAATATCCCACCTCGCCTCCGGAGCTCAACTCTCCCAGATATACGTAGTTTCGAAGGCGTAGCTGACCTCGTTTCTATATTTTTCTCTTCTGTTGAATGACTCGCCTCCGTCTCTCTCACACATACCACTGAGTCATCTTCGAGCGCGTTTCCTCCTTTTGTTGTCCCGCTGCGGACTTCCCTCTCGCTTCCACTCCTAAGTGGAGATGTTGCTCCAAATACGTGTTGAGGATTTCTCCGCGTTCTTTCGGGATCCGCGCCAGCCGGACTCCCTGAAGGCTGCCCGGAGGTTAGAAATGACTCACGCTCCCCGGGGGCGCCAACTATGCCACGCGCACACACACAAAAAGGCAGGCAAATGTGGATTTGTTCAGGAAATGTATTTTCTGACCTTCCAAGCTACACGTTGCCATCCAAATCATTCCTTGTGCTGAATTGGCATTTTGATGACAAAAAGGAAATGTCACTGCAGCCTCGCAGCATTACTTGGCCTTGCCACGACATCGTACGCCGCCGTTGAAACCACTGGTGCGGATGGAGTATTGCGGCGAGAACTCATTCGCTGCCATTGACGGAGATAGACGCGAAAGGTTTCTTTTCACTGGCTTGGAGTTAAAAAGCTTCTATTTGATCCCGGCGTGAGTGCGACAACGCTTGCGGCGGCGCGGGTTACATGTCGCTGCACGCGCCGCCCGTTATCTTAACTCAGCTATCTGTGGCCGACAGACGCGCCGCGCACGCCCGCCCGCCCGCCCACCAGAAAAAGACGCACGCGCACGGCGCGCTGCAAGGCGGCTTTGCCCAAGCGTACGCAAACACATCCGGTGTACGTGCATCCCATTCCTATTACAGTGTAGCTTTCCATCCAAAGTGGCAACGCAAAGCGTGGAAAATTGCTGACGCCACCCTTGGGCTCTAATCACAACAAACGATTTTGGAGGGACGGGGATGCCGGAGATGCGCTACGTGCTATCTATCCACCATGAGGTCAACCCCCAAAAGTTCAAGTGGTAGATGGCTGGCACGGAGAAAGTTGAAGATGATTCGATACAAGCGCAGTTGGAGCGAGGTCGGAGTCTTGAGAGCGCAGGTGTCAAACTCAAAGCCCGGGCGCCGAATCCGGCCCGCCGCACCGTTTCGCGCGGCCCGCCAGATGCCGATGACCACTTCAAGTTTCTGACTACGTTTTCTTCAACTTCAAAAAGTTTCTTTTGGGCGAGACAACAAGCTGGTTGTCGTCACCTTTGGAAGACTTTTTACTGGCTTCTGATGTGAAAATGAGGTGACCATCACCCTTCAAATGCATTCATTGAATCGAATTCCTCCGTCCAACAACACACGATGATTTGTATTCATATGAAAAGCGCGGAAAGACTTACTTGGGTTTTGCTTCAAGTAGAATTTAGCAAGAAGCGACTCGGTCCCGGGTCCAAGCTGGCTTAATTCCCTAGCCGAGAGGTTCCATGCAGGGGGGGACTATTGGGGCGCTCCTCCGCCTGTGTGGCGTCCGCATGCCGCGCGCGTTTTTGCACGCGTGCGGGTGTGCGAGCTGCTGATAGCGCCTTTGGGAGCAGGACGTCACTTGCGTCTCTCGCCTCGGCAAGTCCCGCTCTGCTTGTCCCCCTCCTCGCGCCCTAACTGTCTTCGACCCTTCGCCTCGGTTTTCTGCGCCTCTTTTTGCCAACTTGTCGTCCGACTGTTGCCGGCCCTCCTGCCCGCCTGCCTGCCTGCCTCACTTTGGATTTTTTTTTTTTTTTGCGGCCTCAGCGCTGCTCCTTTTCCTGCCTCCTTTGTTTACTTTTCCTTTGCTTCAACTTCCCCTCCTCTCTCCCTTCCTCTGCCTGCCCTCTGCCCCCCCCCCATACTACATCTGGACTTGTGCAAAATTGTATACACACCCCTACACACGTAAGCGTTGACATACACGACCGTGACACATGTGCGTCTAAATACCGAGCATACCAGTACAAAGTACAGACAACGCATGTATATTGCATACGAAATGCACAATATGCACCCAGAGTACTAGCTGGAGTCCAAATGGCTTTTTGGTGTTATTTCTGGAATGTTCTGTGCAGGCTTAATTGGATCCATATGTGTGTTTTGCCTCTTTTCCTGCAAATTGTTGGATCAACAATTATACGGAGGGGGACAGCTTATATTTTTTGCTGGTCCGACATTCGTCAGTGCCCCGCCCCTTTCTGTCCTCGGCGGTATTAGCAAAATACAAAAGATTAGATCGAAACTGAGTACGATCTTGTGGAAAAGTGGACGAGTTACATGTGAAAAATAAGAAATATTGTATGTATATGCATCCGTGTGCCTATGAATATATAGGAATTACTGTACGTTGGGAGTTTATATTATGCCGACATCTAAAAAGAGGAGTGTGACTCGTTCTGTTTTGTGATGTGAAACAATATCTGAGTAAATAGAACACAAGTAGGACTAGATACGTTTTACACTCCTTCCTACTTCCTTTTGAACATTTAAACCGCTGAACGCAATGCGTTTATTTGCTGTTTCCTGTTTTTCGTTCTCAAAATCGAAGATGTAAACAAACATTAGAATGAATTCATTACAAATTTTCTCTGAAATTGCTCGTTACTTTGGCATTGTTCCAAGACACAATGCATCATAAACGTCTGTAAAAACGTCGTCATCTTATAAGTTGAGGCGCAGCGTTGACAGACAGCAAATGGAAACGGTTGAACACATTTCAAAATGAAGTCAAAAGTATGTCGAAGTCTCGATACATGGCGCGGTTGGTCACGTTGAACGAACTCATCGTCACAGTTGTTGTGCTATGACGCCCCCTATTGGTATTTGGGGCCTGAAGGAGAAGGGAAACATGCGCGTAAATCATTTCGAAATACGATCAAAAATACGACCGGACAAAATGGGGGGACAAACAGGATGCCTTGGAAAAAAAAAGACAAATCCTCCCATCATCAGATGACAACTGCCAAATATGCCAAATAAAAGTAGGCTTAGTTATGTTTAAAGCGGAATCAAAAATGGACAGATAACACGCCACACTTAGTACCAGTGCAGCTAATCAGGTGCTTTGTGGGTTTTTTTTTTTTTTATGAGGCGCGACAAAGGAGTTCAGCATCGGTTGCCATGGCAACTGCATCAGACCGGCTCGCCTGAGCCAACATGGCTGTCCAAGGTGACATGTGTGTATGTGTATGCGCTTTCATGCGTGTGTTGGCCACGTCTTCATTTTTCGGATTTCCGCCCGCAAAAACGAGGCTTTGGTGGTACTTCAACTTTTTCATATAACTTGTTTCTTGTGCCGCTACACGAGTACGCGATGGGATTCTCACAATACATTTGTGAGTGATGGAGATGACCTTGGGGTCAAAGGTAAACTAAAAACTAACGCCAAGGTGCGCGCCTACCTGCGGCAGCTGGCCAACCGGGCGCGCTTTTTGGGAGCTGGGGCGCGGGGCGGGGCAGGGGCATTTTGGTCCCTCCGCCGCCTCAGACATCCTGCCGACCGGAGTCAACTTTTCTTTTTTTTTGGGTGGATGTGGATCCCACCAGTGATGCACTCCTCTTCCTCCTCCCCCACTTTTCGTGCTGCCCTCCTCCTCCTCCTCCTCCTCCTCCCCATCACTCCCTCCCTCCCCGCCCGCCCGCTCATTTTTTATGCATTTTTCCTAACTGTCATGGCGATTTTGTGTCCTTGGAAATAAGCAGCGGCGGCGGCGGCGGTTTTTGGCGTTCGCGGGGCCGAGGGACGCGGACGCGTCGCCGGACTGAGCCGAGTGAGGGAGCGTGGCTTCGGCCGTCGGAGCAGGTGAGCGCCGTCGCCGTGCTGGCCGGCCGGCCGGCCGACCGACCGGCCGGTGAGCCGGCCGGGCTTCGTTCGTCGACGTCGCCGCCCCGGGCGGACACTTTGTTTTTTTTTTTCTCCCTCGGAGTTCCACACGTGTATGGGGGAGGAGGCGGCGGCGGCGCGGCGGCGGCGCAGGCTGCATTCAGCGCCGCGCTGCGGGGACTCGACGGGGCTAGCAAAGCCGCCGAGCTAGGCGGCTAACGCGGCAGAAGCTAAACACAAGCGGGCGAGGGTCTCGTCTTTCCGCGCCCGCCTCGCTCTCATTTTCCGCCTAAATGCCCGGCGCCTCCTCGCCCAGCTCCTTCCACCGGGGACCGGCGCCCCACCGGCGGCGTAGTCGCACGCCGAGGCGGGCGAGCCGAGCGTTAGCCGCCGCGTCGGCTAACATCCCCTCCGAGCCCCCCCGAGCGATGTGGAAACTAGCTAGCTAGCTCGCTAGCCTCCTAGCGAGCGAGCGAGCGAGCGAGCGAACGAGCTTCTTATCAGGCGAATACGTTCGCGTTTGCTGGCTGTGGAGATCGACTAAAAGCGTTGACCTGGCCGGGTGGGGGGGGACCAAGATGCCGGCGGTCGAGCGCAGCCCCCAAATGTTCACAAATCGCTTCCCGAAGACTTTTCATGTGAGACAAATCCACGGAAAAAGCCCACGATAGGAAGGAAAACAATCGCGGATAGCTGGCAAGGCGCCCCTTAGCCCAAGCCTCTAAAATCACATTTTACAACTGGGGAAAGGTACTGCGAAAGGTCGACTTCCCACTCACTGGCACCTTTGAGGGGGATATCCGTCCGAGCCATGCCCCGATGGGGCTGCGAAGAGCCGCGGCCAAGAATCTTTTGGTCCTTTAAGCCGCCCTAAACTTCCAGCCCTTATCCATTTTTTGCGTTTTTGATACCCCCCGGCCAACGATTGACCCCTTGACCTCCCAAATGCCCTACCGGCACTGAGCGTTTAGTGGATAGCCACTAGAAGTAGCCAGGTCAGAAAAGGTCTCCCAAATGGCAGGGTCCGCCGCGCGCGGCCACTTCGGCCGATGGACCAAAAATGGACAACTTTTCAAGTTGTTCCGAGGGCCGCGCACCCTTGGAAGGTTCCTCCGCCCGGACCGTCCCGTCCCGTCCCGTCCCGTCCCGTCCCGTCCCGTCCCGTCCATCCGTATCCATGTGTATCGCGCTCAATGGAAGGCTATGTGGCGGCTGCTGTATAAGCGTCCCTAGCTTTTGCTGCTTGGATTCTTTGAGGCGCAACTCTTTGGATGAGTGGTTAGCCCGACTGCCTCGCGCTGTTCAACATCCAAAGATGTCCCGTATATTTGCGCTTTATTAAAACATGTCAGAAGGTATTGTTACGGATAATTTCCCATTTAAATCTCAGGCAGCTATTTATTTACATTTTCATCCGTGCCAAAAGATGCCGCAGAACCAGCAACTTTCTGCATCCTTTGTTTTTGCTCGAAATTCAAATAAAGGCACCAAAAGTGCCTTTAGTGGAAGTTTTGGGAAAAAAAAAAAAATTCTACTGTTGAAACATATAGCTGACACTGGTTCCCGAATTTCTTGTTGGAATTTCAAAACTAAGATGTCTGTTGTCCAAAACTTCCACCCATCCGTTTTTTTAGCCGCTTATCCTCACCAGGGTTAAAAAAAAAACAAACAAAAAACACACATGTGAAATTTTGCAAGTCTGGGATTTTTTTTCGATAAACCAACGCTCCAAGACTTTTCAGCAACAGCAAATTACGTACGGCCTTTTGAAACCAAAATATGTGACCTTTGTGAATCACAGAAAAGAAAATGCTTTCGAGAGTAAAACCACCTATTTGATGTATTTAAAAACTTGAGTCTTTCACACCGTGCGGTGACTGCTCAGTTTTATTTGCCCTTCTTCCATGGGCTGACAAGTTTCAGTTTGAATATATCCACCAATGAGCTAGTTAGTGCGGGTGTGTCGACGCCAGCGTTTCCTCCCCTAGTTTTAATTTTTGGGAGGTGAAAACCATAACTGTCGGCATGTCAATTCTTTCATTTTTACCTCTGCATTTCAGTTGTAAATGCATTGCGGTTGTTTCTGAATCTTGGGGCGTCGCAGGGACGCTTCCACTCTCCACCGCTAAGGCTACCGGAGATGACGACGTAATGGGCAGAGAGTCGATATACTCCGATTTCCCGCGCGCCATCGCCATAGGCGCAACCGGAGCGTTCAAGAAAAACCTTTTGATCTTCGCTCCCTGACCCTTGAGCGCAGCACAAGCGCGTGGCAAACTAACGATGACGCCGCGCGGGGCGCTGGTGCGTTTCGACAAGTCGGTCGGCGCGATCGGAATCGGCCTAATTCACGGCGGAAGAATCTGAATGGGCATTAGCGGCGAGAAGCCGTTGCCCCGCACGCGTCCCGTCAGCGAGTGGAGCGTAATTGCGTTTGTGTGTTTTTGTGCCTGGCAGATGCAGTGACGACGAAGATGAAAATCCACAAGAAGGACAAGCAGCAGCAGGTTGGTTTTCTGCATGCGAGGAGAACATCGACTCCTCCCTCCTTCCGGTGAATCGAAATACTTTGAATCCCTTCCCGCCTCCGCCGAAGAAGCGTGCGCGTGCGCGAGAGAGAACACGTTTGACCGATTGTCCGAGCCCTCGCTGTCTCGACCTCTGTACGCTGAGATTTCTCTCGTCTTTGGTGTCGAATTCAGCGACGATGTCTACTCGCGCGCGCTCTCGCCTCGGATAGCGCCGATCGACGCTTTTGCCCATTTTCAGACTTTTTCTTCGATACCCAATCATCATCCACGCTTATGCCTTTTCCGCATCGTCAGATTGCAATAAGCTCCCGTTTGTCGAGTCGAGGGAAACGATTTATTAGTATATATTTTTGAAAAAAGTCCCCTTCATCAATGACCAAAACAATTCTTGGCTCAGCCCTCGTTGCGAGACTGGAATCAAAGGATCTGGGTGCTTTGAAGTCAAGCGATAAGCTCAGAGCAATTCGGCGATGCGCAAAAAAAGTTGTTGATCCTTTCGATGATTTCCGTGGCTGCGGATGAACGATGACGCCTCCGAGTACTCGGACGTTTCAAAAGCCGACCCCGAGGCAGAGGAAGGGAATACGAATAGTATTGGGATAGCTTAGCACGTATGCTAAGCACATCCCGGCTGCCGCAGTAGCGCCGCTGAAAGTGCGGAGCCAGGCGCTCTACTTTAGTGTGTGTTATTGATTGGTGGGCTGTGCGACTGCAAGCGGCAGCTGTGCCGCGCTCGCAGACGCCACCGCGCTGCAGCGTCGTGCTGCGTGCGCCTGCGCGTCAATCGCGTTGTGTCTGTGCGCTGCTGGCAATGTGACGTCATCCGCGTAGGCGCAGTGAGCCGCGATACCGCTCCTTGTGCGGCTATCTGTGCGCACGTGCGCGCCTTTCTGCTTATTGCGCCTGCGTTGGTGTAGCAGCTCATGTAAGCCCATTTTAACAATAACCTCGGATTTACGTGTATAGCTTCTTTCAATGTCTTAAGAACGCACGCAAGTGTGTGTGTGTGTGTGTGTGTGTGTGTGTATACATACGCACGCGCATATAAACCTATATAATCAAAAAATGAAATTGTACAAATATAGGACTGCAAAACGGATACAATAGGCAACGGATACGATAGCAAAACAACGTTGATCATTGTTTTTCCAAAAATGTTTTTTTTTTTTTTTTGATTCAACACAAAGATAAGCCGTCAGCGTTCCTGGAGGATGACAATAAGAATCGCAATCGTGGTACGCCGGTCAGCACGAGCGGCGAAACGTAACATGGCGTCACACATTTAATGATCATTATTGTGACAAAACAAGCATTATTGTTGAGTCTGATCTCACATGATAAAGGCAAGTTTATTTGTATGGCCCTGAATCACAAAGGGCTTCACAGGTGAAAAAGAAGTCATACAGAACATCATAAATACACAACAGCATCCCCTGAACAAAGAAGGGAAAGGTAAAACTCAAAAACCCCAGCTGGGAAAAATAAGAAACCTTCAGAAGGGCCCGCAGGCGGGAGGAGACCTCTTCCTGGCTCAGCAGGTTTCACGAGATGCCGTGCATTAAAAATAGCACATGGTGCAATATTAGGCAGCAAGCGTCTAGTGCAAAGATGCCTTGACAGCTGGCCAGGCCGTCGGGAACGATCCTTCTCACGGTCTGGCCTAGTGGGTCCATCCTAACCAAAGCACCGCAGAGGAGCTGGTCCATCTCAAATCCCGCATCGGTCGATCAGCGCTGGCCCGCATGGCAGCGTTCGATTGGTCTCGGTTCAGATTTCAAAAGTATTTTTCTTTTTTTTTTTTTACACTAAATGCCAAAATGTTGTTAAAAGGTTTGTTGGCGAAGCTTTTTCATCAGAATTTCTGTTGATGGCAGCGATTCCGTCTATTAACATTCAAGCTTGAGTGATGGATGGACCATTGGCGAAACTTATACTCGACAAGAATCCTCACAAGAATCACGGCGTTTCATTTAGGACCTATAGCAGTAAAGACATTTGGCGTCAACTGTAAAAAAAGAAGTGCTTTGAAATTTTAGTATCGTTGTAAATCCGTTTACCAAAGCCGGAAGAATTTCCAATCCGGATGCCAACGTTGTTGTCGACGATGGCGTCACAAACGCGTCCGTCCAAGGCGCAGGATGCACGGCAAGCAACAAAAGGGTGCCGTCATGGCAACCGCGTGTTTACGTCTGCCTTTCCACACTAAGTTGCTGGAAGGAGACAGTTTCCATGGCGACGGCCCAGATGCCCCTCCTTGTAGTGTCTGCGCGCGTGTGACATTGATTGAAATGTCGTCTCGGTGCATGTTTATTATCTACCAAACGGCACAGAAACCTCCCTGACACCCAAAGAGAGCTCAACCGCAAAACAAAACAACCGGCAAATTTGCTAAAGGTGTACTCCTGAGGTGTTGCCATGGAAACAACCACAGTAAAGTCTTTTGGATGTGCAAGCCCGGCGCTTACGTGATGTGTTTTCCGTTGGCTCTTTTTGTTTGTCCGGTGGGCGCTGTGTTTATATTTCTCATATTTATGCCAATAAGCAGCAAATCGCAATGAATTAGTCTGTGCCTCGGGATCGCAAACACAACAAACAAATGCACTTCCTGTAATCAGCTGCACCCAATCGTTTATAGACGAGACATGTTTTACCAAGAAAAGAAAAAAAAAAAGACAGACATACAACTGGTAGCTTTACTTTAAAGCGGTTGAATCGCTGCTGTGGTTTTTCAGATGTTGGGCGGCCCCCCCAAGCACACGCCGCCGCCTTCGACCACATCTGCTGCGTCGCCGGAGCAGAAGAGCGGCACGCAGACTTTGCTGCCCTCCGTCCCCCGGGGCCACCTCCTGGTGGGCTCCAAGGACCAGCTCCGGCTCTTGGCCCCCGTCGGCGGCCTGTCCAACCACTGCAAGGCCCCTGCCCTGCTGGTGACGGCGGCCCCGCCGGCCCCGCCGGCCCCGCCGGCCCCGCTCCCCCTAAGCGAGGAGGACGAAGGCGGCGGCGGCGGCGGCAGAGTGAGGAAGAAACACAAGAAGAAGGACAAACGGGAGCGGGCCGAGGGTGACGACAGGGCCTCGGTCAAGAAGCGCAGGCAGGATAGGGAGGTGCCCTTGGTCGCCGCGCTTCCAAATCAGGTTGGATTGCATTTGCCTCCGTTGCTTCTCACGTTCACGCTTTACAGCGGGCTTGCTTATCCGTTCACTCGTCATCACTTCGTTTTGTACACAGACATGCGGCGTCAGCCATTGGGTTTGGTTTGGTTTGATTTGGTTTGTCTTCATTCAGACAAAAGAAACATTTGCCCTATTTTCCTGAACGCTAATTATGAGTCTTGGTCCCCAAGCAGCGGAAAGATCGCCGCACCAAGGGCAGGCGGGATGCCGCACCGGACCCTCGGGCCGAGCTCAAGCATGGCATCAGGCGGAAAAGCTTCTGTGCCCCCGCCGCCGCGCCGGTTCCCTCAGAAGTGCCTGTTAAGGTGCCTGGAAAACGAGGGAGGAAACCCAAGATCAAAATCCTGCCCCCTATTCCTCCTCATCAAGGTGTGTGTGTGTGTGTGTGTGTGTGTGTGTGTGTGTGTGTGTCTGTGCAAAATACAGCGCAAGAAAAATCCCTTGCACCGTCACAATTGCACTAAAGGAAATTTGTCCTTTGGCCTGTGCACAGTGACTATGTATGTTTGCAGATAAAAACCGATCGCTTACCGTTACGGATGCTCATTACCGCTTTTTTCACGTCAATCGATACCATCAATATTAAGAAACCAATACCACTAGTACTTTTCATACACAAACGTTCCCAAAAGCAATGGCAGATCATTTTAACAAAAATCCTTACTATTCCAACATACGGTAGCATTTTACTCGAAATGTCAAGAAATGATTTTTTTCTATTCTTTTATATTTTTTGATCATTTCAAGTCTATGGTCGTAACACTCGTCCAAGAGACTGTCCGATACTAGTGCCCGCTGGCGTTGCCGGTCCCCATTCCTTGAAATTTGCCCGATAACAAGCCCGTCCCTAGTTCCCCCTTAAAAATACAATTCGATCAATTAAAAATGCCGCCCCACGAATGAGGACGCTTTGATGGTTTTATTCACGTAGTACGCCATAAGAAATGCAATCCTTAGGAACTCATAAGACAGACCTCTTCAAAATAAGCCAAAACGTGAAGCGTAAGTACGTCTTTCCCTAGAAATGAGGGAAATTCAACGTTAGAAATTCAAGGCGTTCAAGTCAGAAAGGACTTTAAAACAGTCCGAGATAAATTCAAAAGAAATTCATCTTAATAATATAAAAAATGTTGCATAAACTCCTTTGCAGAAGCAGTGGAAAAACGCAGAGGAAAAAATGACTTTACTTTAAATGACTTACTACGCCGCAGTACATTGTACAAAGAGATTAAAAAAAAAAAAAAATCCCCTTTCACAACATCAAGCATAATGCAGGGTAGGTGTCGTTCGATATCAAGTTCTACTCCTTTCCTGACCTACAGCCGCAGCCAATCCCGCCTCGGGCCCGCCCCCGAAGAACTACAATCAAGCGGGCCTAAAGCAGAGGGGCCGCAAGCCCAGGTAAGGCCGTCGGAGCGAAGGAGGCGGCGCAGAGCCAAATGCCCACGCGCCCGTTCTTCGTCCCTCCCCAGAGATGCGGGCGCCGCCCCGGTGGAGAGGAAGAAGAAGGCAAAGAGGAGAAAGCAGACGCCGTCGCTTCCCGAGGTGGCCGACAGCGACGACGCCGCCTCGCCGTCGCTCAACACGGGCGGAGAGGACAGTCAGGACCCCCTGGACAACGCGGTGAGGCGTCCTACGGGAAAACGTTTCCAAAACGGCGGTGCTCGCGGACTCCGTGATCGTGAACGCCGCATCGCTTCAAATTGAGGTTCCGAACAAAAGCCACTGGCATCCCTCAGAAAATCTGGGAAAATGTTAAGGCTCGCTTCTCCAACACGAACCTTGATGTTTGCAAAGCTCTTGTCTCTGCGTGCAAATATGTTCAGCCTTGATGAAGGGCTATTAAAGTGGGTTGGTATTCGCCGGCGAGAGGCCGGAATGCCGCCGGGCTTTGGACCAAGCATAGTCGCTAAAACAAGCTCTCCAAATGTTTCATCATCAACCAAACTACTTGTCAATCAATTTTGTTTAGGCTGAGTCTGTCTCTTCCAGCTCCTTAGTTAGTAGCGCTCAAATTCTCTTTGGGCCGCCGCGGAGCGGAGTAATCCATAAGTCCCCGTGCACTCCGGCATATGTACGCGATTGCTTACGAGCCTTGTCTGACATGGAGGTTTTTTTCGCGTGCGCTGCGTTCAGAAGCGACGCTCGGGCCGCCAAGTCAAGCGCAGGAAGTACAACGAGGACTTGGACCTGAAGGTGGTGGATGACGACGGGGAGACCATCGCCGTCCTGGGAGCGGGACGCATCGCCGCGCTCAATGCCACGGCGCTGGCCTGGCAAGCCGAGGTACGAAAAATCTTGGCGCTGCATTTGAATAAAAACAACAACAAAAAACTTAGCAATCAGTCAATCAAATTTTATTTGTATAGCCCTAAATCACCCAAGTCTCAAAGGGCTTGACAGATGAAAAGAGGTCATGTGGAGACCTCTTTGGAAAAAAGAAGTGGTACGGAGACATCTTTTCAGTGTAAGGCGCGCAACAGCATCCGCTGTCAAAGAAGGGGAAGGAAAAAGTCCAAATTAGGGGAAAATCAGAAACCTCCAGAAGGGACCGTAGGTGGGAGGAGCCCCCTTTCGGGCCCGCCGCTTCAGGTGGATGCTGCGTGTACCAAATACAGACTTAAGGATGACTTAAGGAACTTCAGGATGAACTTAAGGATGAAGGGGGGCACAGTCAAAATCGGAAAAATGAATGTTCTCATCATTGATTTCATGTTTTGGGTTAAAAAGAAAACTATACATTTGGCAATCGGTACCTTTTTTTCAAGTTTTCTTTGGGTAACCGTCTATAAAAAAACAAATAGGCGATACTCTTCCTTTTGACGATATGTCTTTGCTGTTTCATTTGTATTTTATTTGAAGTGGTGGGAGACTCCCATCCAAGCCAAAGTCAGAGCGTTTTTTTTGAATTGATGCGGAAAAGTTGAGGCAGTTGCACGCCTTCTTCACAGGAGCCCCCCGAGGACGAGGCCAACATCATCGAGAAAATCCTATCGGTGCGGCCGGTCAAGAAGGAGGTAAAGGCCATTGAATTTGACGTGATTTCGCTTCTTCCGATGACCGTCACCGACTTGGGGCCTCCTCCTCCTCCTCCGCAGACGTCGTCATCGTCGGAGGAGCGAGGAGAAGAGACCGAAGAGTTTTACGTCAAGTACCGAAACTTGTAAGGCGACTTCAAGGCGCCGTCACTGTCATTCTTTTTTCTTTTTAATTTGGTTTGTCCGCTTGCTTTGCGTGCCAGTTCCTATCTGCACTGCAAATGGGCCACTCTGGGCGAGCTGGAGAAAGATCCCAGAATCCACCAGAAGATCAAGCGCTTCAGGACCAAACGGGCGCAGATGAAGCACCTCTTCAGTGAGGTAAATGCCAGTGGCGCTCGCCGCAACCTCGTGATTTCCTTTTGAAAACCGCCGGTCAAGACCCTTTGTTTGTCATGAGTGGAGCCACGAAATCGTCTCAAAAATGACACCGTACCGCAAAAGACATTTGACTGTTTTCAGCTAACAGCTAAACAATCTAGAACTTTACCAATTCTCCTTTGAAGCTGACGTCTTTTTCTTGCTTTTTGGCCATTTTTGAGGGTGCATAAGCGAATCTTGGTCACGTCCCTGGCTCTTCATTTTCAGAACTTCAGAAGCCAGTTTGGTTTAGCAACTTGAAACTTGGTTGAAACGTCTAGCGGAAATACTCATCCGCTCATTTGTTTTCTAATTGTCGTTTTTTTACCTCCTCTTTCAGCCTGACGAGGATTTATTTAATCCCGACTACGTGGAGGTGGACAGGGTGCTGGAGGTGGCCGTTACGACGGACACGGAGACCGGGGAGGTACGGCGCCTCTGAGACGCGCGCGCAGGCGGGCAGGCGGGCAGTCAACGCGCTCTCGTCATTCGTACGCCACATTCGATTGCGCGTTCAGGAGGTGACGCACTACCTGGTGAAGTGGTGCAGCCTGTCCTACGAGGAGGCCACTTGGGAGCTTCAGGAGGACCTAGACCCGGAGAAGATCAAAGAGTTTGAGGAGATTCAAAAGCTGCCAGCAGACCTGCGCCACGTGGTGAGGAAACGCTTTCGACAATGTAGGACGGTGCCCGAGCCATGCTTTGATTTTGGAAGCCTTGTCTTTGACCTGAGCCCCGACCAGCCAGGGCATACTGGCTTTTGAGGTCAATAACAATAGCAAATTCGCAAACAGACCACCACAATGGCACCGTGTAACGTTTTAGTGCAGAAATACAGGCGTGTGATTTCTCTGCGCTTAGGAGCGTCCTCCTCCCGACAAGTGGCAGAAGTTAGAGCGCTCGCGAGAATATCGCAATGGCAACCGGCTGAGAGAGTACCAGCTGGAAGGCATGAACTGGTTGCTCTTCAACTGGTACAACAGGTTAGCGCGCGCGCACGCACGCAGACAGTTGCACTCAGAGATGCACTCAGAGATCCACAAGAAGTTTGTTGAGGTGTTCCTCCCTCCCGCCGACCCGCGGCAGGAAGAACTGCATCCTGGCGGATGAGATGGGCCTGGGCAAGACCATCCAGTCCATCACCTTCCTCTACGAGATGTTCAGCATGGGCATCCGGGGGCCCTTCCTGATCATCGCGCCCCTCTCCACCATCACCAACTGGGAGCGCGAGTTCCGCACCTGGACGCGCATGAACGTCATCGTGTACCACGGCTCGCAGATCAGCCGCCAGATGATCCTGCAGTATGAGATGTTCCATCGCCACGTGCAGGTCTCGTTCCGACTACGGCTCGTTAGCCCGTCCTCGTTTGCGCTAAAAGGGTTAGGTGGCGAAATACAAACAAGTCTTTGCCTCGTTGAAACGAATGCCTTGAATGCGTGTATGGATACCAGAAAATTTCCAAAAGTATCGGTACTCACAACCAGTAAAGATCGGCGTCCCGCGGGATTCTCTCTCTTTTTCTGTTTTTCATACGAACAAGCTGGAATCAAGACGGAAACTTGCCCTTATTGCGTCAGGGCTAAAAGCACTGCGCCGAACGCATTAGCATGGAGCGAATGTTCTCGTTTGACTTACGTCAGGGCAACGCGGCGGCGAACGTTCTGAAGTTCCACGGGCTGATCACCACCTTCGAGATGGTGATGGCCGACTGCCCCGAGCTGAAGAAGCTGCAGTGGCGCTGCGTGGTCATCGACGAGGCGCACCGCCTCAAGAACAGGAACTGCAAGCTGCTAGAGGGACTCAAACTCATGAACTTGGTCAGTCCAAAGACGAGTCGAAACCGACGTACGATTTGTGTGCGACTTCCTCCCGTGGAACTGGTACCGCTCGTGTCGCGTTCTGGCCGCCGGATACAGGAGCACAAGGTTCTTCTGACGGGGACGCCTCTGCAGAACTCTGTGGAGGAGTTGTTCAGTCTGCTCAACTTCCTGGAGCCGCTGCAGTTCCCCTCGGAGAGCGCCTTCCTCGATGAGTTTGGGGACCTGAAAACCGAGGAGCAGGTAAGGTCTTTTGACTCTTTCGCTGCCGGCGCGGCCGGCCAGTCATCCGTGTGGTCCCCGGAATCTTTTTTTGTCGGTTTTTCCGTTCCCAGGTGAAGAAGCTTCAGGCCATCTTGAAGCCCATGATGCTGAGGAGGCTGAAGGACGACGTGGAGAAGAACCTGGCCCCCAAAGAGGAGACCATCATAGAGGTACTGCTTTCTTCTCTCGGCTTCTCCCCTCCCCTCCCCTCCCGTTCGAAGAGATCTCAACCTGGCTGCAGGTGGAGCTGACCAACATACAGAAGAAGTACTACCGGGCCATCCTGGAGAAGAACTTTTCCTTCCTGTCCAAAGGAGCCAACCAGCACAACATGCCGAACCTCATCAACACCATGATGGAGCTGCGGAAGTGCTGCAACCACCCCTACCTGATCACCGGTGAGGCCTCACGCTCCTCCCGAAGTCTTGACGTTACGTGCTGTGAGGCGCCCGCCTCCCCTCCTCGTTTTGCAGCGGTGTCAAGAATGCGAAGAGTAGACTTGCTTTAGCAGACTCCAAGCGGGAGGCAAAGTGTGCTTGCTTCAATTCCGAGCAAGCTTATCTTAACGCTAACATATTTTGCCGAAATCCATCGACTGCCGACAGAAGGTGGCGTCACTGTTCAAGTTATTAGCCCCGGTGGATGTGAGACATCGATATGAAATGTCACCCACTCGGGCGGTCCAATGCCTTTCCAACGGCTTCCATGTACCGCTCAGCTTAACGCTCGTAGCGTCAGGTTCCAGAAATCCGTGGGCCTGATATATTCGAAGGCCGAAACGTTTCGTCGATTTAACGCATTTACTCTACTGTCGGCAAGAAGTTGTTGACCCGTCGAGAATCGAGATTCCCTTTCCGCCGGCTTCGAGTAGTCGGCCGCCTCGCTACGCTTAGCGTCGGGTCGGTGTGGCCTGTTTGTGGCGGCAGGAGCAGAGGAGAAGATCCTGGAGAGCTTCCGGAAGAGTCACGGGGCGGACGCGGCCGACCTGCAGCTGCAGGCCATGATCCAGGCGGCCGGCAAGCTGGTGCTCATCGACAAGCTGCTGCCCAAACTGCTGAGCGGCGGACACAAGGTCCTGGTCTTCTCGCAGATGGTCCGCTGCCTCGACATCCTCGAGGACTACCTCATCCAGAGGCGGTGGGTGCACGCTGCCACGTCCTTGCTCACACGCTTACCAACGGGACGGAGTCGTCTTTTGCTCGCTCTTTGCCGCTTCGAGGCATTTGCCAACCGGTTCCAGTCGTCGGTCGCTCTTAGTCACTCTCCGACGGCTTTGAACCCTCCCTCGCTCGCTCGCTCGAAACGCGCTTCCTCGCTGCTTTGGCCCATCGCTTTCTGGAATACAGTGACTTACGGGTCTGAGTCATTGTTTGCTTGAATCCACCGACTGACGATTTTGGGTTAGGTTTAATACCGCTGCAAACGGGCTCCTTTCAGTGGTCGGTCCTGGGTCAGGTGTTTGACCACCCGATGACTTGAGTTTGCGAGTCCCTTTTTGTTACCTGTTACTTGTTAGTTGCGTCACATCGGCAAGAAACACATTTAGTCAGTAAGACCTTCTGATCATTGATCAGCCCATTGCACCAATCAGTCATCGGTCATGCTAATACACATTAACTAACAGGTCGTGAAGTTATCGGTCGGTCCTAAACACTCAGTAAACTTCAACATTTAACAACCGACACGTATACCACATTTGGTCGCACCGGTCCACTTTCTATCAAGAGTTTGCGTGTGTGCTCAGCTACACATACGAGCGCATCGACGGGCGCGTTCGCGGCAACCTGCGGCAGGCGGCCATCGACCGCTTCTGCAAGCCGGATTCGGACCGCTTCGTTTTCCTGCTGTGCACGCGGGCCGGCGGCCTGGGCATCAACCTGACGGCCGCCGACACCTGCATCATCTTTGACTCGGACTGGAACCCGCAGAACGACCTGCAGGTAAGCGCGCGGCCGACGCGCCCCCAGGAAATCCGGAGCTCGTATTTTGAAAAGGGCGTCCCGCCCCCTTCCCTCCAGGCTCAGGCGCGCTGCCACCGCATCGGCCAGAGCAAGGCCGTCAAGGTCTACCGCCTCATCACCAGGAACTCGTACGAGAGGGAGATGTTTGACAAGGCCAGCCTCAAGCTGGGCCTGGACAAGGCCGTCCTCCAGGACATCAACCGCAAGGGCGGCCTCAACGGGGTGAGACGCTTACAAAACGTGGAAGGCAGAATACGTGCCTTTGGGTATTTTGTCCTTTTGTGTTCCGCCGGCGTCTTGTGTTTGAACGGGTTAGTTTTTCCGAAAAGCATCTCTCCCCGAGGTCCGTGCTAATCTTCTCGATGTGGTCTTCACATCGTTGATGGGTTAGGGTTAGGACAATATTCCGTGCGTACGGTTCGTTTTGGATGTCTCCAATTGTGTGTATTTCACCTGCTTCCCTTCGGGAGTCGTAACCCGTCTGAAGTGGGTGTGGCTTTGCCTCCGATGCCTTTTCAGGTGCAGCAGCTGTCAAAGCTGGAGCTGGAGGACTTGCTGAAGAAAGGCGCCTACGGCGCCCTGATGGACGAAGAGGATGAAGGCTCCAAGTTCTGCGAGGAGGACATCGACCAGATCTTGCAGAGACGCACGCAGACTATCACCATACAGTCTGAGGGCAAAGGCTCCACCTTTGCTAAGGTACGCGCAACGCCATCTTCAAGTCTTTGCTCGCTCCGATGCACTCGCAAAGAGTCAGTGCTCGGCCCAGTACGCTTAGGTATTGATGGCTCCCATCCCAGTTATTGGTTGCTCTAGGATGTGGTTATTGGTCAGTCTTTATGCTGTTACGGAGGGTTCCTGCTTGGTTGACTAACGCGGTCCGTTACAGGCCACAGTTATCGGTCGCTTGAAAAGGCTCGCCGCCGGATCCGACCTAATGCTTTCTTGAGGTTTGATTCCCTGGTCAGTCTAATTCCGGCACTCTGTCATCGGGCGGTCCGGCGCACTCATCAATGCCTTCGAGTTACCCTTATGTCATCCTTATGCAGTTTTCGGGAGGCGTTGCTGGGGCTAGTACTGTCAGTTACAGACCCCCTTTTTTTTCCCCCACCAGGCCAGCTTCATCTCATCGGGCAACCGCACCGACATCTCTCTGGACGACCCCAACTTCTGGCAGAAGTGGGCCAAAATTGCCGAAGTGGAGATCGACTCCAAATCGGAGAAGGTACGAAAGGGACAAAGGGCTTTGACTGGGCTTTTTGATGAAAGAATGATGGGCGAATGGACGGCTGGGCGGATTTTTGCATTATTATTGAATTCTAAACGCTTGGTTGGATCATGAATGAATTATGTTTGAGTGATGAGTCGCGCACTTGCTAAGCGCCCCCATCGGGCCGTCACGCGCGCAGGAGTCGCTGGTGATCGACACGCCCCGCGTTCGAAAGCAGACGCGCCACTACAACTCCTTCGAGGACGACGAGCTGATGGAATTCTCCGAGCTGGACAGCGACTCGGAGGAGAAGCCGTGCCGCAGCCGACGCCCGGGAGAGCGCAGCCGCCGCTACCTGCGTGCCGAGTGCTTCCGCGTGGAGAAAAACCTGCTCATCTTCGGGTACCGTTTTGGCTTGTGTTAACGGCCGTTGTCGCTTAGGTTTCAAAGAGACAAACGCATGTGGATTACATTTGGTAGGATGTATTGAACATTGCAGACTTTTTTTTCTGGGGGCGGGGGGGGCACTGCGCGCAGGTGGGGCCGCTGGAAAGACATCCTCAACCACGGTCGCTTCAAGTGGCACCTGAGCGAGAGGGACATGGAGGCCATCTGCAGGTCAGCCGAGAAGGAATTAATGGACGGATTAGGAAGTCTTACGTGTTGGACGGATTGCGAATGCGTGATTTAGGGAACGATTTCAGGTGCTTGGTGGAATAACAGGCGTGCAAAGCCTCCATGGCTTTGACTGGGCTTTTTGATGAAAGAATGATGGGCGAATGGACGGCTGGGCGGATTTTTGCATTATTATTGAATTATAAACGCTTGGTTGGATCATGAATGAATTATGTTGGAGTGATGAGTGAATGCGTGCAGGCGTCTTGGTTGGCCCATGAATGAATTCTGCTTGAGTGATGAGCGAATGCGTGCAGGCGTCTTGGTTGGCCTATGAACGGCAATTCATTCATGTTTGGCTGGTAAAGTGACCGGTGGTGAGGCGTGAGGGATTTTATGGGGCATTTGTAAGATTGTTGCCTTTATTATCCACAGGGCTCTGCTAGTTTACTGTCTGAAGCACTACAAAGGTGACGACAAGATCAAGAGCTTCATCTGGGACCTCATCTCCCCCAGCAAGGAGGGTCAGGACCAGGACCAGGAGCTGCTCAACCACTCCGGTCGGTACCTCAACTTTTGCAGCTCCGTCCGTTGCCAACAAACATCCCTTTTGACCCCCCCCTGACGTGTGCCCCTCAGGTCTTTCGGCCCCTGTTCCTCGCGGACGTAAGGGCAACAAACTCAAGAGTCCGCTGAGCGCTCCCGAGTTGAAAAACGCCGACTGGCTGGCCCACTGCAACCCCGAAGTGGTTCTGCAGGACGACAGCTACAAGAAACACCTCAAGCAACACTGCAACAAGTCAGCGCAAGCCTGCTTTTAAACGTTATTCACAAAAAAACCATTGGGAAAAATTCTGCCTCCGAATTGACTTTGCTTTGGCAGGAAAAGCATGCTAATGGTAGACTTTAATCACGATCGGACCCACCAAATAGTCCAAAAGACGCTATTGTGTGGGCCACATTGTCGTGTCGGCTCTTTCCAAACAAATGAGTTTGTGTAAATCGTCCGGATAACTGTGTTCGTGCTCGGTGTATGTTGTCGATGCTTTGCGATCCTCTCCTTTGCTGCCGTCGTCGCTCACTCGCTCCTCGGTGATCTCGCCTTGAGTCGTATTTGTGTGTTTATATGCAGGGTTCTGCTGAGGGTAAGAATGTTGTACTACTTGAAGGTGGAGGTTCTGGGTGAAGCAGCCAATCAGGCTCTGGAGGGCACGCCTGCCAGGTAGGAGGCATCATCCCAATCAGAAAATCAAACTGTAAATAATGGATGCGGTGCTGCCACTAGCCCCCCTCCGTTATGAAAATTTTGGAATTGCCATCCCTCCTTCGTCTCTAGCAAACTGGACGTACCGCTGCCCGACATCGACTACATCGAGATTCCGGCCTCGTGGTGGGACGCCGAGGCGGACAAGTCTCTGCTCATCGGCGTCCACAAGCACGGTGAGCTCTCGGACATCGCGTTTGATGCGCAAACAAAAGAAGAAAGCCTGTTTGAAATGCGTGTGCCCCAACAGGCTACGAGCGCTACAATGCCATGCGCGCCGACGCCGACTTGTGCTTCCTGGAGAGGGTCGGCATGCCCGACGTCACCGCGCTCTCGGCAGAGCAGGGGGGTGGAGAGGCAGCGGCCGATGTCCCCGACGGGTACTGCCACGAACACAATGACGCAAAGAAAGAAGGGATGGCAAAAAAAGAGACTTGGACAATAACTCTTTAAACAACAACAATAACAAAAAAAAGCAACACCAAAGACAAAAACGGCCTTAAATGAGGACTCTTGATACGCGCGGAGTGGAGACGTCACATAAGCGAGAAGAGAGGCACACTAAAAGACACCAAAAATCAACAAACGGCGACAAACGGAGCACAAAGGCTAAAACCAGACGGCCTTTCCAATTTATTAGTGAAAAAAGCCTTCTGATTCATAGTTTCGGGACAATGCGTGAGAGGACTACAAAAAGTCAACAAAACAATAACAAAAGCTAGTAGCGGGAACTAAACGATCTCACTTAGTGTGCGAAAGAGGCAAAGGCAAAATGCGATGTAACGGACAACTCAAAAAGACGTCAAGAGCAAAGATAAAGTATAAAGCTATCAACGAACGACAGCAATCGCGATTTTGTTGGAGGAAATGACAACTTAAATGCAGGAAACAAAAAAAGCAATAAGAAACGATAAGAAAGAACGATTGTGTGTTTTCTTTTCAAATCAGCGTTGCCAAAGCGGACGACGTCAGCGAGAACACAAACGCTAAAAGCGAAGGAGGGGACGACCCGGACGACGGCAGCAAGGTACGTGGCGCGCATGTCCTCCTTTCCCACGTCCTGGTCCGCTCTGTGACTTTTGCTCGTTTGCGCTCCTTCTTAAGGGAGACGAGAACTGCTTGGGCACCGACGCCGCCGACAAGTTGGACGGCGGCGCCGTGCCAGGTAAGTCCCCGCTCTCATTCGTGTAAACTTTAAGACCAAACGAAGCATCAGACATCTGGAACATGCGGTTGCCTCTTTTCACCGTGTGTAATAAGGGACATGCAAAAAAAACACTACCGAATGTGTGACTAGCACCAGCAAAAGAAGAAAAAAAACTCTCCAAATGATCAAGTCTGTACGAAAGTAAACATGAAAAATCTATCTTTCTATACCAGCATAGACAGGAAGATGAAAAAAAAGACTTTTGTAGGTTATCTGTACAACAAGCACCTGCAGAGCTCTTTGTAAATGCACTTTGACTTCCAGCGCTGGGTACTCAAAGCGCTTTACGCTAGCTAACGAGTCATTTAGCTACTGATGACGCAGCATCGGGAGCGATTGGGGGTTCGGTGTCTTGCTCGAGGACGCTTGGACGTGGTCTTGACGGTCGGGGGATCCAACCCGCAGCCTCTCGGCTGATGGACCACCGCTCTACCGCCTAGCCCCGAAAGGGACAGGGCCAAATAAAAAATCAACTCTTTAGGAAGATATCCGTCTGCGATAGGTTGCTTAAAATAAAGCGGGATCTCCGTTGGAAAGCACGGCTAGATAAAAAGTTGAATTCCCTCGCAGATGTCAGTCAATTGAAAATCATCCGTAGGTTAGAAACGGTAACGTTTGAAAAACTGCGAAATGTGCGGGGACATTTTTTGCATTTGACATTTTAGCAGCTCTCCGCACGTCTTTAAGAGCGGTCTAACGGTGACCTCATTTACCTTTGTCGCCGGGCAGACTCGTACGCCTCGACCGGCGACTTGCGCGCCCAGGACGCCACGCTGGTGACGACCACGTTTGGCGGGGGGACGGGCGGCGGCACGGGGGTGGCATCCCTGCACGTGGTCCACGCGCGCCCCCTTTGGCCCGCCGGCCCGGCGCTGACGGCTCGCCTGCGCCGCCTCATCACCGCCTACCAGCGCTTCACGCTGAGGCGCGAAGCCCTCCTGCGCCCCGACTTCCTGCTCCATGACGGCCTGGCGGGCCTGGGGGTGGCGGGCGGCGCGAGGGGCGCGCCTCTCGGGCACCGTGCCGGGGGAGCTCTGGCCTGGCAGCTGGGCGAGGAGTTGAGACGCTGCTCCGTTGCCCACGCCGACTCTGACGCCGTCTTTCTGGAGTGGCAGAGAAGGTGAGAGCGCGAGCCGGCGACTTTCAGGGGGATGAAATGAATTTAGCGGAGTCCCGCCTTAAAGGCTCGGTCAATTGGACCTTTAGTGTTGCTTATAGAATAGGTTTTGCGCGTTTCTGTGTCCAAATGTCAGGCAAAAATGGAAACTTTGAAAATGTGTTTGTGAACCAACAGTTTGGCCGTTTTTCTGCGCGAAAGGCACAGGAGGTTTAACGCCTTGACTCCCGTCGGGACAACGCGTCCCGCAGCTTTTCGAAAAATGACAGTGGGCACACAGTAGCGATAAGATGATATCAAAGTCAATTTTAAATGGCATCCCGGCGCTTCATGCACACCTACTGTATCTCCAGATTCTATTGGCAGTTAGCAACTTTTCCTTACGCAGCGAGCCAGTGCCGGGCCCACTGTCGACAATGTAGGTTGCGTTGCGCAATTTCTCGTGGATTAACCATCTAGTAGCGCTACTGTCGATTACACTGATTACTATGCGTCGTAGGCATTTGGTGATGACTTTCACTTCTGTGGCGCGTTTTTCGTACAAGTAGCGTGGTCCCGGTGGTATTTCTTGGCAGAAATAGCAAAAACTATTTTTACAGGTATCCTAGACTTATAGTCCAGTAATATATGCCATAAAAAAGAGGAATGGGTAGTGAAAGCGTTCCACAAGGTAGCAGGTTGTTTTCGTCCAGTAGATGTACGTGAAAGGCCCTCTGTTTGTCAGATGGACGCGGCGCGAGCAGATGGACTTCTATCGCACGGTGTCGTCCTTCGGCGTGGCCTTCGATCCCGAGAGGAAAGCCTTCGACTGGTCGCAGTTTCGCGTGCTGGCGCGACTGGAGAGGAAGACTGACGACAGCCTGGAGAGATACTTCAACTCCTTCGTGGACATGTGCCGCGCCGCCTGCAAGCTCCCGCCCAGGAAGGAAGAAGGTGACCACCGCCTCGCGGCTAGTGTTTCTCATGTCCGTCTTTCGCCACGGTCTCCCCGTCTCCGCTGTCTTCTCTCGGAAGTGGCCCGTCTGGCACGGGCGGCAGTCTTTTGCCTATGAGCTCTCGGCGCTTTCTTCTCCGTACTTCGTCCGCCCGGCTCCGGTCTCGCGTCTGTCTTCTCTGAGACGATATCTCCTCTCGTGTCCGGTGGGCCTCTTCCCCGCGTGGGTCTTTTGGTCTCACCGCCCTCTCTCCGGCGCAGGCTCGGCGGAGGCCGCCATTCCAGTGGAACCCCTGACGGAAGAACGAGCCGCTCGGACTTTGTACCGCATCGAGCTTCTCCGCAAGATTCGCGAGCAGGTGAGTGAGCAGCCGACGGCGGCACCGAGTCAGCTGTCCGACGGCGGCGTCCCGCGGGCCCTCAGGTCCTCCGCCACCCGTTGCTGTCGGCGCGCCTGCAGCTGTGCCGGCCGTCGCTCTACCTCCCCGTGTGGTGGGAGCCGGGAAAGCACGACCGCGACCTCCTGGTGGGAGCGGCGCGACACGGCCTGAGCCGCACCGACTTCTACATCCTCAACGACCCGCAGCTCGGCTTCCTGGAGGCCCACCGCAACTACGTGAGGGGGCACCACGCCTCGCATCTGCACAGGGTACGTGGGGGTCGAAATGATTTCGCGGCACGACGCGAGAAAATCGAAAGAGGATCGAGCGCCACTCGTAGGAAAGCGCTGTCTGTTTTCAGCCGTACCGTGCCTCAACGGCCTCAAAAGGCAAAGCGGCCGGCCTCTTAGGCAGCAGTCGCTCCATCGAAAAGGTTTCGGAGCACCTCGCCGCTCCCTCTCTTGCGACGATTTGGAACGGTTTCGCCACGAAGCCGTTGGTACTGTAGAGTAGTTTGGGAGAAAAGAAGCTTTTGCCATAACTTTGAATACAAGTCAAACGCTATGCAGACGGGTGGCTTTAGTGATGGAATATGGACGCCAAAGCCAGACTCTAAGCTTTAATCCGGCCGTCGTCCTCCTTCAGCTGCCGCCGCCCCACTGCTGCCTGTACGACGCATCCCAGCAGGCGGCGGCTCCCTCCTCTCCGTCCCCCTCCTCTTCTCACCTCCACGCTTCAGCCCCGCCTCCCCCGGAGGAGGCCGCCTCTCCGGCCCTGGGAATGGCGCCCGCCTCTCGGGGGGACTTCCTGGACTGCCCCTCGCTGGACGAGAGCCTGGCCGACCTGGACCCCATGTCTGCGGAGGCGCTGCACGGGGGCAAGGACGCCAAGGACGCCCTGAACGGCTTCCCCTTCAACTCGGCGGCGGGCGGTCAGAGCATGCTCAACTCGTACGGCCGGCTGGGCGGGCCCGACCTGCGCGCCGAGCTCAGGAGCGACCTCCTGGTGGGCGAGCAGGCATCGTCCGAGGAGAATGGGCTGATGGTGCCGTCCGTGGAGCTGGATCAGCTGCAGGTGGGGTATTTTTCGCTCCCTTTCCGTCACTCGCGCGGCCCACCGAACGGAAACGCGCCGCGGGCGCGCGGGAGCTTCTGTCTAGGATCCCCAGCTGACAAGGCACTCGCGCTCAAATGCCGCGTTCACGCGAGGTTCTTATCGACAAAGTCTTCCAGATTTCCGGCAGTGAGGGAAGTGAGAAAGCGTAAGAGTAGCATGCAATGCGGAAAGCGTAAAAAGCAGCACAGAGAGAAGTGAGAGAAGTGACAAAGCGTGAGCTCAGTGTGCCACAGCGCGAGAAGACAAAAGCCTGAAGAAGGCGGCGGAGGGTGAGCACAAGGAAGACAGCCCGGAGTCACGTGCCGGAGTCTGACCCCGCGTTGCTCGCAGGCGCCCTGGGACGGCACCGACCACTCCAGCCCGGCTCACCACATGTTCAACGAGTCCGACCCCATCCTGGGTCCGACGGCTTTCTTGGAGGAGGAGGACGAGGAGGCGCCGCGGGGGGGCGGCGGCGGGGCCGGCGCCGACGGCACTCTGGAGGACTGCCTGGGCCTCCCTCCCTCATCCTCGCCCTCTCACCCCTCGGCCGCCGACTCTGTGGAGTCGTCCAGCTTCATGCTTTTCAAGGTTTGCGCCTCTCACTCTGACTTTTCTTTTCCCTCCTCAATTTAGCGTCGGTCATCCAGCTACTGTATTAGTGTCAGTCTTTGAAGATACAGTATTTTCTAGCCAACCGTCGCGCTGCAGCCAACTAATAGTCAGTGGTTAGTTACAGTCCCGGTTTAGCGTTGTTTTTTTCTCGTCCTCGAAAGGTCGGTCAAAATGTCAGAGCACAGGCAGAAGTCAGCGTAAATGAAAATGGCTTATTTGCTTCGAGTGTTTGCCAAAATGTCAGCAACGGCCAAATATGTCGAGAAGTCTGTTCATTTGCCCCTTTTCCATCAGGACATCGGCGTGAGCGAGGATCAGAGTGACCTGGCGGCGAGCCCCCTGCCCCCCTACATCCCCCCGCACCCCCAGCTCTCTCCCACCGACATCACGGGGCAACAGGAGGACGGCGGGCCTCGGGACCCTGCTGGCGCCGGCTTCAAGTTTGACGTCAAGGCCCGGGGGGGCGTCAGCGCAGAAAAAGACGACCTTCTACTCCGAGGCCGATGCGATGCGGGCGAAGGTATCGGCCTGCGCTATTTCGTCGGAGTGCGAGCGTTTGTCCGCGAAAGGGGGGCGGGGCCACGCGATCGGCGGCCGACGTCATGACGTCTGCTCGTCTTCGGGTTCCAAATCTGCTTGCCGGGGAAGGTCTCGGGGCTTCAAATGAGTTCTTTAGCTTCAAGTTTAAGTGACGTTTAGTATTTCGAGTTTGAGATTTGGGTTTCAAGCCCATCTCACTGTTGAATTTTCACGTCTGTTCCACGGCAGCCGTTCTTCCGGGTTTGCGCCTGCCTTTGGACTTGGCGCGCATGGGCGCCGGCGAGCCTCCGTCCACAGCGTTGAGGGAAGCGGAGGACGGTATAGAGGTCCCCAACCAGCTGTGTCCCGACCTCATGTGTCCCATGGAGGAGGTGGACACCTTGATGTTTGCGGAGGAAGAGGAAGATGACGACGAAGAGCGGACGGCCGTGACCGACTTGATGGCCGGGGCTCCGGGAGAGCTCCTCCCAGAAGACGGACGCCGCAGCGGAGAGCCCGTCGCGGGCCGCCTCTGTCTTCTGGAGGACCGCCCGGACGAGCCGCCGGCTCCGCCCTCGGAGGAGAAACCGGAGCTCCGGGACAAGACCGAAGACCGGGACCCGGAGATGGGCTCCGTCCGGCGCGGGGACGTCGCCCGCCAATCGGAAGGGGCCGATTCCAAAGGCCAATCGGTCGAGGCGGAGAACCGGCGCGTCAAACGGGAAGTCCTCCGGCCCACGGTCGAGGACACCAAGCCGGAGGGTCTGGACTTGACTAGCGTCAAGGGCGAGAGCGGGCAAGACCTTTTGGAGGTCAAGACGGAGCGGGTGAACCTCAACGTTGAGCCCGGCGCTCAGCTCAAGGACAAGGACGGAGCCTCCTCGCCAGGTAAGGCCCCCCCCACGCGCACGCGAGGCTCATCCGGAAAGATTTGCTCGTACTCTGACAAACGGCATCAACTTCCAAGGGTAGAGAAAAGCAGCTCAGGTTGTCCTCGATGCTATCGCTGTACGCCCATTTTCTTGATGGCACCGACCATTCGCACGAGTCGTCACGCCGCTGTGGACGAGCCCGATCGGAATTAGCGTACCGATTTTGTTTCGAAACAGCATCGGGAACTAAGTCGACGGAATTTTCATTTCAAATTGTTCCCCAGTGGAAAGATCTGTGGTTTATTTTCAGACCCACAAGCACATCAACAATTGAACAATGGATTATACTAGGATAGGATGTCCTAAAAGATGTGAAAATACGTCCCCGGTGTTGAATGAGTTCATCTCAGCCGGGATAAGGAGCGGTCGCCGCGCCCGCTCCGCTCCTCGCTCAGACGCGGATTCCGCCGTGCGTTTCAGCGGCGGCGGCGGAGGACTATCCCGGAAGCCCCGGCTTCGCGGCTCCCTTTTCCGTGTGCGAGCCCCCCGAAATCCACGACGCCCGCGAGCCCACCATCGCTCAGCTGCTCCAGGAGAAAGCGCTCTACTCCTACTCCGACTGGCCCAAGGTACTTTGTCGGATTTTCATTGTTGTGCCACACCTACTCGCTCTGTTGCAATGGCTCGCATTTATTAACCACAATGTCGAGATTTGCGTTTTAGGGTTAGGGGCAGGCAACCCAGAACATTTCATAAACAACAAACAGAAAGGAAGACAACTAGGTTTGTTTTCTCGCGAGGACCGAGGACAGGGAGCCGACATCCTCAGAGTCTCGTTACAGATCGTTTCCGCCCCTCACGAGTTCGTTTGAGTCGGTCCTCGGTACGAAAGCCGTCGCTGTGGCGCCGTCGCCGTGGCGCCGTCGCTGTGGCGCCGTCGCTGTGGCTTTGTGCTTACGAATGAGGTTCTCACGAGAGGGGGAAAGGTTAAGGCCGGGCTTTCAAGAAGCGAGGTTTCAGACTCCCGGCCCCCGTTTCAAATCGGGCTTTAAAGTTGCCGTCGGGGTTTCAACTTAGAGATTTGCAAGAGGCCGGCGGCAAGGCTTCAAGTGCAGATTTGACTCGAAGCTTTCAAAGTGGGGATTTAAGCCTCGTTTCCAACCCGCGCGGGAAGGCGGGAGCCAGCCGGATTGGAACTCGTGTCGCTGTAACTGTGAGCGGCCCGAAGCCCGGTTTGAGAGTCACGCCTTTTTGCTCGAAATGAAGGCCGGCTCGTGTTTTGAAATTGCCTTTTGAGAGCTTTCGAGAAGAAACTCGGCTCAGGTTCTCCATTCGAGGTTGGGCCTTGCCAATCAGGTTTTCAAATTGAACCTTGAAATTTGTATCTCAAGTGGGCTTGAGCTTGTTTGGCGCTCTGGTGCCGGCAGGACCGCGTGATCATCAATCGTCTGGACAGCGTCTGCCACGCCGTCCTGAAGGGGAAGTGGCCTTCGTCCGGCGATCAGTATGACGCGCCGGCCTCCGCCGGCGCCCACCACTTGGCCCAGCAACACCTTCGGCGGACGGTCTTCATCCCCGGCGCGGCCGCCGCCTGCTCTTCCTCTTCCTCCTCGTCCTCCTCGTGCTCGTCCTCCGGCCGGGCCGGGATCCGGCAGACCAACCCGGGCCCGGCCTTCCCCATCATACCGCCGCCTCTCACCCGGCTGCCCAAGGTGAGCCGAGGCCCTCCGGCTTTTCTGCTTTCTGACGCGTGCGTGTTGGAAATTGAAATTCACGCTGTCGTTGGAAGACCTACTTTTGAGCCTGCTGGGAGAAGCGGGATTTTTTTTTTTTCTCGCCCGCTTTCGTTCTTCAGAACCGACTAGGCCTAAGTCTGCTTCGGACAAAACGGTCGTCGGGGCCATTGCTCGGCAGGGCTTCGGTAGCGCCCGGCTGCCGTTTTGCCTTTTAACGGCTTGTCCTTCTTGTGTGTGTCTGTCCACCCGACGGCAGGCGGGGCGAGGGGGCGGCCGAGGGGCTTGGCGCCTCACCTCCCTCCCTCTCTTGCAGGAGAGACTGGTGGCGCCGGCCTTCCTCCCCGAACTCAAGCGCCCGGCGGGGCGCCGTTCCTTTGACTGCGACGCCAAGGCCCCGGCGGGAAAGACGGCCCCCGCGGGGGACGCGCCGGGCGATCCGCGGTCGGGCGCCCTGTTGATGAACGGCTGGCAGGAGGCGGCCATGGACCTCAGCAAGTCGCCGGGCGACTCGGCGACCTCCGGCGACGCCGGCCGCGAGCCGCCCCCGGCCGGCCCGACGGCAATAGACATGGCGGGCATCTTGCAGGCCGGACTCATCCACCCGGTGACGGGACAGATCGTCAACGGCGGCCCGAGGGCGGACGACTCCCTGAGGAGGAGACGGGGCCGAAGGAGAAACGTGGAGGCGCTCTACTCGGAATTCGCCAAGGCTCAGGCCGACGCCGCGCAGGTGATTGGAACCCCGCTATCCCGCGTCTTTTCCGGTAGGGAGGAGGTTAGAAAGCGTGCGCTTCGACCCCTGCGGGAGGCTTCCACCTATAAGGTGCCGCTCGGGGCCGACTGCCACAACCTCTTTGTTGGGCTGTTTTAGAAGGCTTTTCCCGTCATGTAAAAGTGTACCCCTCTCCGTTCAAATGCCGGCTTCTTTTCTGATATGAAAATTTAGGCCAATTTTGCCCACCTAGCCTATGACCCCTAACCTCAGTAGAATGGAAACAGACAGACCTTTCGCCCTCTTAAACCCATCACGTTTAATGGCCAGCGCCCGTCGCCATTCAAAAGAGCCATCCCAAACCAAGGACGGACCTTTTAGTAGGCTCTTTCACAACTCCCGGCTGAACCCCGAGCGCGCTTTCGACTGACAGTCGGATTTGTTTCTTATTCCCCGTGGGAATTTGACAGGGCTGCGTATTTCTATCTCCGCCGGCGTGGAGAGGTAAGCCTTCATTTATCCCGGAGAGCAAAACATTGCGCGCCCTGAGGTCCGGGTCCGTTTGCGCCGAGCCTGAAAGAAAAAAACAAAAACCAACAGGTTTTCGGCTGCAGAAAACGGGCAGGCTTCAGCCACTGGTCCGGTCTACGAAACGGGCCAAAACGTCGGCGCCGCGAGCGTCTTCCGAAAAGAAATGCAGACGTTTGTGTCGATGGGGACTTTTTCCCGTGCCTTCAGGTTCGCGCGGAGGCACAGAGCCGGTCGTCGGCGTCGTCCTCCACGTCGTCCCCGTCGCCCTCGTCCTCGGAGCGTCCGGCCGCCCCGCCCGCGCCCTCGACGGCGCCGCCGCACCCCGAGGCGGCGGCCGGCAAAGGTTTAATGGAGTGGCTGCGGCTTAAACCGGGATACAGCTTGGACCTTCCCTTCGCTCACGTACGTTGCTTCGCCCTTTTCTAAAAGCGGCGCGCCAGCGGCTGTCGGTCTCGCGCCCCGCCCAAGCCGGCGTCCGCGTTCATGCCAGCGGATGGCGATTTGTGCCTTTTCCAGGTGGGCGCGGGGGTCTTGCACGGTTTGGTGGAGCGACCCAAGCAGCGGCGCCACCGCTGCAAAGATCCCACCAAGCTGGACGTCAACTCCCTGACGGGCGAGGAGCGCGTGCCCGTCGTGCACCGCGGGACCGGACGCAGGGTACGTCCGCGCCGCTCCCGCCGCTCCCGCCGCTCCCGCCGCTTGATTATTCGGGGCCTATTCGGCACGTGACGCTTTCCGCCTCGTCCCTCCCTCGCGCCTTGCAGCTGGGTGGCGCTATGGCTCCGGCCATCAAGGAGCTGTCCCGCTGGTTGGACGCCAACTCCGAATACTTTGTGGCTCCGGACTGGGCGGATGTGGTCAAACATTCCGTGAGTAGCTAGCGCCGTCGGACCATAGAAAAAAGGCGGTCGGTCGGGATTGAGGGACGCCAAAACGGAAACCGGGATTTGGAATTCGAATCGTGGTCCGGACCGCTTGGGGCACCCGTCGCCATCTTGCCTGACGGTCGGGCCTTCCGTCCCGCAGGGCTACCTCCCGGAGGGAAAATTCTCCCGCATCTTGACGGAACCGGTCAACAGAGACCCCTCGGCGCGCCGTCGCGGGCGCCGCCCGCGCAGCGAGATGCCGAAGCCCCCGCCGACGGACGTTTCGGGGCCGCCGCCGCCCATCTTCATGAACGGCGCCCTGATGGGCGGCGTGGACTCGGTGGTGGCCATGCAGAACCTCCGGGGCGGAATCCCGGGCATCCCCATCATGGCGGCGGGATTCCCCCACGTTTTCCCGTCGGGCGGGGCCTCGGCGCAGGACGCCAAGAACGGCTTGAGCATGCTACCCATGATGCTGCACGGCATGCCGCCGCCCCCCCACGGGCCCGCCGTCCCGCAGCACGCCCTGTTCAGCGTCATGCCGCTGCACGCCGCCGCCGCCGCCTCCTCCTCCTCCTCCTCGGCGCCGCCCTCGCCGGCCGCCAAGGTCGCCGCCGACGAAGTGTCTGAGGAGGCGCCGGCCGCCGCCCCTTCCGGGAGCCGGAAGAAGGGCGACCCGCCCCCCGCCGGCCATCTGACGTTCAACCCCTTCCTGATACCCGGCGTGTCGCACGGCCTCCTCTACCCGCACATGTTTCTGCCGCACGGCGGCATCGTGGCGCTGCCCGCCGCGCCGCCGGCCGACGGCCCCCCGGGGAGCCCCAAGAGGAAGCGGCGGCGAGAACGGGACGAGTCGGACCGGGCGCCCGAACGTCCGGGGTCGGACTCGCGCCGCAAACGGCCCGAGTCGGAAAGGGAACGCCGCCGGGACCCCGATCCTTCCGAGGAGCCCCCCGATCCTTCCGAGGAGCCCCCCGATCCTTCCGAGGAGCCCCCCGATCCCTCCGAGGAGCCCCCCGATCGGGAGCCTGAGCCTGAGGCGGAGGCCGAGCGGAGCCCAAATACGGCGGACCCCGATGTTTCGCCGGCCGCCTCGCGGGAAGCCGACCGCCGTCCGCGAAGCGCGGGACCCCGAGGGGAGGAGGGCGACCTGTAGAGCTGGACCGCTGAGTGTAAAGTTTGTGCCGTGTCTGTCTGTCTGTCTGTCTGTCTGTCGGTCGTCCCGCTCCACGAGGACGATCAATTGACTTGTTTGTATGACGGGGTGCCCCCCCCCCCCCCCCCCCCCCCCCCCCAAACATTCCACGCCTCACACTTCCGCTTCAACTTTTCAACCCTCGCCACACAGGCTACGCAGAGAACAATCGTGACGCACACCTTCCTCTCCTCCCTCGGAGACATTTGGACCGAGAGCATCACGGAGCGAGTTTGCATTCTTTTCAAAACGCGCGCGCGCACGCACTTTCATACTGCCGAGCGGTAGAGCCACAATCCAAAGAAAAGTAGAAACACTACCACCCCAAGTTTCGTGGACGGGAGGGTGATTGTTTTGGGGGGCATTTCCAACCGTAACCTAATCCGCATAGTACGGCGGGCTAACCCTAAACCACGCACCAATATCAGGATATAACCTTTTTTTTTTTTTTAAAGGAGTGTGTAAGATTGAGAAGGTTTTTAGGAGGCGCCGCATCTAGCATTGTCCGCAGCTAGAACGAACATCATGAGAGCTAGATTTCAAACGTACCGCTGCTCGTTAAGAACTCGTTCATTTGCAAGTTTTTGAAATCGATTCCATTTGAATGAAAAACGATCGAAAGCATATTCGCTGTGCCTTTTAAATGAGGAGAAAAAAACCCCTCCGATATTTGAATACAATTTTAACAAGTGAGCCTTAAGAAAAGAGGTTCAACCTGATAGCTGTCATCTCGGAATAAAGCACCAAAGATTTCCCGACTTGCATTTGTGATCTCGCAACTTACTTTGGAGGCCGGCCGAAATGCTCAGACGCTTTTCCCGTTCTTCGCCTTTGAAAATATCTTTGCAGAAAGGTCAAAACTTGCCTTCGTTCAATCGTTTCTTTTCGGGGATTCTTTTTACTAGATTTGTTTTTCTTCTTTGAAAACTGATGTCATGATCGGGTGGGAAGATCTTCAAAAACGTTCATGGAAAATGTCGAATGACACTTCTTGGGGGGGGGGGGGTATATATTTTCTTAAATGGACAGCGGAACTTCGAATAATAGACCCCCCCCCGATCTCACCCACTCGAGGGTCGGACTTTATTGTGGTAGTATCAATTCTTTATCTCGATTGTGTTTGTGGCTCTCTCGCGCACTTTGGACTTTTACAGTTGGGCCAGCAGGGGGCAGCAGCACATTCCTCAACGCATTGCTAGGTTTACTGCGTACACTCGCATCACTTTTCACCAACCAAACGTGAATTTGAAGAGCGCGAGCGTGTTGGGGATGTGAGAAGGATGTGTGCCTTAACAAAAGCTTGTGGCTTAAGGCTTAAACATTGGCGAGACAGGCGTACCCCGGGGCCTCTTGTTTTCGCGCTTAAAGTGTGCTTGCTAGCAATTTCAAAGTATTTTTTAAGGCACCCCTGGAATTGGTCCCCCCCAAAACACTCCAAATGTTAGCTCGTCAGAGAGGGAAACTTGTTGGGGAGTAATGTTGCAGCCCTCGCCGGAAAAAGCCGAAGTCCCGAATAAGCTTTCGTAAAAGGCTTAGCATTTCCTAATCGTGTCCAGGAGATGGCGCCAAAACACTGCTTTCCCGGGTACTGTTCTTTTCGGGGGGGGGCTTGCATCTCATTGGCTGACTGGCATGTGCGTGCGCCTGCGTGTTGACAAAGTGTTGAACATCTAACAGGGTCACTTTTTTTTTTTCAATGACATGAGAAAAAAAAGACATTTTTGCACAAAGTCCGTGTCGTCTTCGCACTTGTGTGGGAAAAAGAAAACACAAGAAAAAGAAGACTTGGTAGATGTTGCCTTGCCACAACTTGCTCTTGTGGCACCATATAATTTATTATGATACTTTTTTTTCCTTTGGCCAAATATTCTTTTGTCTTAATGCAAGTAAAAAAAAAAGCAAAGAAAGCCTTTGCCTTTTTTTCAAATCCAATATTGTTTATGAAGGCACTCATCAAAGCACAAAATGGAGTTTTGAGTGCCTGTGATTTGGGGTAAGACCTGGATTCTGCACGAAACGCCCCCCCCCCCCCCCCCCCCCCCCCCTCACACACACACAGCCCTTCAAGGGTTGATTGACTTCGAGCTCACTCATTTCATGCTTTGACTTTAATGGGGCAATTCTACTTTCAAATATACAAAAATGGTAAATAAAAAAATACAACTTCATTCTTTTCAAAAAATGTTTTTTTTTTCATGCAAATATTTTAATCGATTATATTCATGTGATTACTTTCCGGGAGCTTTTTTCCCTCCCCAGGAGAAAAGATGTGACTTGTCATAAGATTTGTCTATTCTAAAGAAAAAAAGCTCTGTTGTGCCACACAAAATTTGACTTGCCTTTGACGATGGAATTTTTTTGTTTTTGTTTTGCTTTTTACTTAAGGGGGGGGGGGGGGTTGCTGTTGCGCCGTTGTATTAATTTGTAATTGCACTGCTGCATTCATGTGAACGGGGAGTTTGAAAGGCCTCCTTCAAGCAAGCGCCAGTCGTTTTTTAGAAATCCAAGTGATGGGCCGGCGTGAGGCCAAAGTTGTTTTTTTCTTCTTGCAATATTGTCGTGGCGCCGCGTGATCTTATTTATGGACAATAGTTGAATTTGTCGCCTTAACAAAAAGAAGATGGCACATAAACACTTTTTTAGTTGTGGCCAATCAATGATGGAAAACATCATGCGCCCCAACGTCCCCGGGCCTTCCCCTCGAATTGGCCCAGCGACTTCCTGTGCTTTTCTGGAAAAGAGGGAAAAAAAAAAAGAAAAGCTGCAGATGGCCTACAGCCGTCCCATCTCGACACTTTTACTGACAATCTTATTATTAACGCCGTAACCCCCCCCCCCCCCCCCCCCCCCCCCCCGAAAGGGTTGCACAAAAGCCTCTTATGTCACCGCAATCAAAAGCAATCACTTATTGTTTCCTTTTTTTTGGCTGCTTGCATTTTCAACACGCGCGTGCTCTCAACGCACGCACGCGCGCGCGCGCGAAGGCTTGTTGCATTCAAACCGGATCGCGTGCATGGCACCGAAAGATTTGCGTCTCGCTCGACAAGTAATACTTGGGTAAACGAGGGCGGAAGTGACGCGACGAGGTGAGCGCACAGTACCGCCCATGCGGTCGCATACTCCATGTGCGATCCCTCCGTTGCACCTCCGCCGCACCAGGTGGCGCCTCTCATTGCCAAAGTCCGTTAATGATGGTTGTGATTTGCCAAACAATCAGCGCGGCTAATCGTTCTTCAGGTCTAACGTCGACGTTTCCATGTTCTAGATCAATTTAAACGTACGGCGGACCCCGTGTAACAACGTCCCTGATTTACGTCAATTTCGCGTCGAGGCGTGGAATACCAGTTTTTTCATCCCCTTCGTGACATTTTCCCCAACCGTCGTGACTCTCGGGGCTTGGCTGTATTTGTGTTGTTTCGTCTCCATCTGCAGGCTTATTTAGGTAAGTGCACTTATTTCCGGTTGCCGTCCCTGTAACGCTGACTACGATGCCGGTCCGCTTATGGAGACGCCGGTCTGCAATCGGTCGGTCTCACTCGTTTCAAAATGGCGGAAGGGTGAAGCGTCGTTCGCTCGCAAAAGCGTATTTAAAGTGCGTTTTACGGCTTGATTCAAAGTTGAAAGCGTCAGAGAAGTAAGGGGAGGATTTCTGCGGAAACCACGCTGGACGTAACGGGAATATGGGCATAACAAGCGCCACTCAAAGGTAAACAAATCCTGTCTATATTTGTTTATTTCTGATGTTTTCCGATCGTATACATGTCTATACCATTATGTCCAATGTTGCTGTTTTTCCCCGGGGTCGTAAACGCTATCTAACGCAGGTTTGGATCGGCCTCGCGACCCCGAGCGCCCGACGGTTTCGTCCCGCGACGCGGGGGCCCGCCGTATCGCTATTTATTGTTCTTTTCGGCTTCAAACGCTCGGCTTGCTCAGAGTTTCTGGTTCCAATAAGGATTGACAAGGTTTTTTTGCGCAGGAAGCCACAGGCTTTGCCTTTATGAAGGCAATGATGTTTATTGGCTACAAAAGGCATTTGATCATAATATTAAATAAGTCGGCATGCTGGATTGCAGCGAGACAGACAAGGCACGTGCGCGCCGATGCACCTTGGGCCTCGCCGCTCTCTGCCCCCCCCCCCCCCCCACCCCCAGGTGTGGGCCCAACATAGTGCCCGGGTTGCGGTAGCGAGCGCCCGGTCGGGCCCCGTACCGGAAAAGGAAACAGTAACGCTTCCGTACCCGGAACGGATATCCGGCGGGTATCAGTCAGGTATTTCCTGTTAGTATCGGACGAATGTCGGTATCGCCCGGGCAACGATAGGGGTAAGGATAGGGGCCGCGTTCGGTATCGGGACGATACGGGCGTCCTCCTCGGTCATCCTCCAATTGTGAGCGCGGCTTCAAAACGCCGCTCTTAAAGTTCCGCTTCGGGAGGGGCGGGAAAGCCGAAGTCGGCCCGCTTGGAGAAGGGGCGTCGCGCGGGCCTTCCCCGGGCCCCGGGCCCGGCGGGGGGGGGGGGGGGGGGGGGCAGATGGGGTGAGCGCCGCGGCTCAGAAAATGTGGCGCGCGTTGCTGGCGTTGGCGGTGGCCAACGCCCAAAGCGGTTTGCGCCGTCCCCGGCCGTCTCGCCCCGGCGTCCCGCGGCCTGCCAAAGCACAAAACCGTCGGATGAGCGGCGCGCGGCGCCCCAACCAAGGGCCCGGTCCGGCCCCGAGCTTTCGGGAAAACGGCCACGGTGCGCTCGTGCCAAATCACGGGCAAAAAGCCTGACAGCTTGCGGCCGGGGAGCCGCGCAATCAGAAACAACATCCGCTTTCCGCTCGCGTCATCGTGGTTGGCGGCGTGACGGCGAGGCGCTTCCGACCTGCGGGGCACCTCCTCTTCATCCTGCACCTCCTGCTCTGGCTGCGCCAGGGGCAGGCGGCGGGCGCGTCGCTCCCCCGCCGGCGGCTCTGCCGTCCCCACCTGAAGCCGCAGGGGGCGCCGTCTCGGAGGCACGCGCCCCACCCGCTCCACTCGGACGCGCACTCGTCTGCGCAAGAGAGGCGGCCGTGAAAGCCGAGGGCCGGGGTTGGCTTTCGGCGGGCAAACGGGCGGGCGGGCAAACGGGCGGGCAAACGGGCGGGCGGCGCTCACCTTGGCAGCGGGCCTCGCGCGCCGAGGTCCCGGCGGGACACGCGGCGAGGCAGCGGCCGGCGTACAGCCGGAAGCCCGGCTCGCACTGCGTGCAAAAGTCCCGGCTGAAGCAGCGCTCGCAGTTGGCCGAGCGACACTCTGCGCGGCGCGGGGGCACAAGGTCAGCGTTTGGCTGAAGCCGTTGGACGCCGGCCCGATACGGAAGTGGCCCTCTGAGCGTCCGCAAATCCGCGCCGTCGGAACGACCGATCCGCGCGAGTAGCCGGGATTCCCGACTCTTCGAAAAAGTACGTCCCGGGCGTCGGAGGGGTTCGGAGGCGCGCGTTAACCTGATCTTTGTGCGTTCCTTTTGCCCGAAGGCATTTCGCATCAAGCGTGGAAAGGAGACGCGGGGGAGCCCAAGTTTCACCCCGATCCCTCGGCTCAGATCGGAAGGATTTTCACCCTTTTCGGCCAGGTTTCTCGTCGCCGCAAGGGTGCCGACTGAGCTAGGTGAAATTTCAGCTCCCCCGCGCCGTCGTCAACGCCGCGCCTTTAAAGCGGCGGTCTCTATGACAACAAAGCCGAAGTGCGCGCTTTTGAAATCGGAGGCCGGCAAAAACCGTTTGAAAAGTTCTTCACCCGAAATGTTTCAAAACGGAAGGCGACCCAACCAAAAATGATGCGTTTTAAGGATGCAACGAAAAGACGTCGCCTACCGGCCGGTGTCAAACGCGGGGCCCGGGGGCCGGATGGGGTCCCCCGCATCTTTTCTTGCGGCCCGTTGGTAACCGCAAGTTTCTTACTAAAATACCAAATTTGCAAGCTGTCTTGACTTGAAAAAACCCAAGAGGAAAACAGTAAGCGTTTTTCTGTAAGCCGTCCGTCCCCCTTTGGAATAGTTTTTCCGGCCTCCGACATGAAGGGCCGCGCGAGAAAAATGCAGGGCCGCGCGAGAAAAATCAAGGGAAGGCGAGCGAGCGAGCGTACTCAGGCAGCGGTTGAGGTGGCGCCCCCTCTGTCCGAAGTATCCCTCGGGGCAGGCGGGCAGGCAGGTGCCGCGCTGGGCCGCCCCGCGCCGCCGCAGCAGCAGGAAGAGGCGCTCGGCGCAGCGCACGCAGCCGTTGTCGCGGGAACACTCCTTGCAGTTGCCGCAGCTCTCTCGCCAATCTCGCCGGGCTGCCGACAAAACGGAACCGCGCCGTTTGAAATCCCCGGGATTCGGGGGACGCGGCTCCACACCCGTTTCCCATCGAGCGCGCGGCGGAACGCTCGTAAACCAACTCCGGCGGCCCGTTCCGAAGGAGACGCCCGTACCCGCCGTCGCTTTTCTCCGCTTTTTCTTCCCGACCCCGACCCCGGACCGCCGGCCGGTCCGTCTCTTTTTCGACGAAGCAAACTAGCGAATGATCTCGACGGGAGCAAACGCTCGATCTCGTGGCGGATTTCGGCGAGGGCGGGAATCTCTGGGAACGGGACCCCCGCGGCAAACGGCGAAGGAAAAAAAAACCCATCGGCGTACTCTAACGCCGCGCTCGGTTTCCTTTGTTAGGGTATCAAATCGGCAGGGGCGCGCGTTGCAGCGGGCGGGAGACGGCCCGGCCCGGCCCGGAGCGCCACTTCCAAGACAAAACGCCTTTGGAGTTTTGCTCCGTTCCCGCTTCTTTTCACGGATTCCCATGTGCACCCACGTGTCCGGGAAATCCCCGTTCTGTGGAGGCCGGTCGTCCCGGTGACGCGAGCCCGCCTCGGTCCCAACGCGTCCCGCGGCGGCCCCGTTTCCTCGCCGGTTGTCTTTGACAGGAAAAGAATCCCATTTAAAGATCAGAGCTGTTCCGAAGACGGCTTGGAAAATGCCATCGGTTCGCCCGACAAATTCGTCGCGTGACTTCAGTGGCGGCGACGCTTAACGCCACATCTGCGCGACTTTTCATCTCATGCGGGGACTAAAAGACACCAGCTGCGCATGCTTTATTTGCTTGTTTTTTTTCCCCGATTGTCGTTGAAGCGACAACGTGCGCGCGGAGCGGATATTTCGCAATCCTATCCCTCGGCCCATTTAAGAAGGACGGCTCCTTGAGGAGCGTTTTGAGCGCGGCGACTTTCCGCCGGCGCCGCGGCGAGCCGGATCGTCGGACGGCCCGGCCGCCGCACGAGTTGCGCTCTTTTAAATCCACCGTGGACTAAACCGCCGCCGTCGGAAGGGTCGGTCGGCGGTATGGCGCATTTTCCCCGCTATGCGGCGCGGCCGATGACGGGGCGCGCTGCTCTCGGAGTTTCGAGGCGGCGGGCGTCCGAGATCCGTTTGGACCGCGCCGGCGGCGGATGAGCTTGCGCCGGGCGGGATCTCGCGAAAGAGGGCGAACTCCGCCGGGTTTTCCGCGTTTCACGGCCGGGCCCCCAAAGAATTTCCAGGCGCTCGGCCGGAGCGGGACGGGCGCCGCGCGCGCGCCGCGGACGGGGAAGCGGGCGAGGTTGCGGGAGGCCGGGGCGGGCGCCGGGTACTCACCGTCGGGCCGGCTCTGGCCCCCGATGGCGTCGCACAGCAAAGACACGGCCATGGCCACCAGTGGCAAACGCATCTGTGCTCCCGGCCGGCCGGAAGGCCCTCACCCGCGGGGGACGTCCGTCGCCATCCGCCGACGGGAAGGAGAAGGGGGGGCCGCCGGGCCCCGGGGAGCGCGCGGAAGGACCCTGGCTCCTGCTCGCCGCTCTCCCGCCGCTCTCCCGCCGCTCTCCCGCCGCTCTGGCGATCAACAAGCCCCCTCTCGTCCTCCCGTCCTTTTTAAGTGCTTCCATATTTGCGGCGTGATCTCTGGCCGCCGCCTCCTCCTACGCCTCCTCCTCCGAGTCTCCCCCTCCCCCCGCCGCATTTTCCCCAAATTCCTCTCCCCAGTGACATCACGGTCTGCTACCGGCGCACGCTCGCGCCGTCTTCGCGCCGTCTTCGCGCCGTCTTCGCGCCTTTTCCCATCTCTCCAATCTCCCGCCCCGCCGGCGATCGGAGGACGGCGGGTCCGTTCGCGGGTCCGTTCGCGGGTCCGTTCGCGGGACGCGCCGACAAATCGCCGAGGGTCGGCCTTTCCGAAGCTTTTTTTTTTCACCCTTTTGCCAGATGTCTTTTTTTTTTTTCTTGGAGCAGCTGTCAAACATTTTGGCGTCGGGGACGGCTTTCGGAGGGCCGATTTGACCCCCGTTGCAAAACAACAACAAAAAGAACGGACGACCTTTTCAGTCTTCCTCCATCGCCTTGTTTGTAAGCAGTTGGAGAGGCAAAGCGCATTTGAACGAATCCCAAAATGATGGCCTTTTTAGAGATCTGTTTGAAGGGACTGCTTTATTGACACCGTCCGCAATTTAACATCAAATAAAAGCAAATACGTTTTTTTTTTTTTTTTTTTGACGAATAACCCAAATTCTTTCATGGAGGCCCTGCAGGCAAGCCACGGATTTGGCCTCGGAAGCACGGCCGTTTGGGGGAAAATGCTACGGGAGCGTGGCGAAAACCTCTGGCTTTCTTTGGCGGTGGCCGCCGAGCACGTCGGGGCGCAGTCGCGCCGCGGCCGCTCTCTTCCACATGTGCCCATACGTTTAGCAAGTAGACGTTTTGTGTGTTTACGACGCGCTTTCCCAAACTTTTAAGGGGAAAGTTTGGTTTCCGCAGCTCGTAAAGCGACCCCGCCGCGTTTTTAAAACATTTTCCGCGATCAATTTGCGGTCCGGCGAAGCGAGCGAAAGCGCCCGAGGCCAGTCAAGTTTCAAACGCCGTCTCTTTTCCCAGCCGTAGCGCCCGGAGCGCGGCAAATGTCTAACCCCCCGCCTAGGCGAGGAAAGAGCCGCTCGGGGGCGGGGAAAGGCAAGCCCGCGCCCCGCATCCCGTCGCGTCGCGTCGCGTCGCGTCGCGTCGCGTCGCGTCGCCGGCCCGGCCCGGCCGCGCTTGCGCCAACGTCTCGGGCGTTATCCTGGTTCCCGACGGTCGCGCCGACGCACACGTACGGACGGACGGGAACAAACCCGGGGAAAAGCTTAACTTGGAAAAGGCCGCACGAGAAACCGCAGCCTTCGTAAAGTTCTGTTTTTAGACGGGTCACGCGGTGGATCCGAAACGCAGGGAAGCGGGAAGGCTGGTTCCACTCAGAAAAAAACAAACAAAAAACGCAAAGAGAACGAAAAAGAAAACAAGGTCGACACCGCGTACAAAGTAGCAAACGGAAACTCGGAAATACACTTACTAAGTACTTGAACGCGGAAGTCATCAACAGAACGATCCCGCCGTCGACAACAAAGCGAAAGGAACCCACACGGGGCACCCGGACAAGAAACGCTCGCAGCGGCGATCTGATTGGCCGGGACGAGGGGAGCGGGTTAACGCGGACGAGGGCGGGGAGCAAAAACATGAACTTCAACGCATCCGCGAAACCCGCCACCGGAAAACGCAATTGAAAACGGCCCCGAGACCCGCGTCTGAACGGGACCGTAGCTCGGGTGAGCGGACGCTCCCGCCGGGAGCCGTCGCCGCCCAACTTTCCCACAGAGGCGGTTTTCGCCGTTATCGGCATATTGGCATTTCCCCCCTTGACAAATGGGGCCGAGAGCGCGTATTATGGCGGGGGATTTTGCCCCAGTCGTTTTCCTTTCGCTCTTATCGGCACATCGACCAAGCGGCGGAAGGGAAACGGGGCAGAGGAGCAAAACAAAGTGGAAACCGGGGAAGGTTTGCGGCGCGGGCCCTAAAAATGGCGAGGCCTTCCCATCCTCAATGGCGGCCGCTGTCACGTCCCGCCTACAAATCAGCAAAACGGAATACTGATGATTATCTACAGGGTTATATTTGTTTATTCGGATTTTTTTTTTTTTTTGCGCTGTTACGTATCCAGAAACATCTCGGACGTTGTAGAAACCAGGTCACCCCCCTCCCTTTTCTTTTTCCTCAGGAAACCCTCCAAACCGGAACCAAATGCAGATTGCTGATGATATTTATAAATCGTCTTCTTTTGGGGTTAAAGGTGAGGCACAAATAGACGTGAGCCAATAGGAAGGCCCGCCCATAAAAGGACTGACCAAGACGAGCGGGGGGGGGGGGGCAGTCTACGAAGGTCGGTCTACGAGGGTCGGGTCGATCCGCCGCGCGGCTCGGGTTCGGCGCTCGTCGTCGACGGCCAGAACTCCTTTGTCCTCGCTCCTTTTCTCGGTCCTGCTTTGGTCTCATCTTCCTCCAAGAGCATTCGGGGATGCGTTTCGTGCAACCGACGAATCGAGAGCAAATTTGCATTCTTTCTCCCATTGGCTCTCGGCCAGGAAACGCAAGATAGAAGATTCGCAATCGGTCGATGAAAGCCGATTTTGAGCGGATTCGTCGTCGTGCGCGTGAGCCGTCAAATTGTGGACAAACGCTCATTTAAATACCGTCCTCTATAGCTGTTGGGCAGGCGGTTAGAAACGAGGACCGCCGTCCGCCAAGCAATGACGCCGCCGTCCGGCCGGCGCGATTGTTAACCGCGCTCTTGTCCCCCGCAGTTTGGGAATGCGGGGTAGTCAACACGATGGCGTATCGTAGCCTAGCCGGCTTTCTTTTCATGTTACGCTTGTGGTACGGCGGCGTGCTTCGGTCGCGCCGTGACCGTAGAACAACACGCGACTTTAAGCCTGAGCGCCAAAACGGAAAAAAGGATCAGTGCGGCGCCCGACGAGTGACGGAGCAGAAAAAAGAAAAGGGGAGACGTCGCCCTCTAGCGGCGGCGGAGGTTTGGCCAAAAATACCCGATCGCAGTTTGGTCCGGCTTGAAAATCGCCGATGACGGAAAGGGGGCGGGGCTCCGACCGACCGACGTCGGCCCGGCGACGAAACGGAAGCCGGCCGCGCCGGCTTATTGGGACGGAGGGAGGGCGAGCGGTGACGTGTTGTTTTTTTCTTTGTAGGAGGTGGTCATGCCTTCGCAGTGACTCAGCTCAGCGAAAGCCGCCAAGGCTTTGAACTCAAACGATGTGAAAGTTTGCATTTTTTTTTTCTCCTTCGTTCAAAGGTTTGCCTTTGTCCCGTCCGGCGCGCTCCCCCGAATCCAGGCTCCGACCGCGCTGCGGCGGGCACCCGGGAAGGAGGCCAAAGTCCGAAAGCCTTTTTAGCATCTGATGCGCGTTCAAAAAGAGGCCGCCCCTTTAAGACCTAAGGCCGCTTTTCAAGTCCGCTACCCCCAAAACAGACGGATCGCTGGAAATCATGTAACTGCGAAATAGTTGAAATCGTTGCGAGGCGGTTGTCGCGTGCGTACGCTCTGGCCTCTTTTTTTGTTTTTTTTTATTTGCTCATCTTCGTTTTAAAACAGACGCATCTTTGTCAAACGAGGGATGTAATCGCTGTTCCGTTTCGGGTCACGCCGCAAGCAAGCCCGCTTTATTTGTAACGATATCTGTTTATCGCGAAATGCGAATTCCGCCACCCCCCCCCAAATTAGACACGCTTTTTTTTGCCCCAAAACGAAGGGCAAAAGTATGAAACCCGAACTCAACAATCGCTCTCTTTTTTTCTCTTCCTTTCTACCTTTCGGCCGGCTTCATCGCCGGATCGTAAGCGAGCGTCGGAGGAAAGTGCGATGGGATGTCCCCACTAGAATAGGAACTAGCCGCGCATCGCCTTTGTGTTTGTTCGAGCGCCACAGAGCGTTAGCACGTGTG
Organism: Hippichthys cyanospilos; assembly: GCF_059441005.1. Lineage (NCBI taxonomy): Eukaryota > Metazoa > Chordata > Actinopteri > Syngnathiformes > Syngnathidae > Hippichthys > Hippichthys cyanospilos. Next base: position 23,415,965 of record NC_142377.1, read on the forward strand.
CGTAGATCTCCGAGCGCGCGTGTGTTTGTACCGCTGCCGGCGCAACGGCGGCCCCCCGCCGCGGAACAGACGCGCACACTCACTCCCGGCGCGATCCAAGCCTCGGCGTTTACGGCCACATGTGCGCGGCGTGCCGCGCTTCGTGCATAAAAAAGATAATGACGCAATTACCGGCCACTGTCCCGCGGAGATTTTGATGTTGTTGTTCCTTTGCGGCAACATTAAGCCTTACGAGAAGTTAAGGGTAGGTTCCCGGCCTCGTTAGCGCCTTGATGGCGCAGCGAACGCCTCTCGCCTTCGCGCCCCAAAGTCGCCTTACGAGAAGTTAAGGGTAGGTTCCCGGCCTCGTTAGCGCCTTGATGGCGCAGCGAACGCCTCTCGCCTCTCGCCTCTCGCCTTCGCGCCCCAAAGTCTGGATGGATTGGGGGCGGATGAAGATCTTTGTCGGATGGGCTCGGACCGACAGCCTTTCCATTGCAAATCGACATTCGGGAGTTTTATTGGCATATGCGGGGTGGTTCTTCTTTCGTTCCGGGCGAGGCGATTAAACGCGGTCATTGAGCAACGAGGCCGGTAAACAACTCTTTTAGCGCGAACCCTTTCCTGGCCGGCCGGCGACGAGAATTCTCCCCGTCTGCCAGCGACCACGTTTTTTTTTTTTTTTTCCCTCCCGTTTACGACGAGTGACGACGCTCTTCATTTGAAGCTTATTGAGCGCCGCAGTAATCGAGCGCGACCACAAGGTGGCAGTGTTGCTCTCCGTAGCTACCGAAGACGCGATCGGCAGCTCGACTTTTGAAAACCGCACGACGCAAAGAGCCCGTTTAAGGCGGGAGGGAGGAGGCCGACGTGGCCGACGTGGCCGACGTGGCCGAGGGAGCCGTTTATCCCTGGAGGGAGCCGTTTATCCCTCTCCCTCTCGATGCGCGCACCCCTTTGGGGGATTACCCGCTGCCTCCCGCGGGAGCTAATCTTCGAGCGGGCAAGAAAGGAAATGAGCAACTCGGCAGTTGAACGAAACCGGGCTGAGGAATGGCGAGGAGGAGAACGTCAGCATAAAATAATAAAACATCTGAATCGGAGTGTCATTTTTAAAGGGAGCGTTTTTCTCACATCAGCAGTCACTTAACGTATATTTACAAACGGTGAACAGCGGCTTTCCCGCTTTGCGTCTTAGGCGACCAACAGGGGGCGCCGGCGCGCCGTCGAGCCGCTTCGGCTCCCTCCCGCTCGCTTGAAACGCGCGCGCTCATCGTCTTCGTCAACGCCGTCCGTCACCACCTTTGCGATTAGGAGCAAGAACTAAAAACGGGTCGACGGGCACAATTTGCCATCTGTGCGGACGCGTCACGAAAGGCGCCTCTCTCCGCCGCAACGGAAGGGTCCAACGCTCGCCCTTTATAATCACGCTGGTCGCACGCAAAGGATTCTCGGCGAGGAATCGTATTCGACGCGAATTTCCTAACGACGGTACGCGTGCACGTACGCTAACAAAATAAGTGTAACGACACAAGCGACGCGGCGCGAAAACATGGTGTCCGGAAGCCCTTTGCCAAACCTGAACCGCAGCGTTCGGAACGCCGACTGGAAAATGCAAAAACGAAGCGAAACGATACCGCACAGTCCCGCACTAAACTACGGCATCGTGTAGCGGGCCGTCTTTTGAACGCTTTGTCCGTCTCGGGAACAAACGGGTCTGTTCTGCCTCGTCGCGTCGGCCGAAAAGGTTTGCCCGCGGTCGCCGACGGCAAGCGACTCATGGCCGAGTCGGTCCCGCTCGGAGATAGCGGATCGCCGAGGATTGTTGTCGCGCGTGCGGCGCGAAACCGCCAGGCGAAAAAATACAAATAGAAAAATAACCGGCAAGGATTTTTGACGCCATCTCCGCGGCTTCCTTGCCGGGCCGCCGCGTTGGATCGGAAGTTCGACCGCATGGGCGCGTCATCTTCTTCCTCTCTCCGGGACGGGAAACTTCCCGCGTTTGCGGGCGGCAACTTCCCGCGTTTGCGGGCGGAAACTTCCCGCGTTTGCCGGCTTCCGCGGGTTCCGTCGCAAGCGATCGATCGACGGTCCTATAAACGTGGAAAAGGCTTTTTCTGGGTTCGGGACTTTCCGTTTGCCCGAGGTCCGCGATTGGCAATCCTTACCGCACGCTATCTGGCTAAGTGAGCGTGTATTGGAGCGGCAAACGGCAGCCTGCCTTCAAATGCCGCGGCGCTGCAGTCAGTCAATCGTATGTGTGGAAAATGCCCGCAGCGCCTGAAAGCGCGCGTGCGCGCGCCGGCCGGGGCGCCGACCGCACCGTCATTCTCGGCACGCGCGCGGGTCAACGCGTCGAAGCGAGACGGACCGGAGGCTTCGCGTGGTCCCGCCGACCCGAGGTTCGCGTTTTGCCGGGCCGGGAGAAGACAAAAAGCGAAAGGACAGGAAGGGGAGCGCCAAAGATGCAGAAAAATAGCAGGAAAAGGAAGAACTCCCCAAGGAAGTCCGAATCGGGCGTCTTATATTCGGGGAATTATCGGCCGATGAGACGCCCCCTCCGGGGACCGGGACTTGGCAAAGGCAAAAGGCGGCGCAGGGCTTTCCCGGGAGACCTTGCGCGCGCGCGAAGGGGAAGGGAACAAGCTGCTGATGCTGCTTCCAAAGGATTTGCCCTGTCTTTTCAAAGCCTGAATAATAAGCGCCATGTCGATATTCAAACGATTCGGGGCCGAGGCGCCCAATGAATATTTGATACCGCGCCACGCGAGGGCGAATACGGCAAAGTCACGCGCGGGAAAGCCGAGCCGGCGGAAGAAGGCAGGGATCCGTGGCCCTAGGGACCCTATGGCGGCGCGCCCGAGGTCCGGGGCGACAAACGCCGAAGGAAATGGCCGCAGCTCGGCCCCTTCCGAAAAGGCCTCGGGAAAAACCAACCCTAACCCTAAGCCGGCTTCCTGCGCCCCCTCGGGCTTTTTGCCGTCGTTTTGGTTTGCCCCGTGGCGAGCGCGCCTGACGCTTTCCACCCTTTAAAAACACACTTTGCTTTTGAAGGAAACAGATGGGGCGGAGCCAAACGCCCGACTTCCCGCCCCTTTGAGGGAAAGGCGTCTTGACCTTCCGCGCTGGGACTTTACGGCCAAAGTTTGAGCCCTTCGGCAAACTTTGAAAGCGCCAGAGGAGAGCGATTCCGTCATAGATAGCGAAGTTCCGCCCTCTCGCGCGCATCCGCCCCCTCTTAAACGTCCCGTCGTAAATGTCGGAGGGAAACGGCCAGGACGGCGGGGAGCCCGGAGCGCCGGCCGTCCTCGTTCCGGCGCGTCAAAGGTTTCCCCGGTTGAGTCGGGCGGGGTCCGGCCAACCAGCCCAAGTCAATTGAGACCAAGCGGTCCGTTTACTCCGGCCGCTAGCGCCTATTCCTCGCCGGCGCCTTTGTCGTCCCTGCCGCCGTCCTCCCGGACGCCGCTCTTCACTCTCAGCAGATTCAAATAATTAGAGCCGTGGAAACGATCCAATTAAGCGGTCGATCAGCGGCGGGCGGGACCGCTTTATTAATGGCGCCCGAGCCGGAAAACGCGGGGCCGGGGCGCGGAGGCGCCGCCGTCAAGACCCGTCCGCTCCCGGCTGGCCAAAATCCGGGCCGGGGCCCAGGCCGACTCCATTCGGCTATTCCGATTCAGGCGACGCGGCGCGGTCACCGTCTCGTCGGGCTACTTTTCCCTCACTAACCCTGACCCTAACCCTAACCCGCCCTAAAGGTGCGGCAACCGTCACTCAATGGTGCTCGCTTCCTGCGCGCGTGTCCAGCAGTTTGCGCAGTTGCCTCTTTTTCAAGAAAACGTTGCGTGCTGCGGTGAGGTCACGATGCCTCCCTTCTTAACGCCGTCACGTATCGTCTCGCGCTTTAGTCCTTCCGCAGACAACGTGAGGCGCGCGAGGCCCGACTTTGCCCGCCGCTTCCGCCCGCGCAAACGCCAACGAGGGTGTCCGCCGCCCGGCCCCTTTTCCACAACGGTCGCCGTCCTCGTTCGCATCCGGCCGAATGTCATCGGCGGAAGCCGTCCCCCTTTGGCGCCCTGGAATTGCGGAACGGAGCCGGCTCCTTCCCCACCCCTTCAAATATGCGCCTCGCCGCTCAAGCGCTTTGGGACCCGCCCCGCTCGGCGAACGTACGGTTTCCGCGTCGCCGGGCGCGCCTTCAACGAACGGTTTCACGAGTTTTCGCGAAGAGGGCGCTCTGCCTCGGTCGCGCTCGGCATCCGCCGCGCGCCGAGGGGAACGTCAACAAAACGCTCGGCGAACTTTATTCGCAGACGATGGGAAATGAAGAACGGAGGAGGTTTACGGAAAGTTCTCGCCACTAATCGCGGAGAAGCCGGCGAGTTGAACAAAGGGGTCGGCTCGGTTTGGCGCTGGCTCATCTTCTTAAAAGCGCAAAAGAAAAGGGAGGGCTTTGCGCCCGGACGGCGGCCTTTGGATTATTGTAATGGAGCGGGGCTCGCGCGATTAGCCGTCTTTTGGCCCGACCCCCGCTCGCCGGGGGCCGCGGAGAAAGTTAATCCGGGGGAAAAAGGCGGCGGCCCCTGATCCGCCGCGGCGGCGTTTCCGAGCGGCTAATTGATGTCGCCGGCAAATGGCACGGGGAGGCGCCCGCTCCAAAGTTACGCCGACGGCCGCGCAAAACGACGCGCCCGGTCGAGGCCGGGTTAAGGGTTGGGCTTTGGGATTCGGAGGTAGCTCTTCGAGCCGTTGGGGTCGGGGTGGAAAAGTCGTCTCACTTTGGCTTGGGGGCCCCGGATTCCAGCTCCGGATCGGATGTCGAATGGGGACTCGGAGCGGGGCTTAAGATTTCGGGCCGGCCGGCGCTTTGAACCGGGCTTCCGAATTCGCGGCGGGGCTCTTTGCCGGAGTCTTTGCCGGCGCGCCCGCCGCCGGCAAAGACTCCGGCAAACCGGCGCCCGTCTGGGGCCGGGTTTTCCCACGGGCGGCCCTCCGGGCGGCCCCGCGGGGTCCGGGGGCCCGCCGCCTCACGGCCAAGCCGAGGCCCGAAAAACAAGAGGAGCGCTCGACCTTTGTCCCTTGCTGTTTTTGCCGCGTTTTGCGGCTGAGCGGGGGCCAGGAGGCCAGCGCCGCTAATGGCCTAATCTCTTTTGTTGCTCGCTAAGCCCGTAATTCCCTGCCCTGTTTAAATGTACACGCTACGCTCCAGCATCTGGAATGGCTTTTTTTTTTTTTTTTCTTTCTCCAATTTTTGCGCAGGGAGAAAGACGGCAGATAAACAACGCTGAAGCCCGCGGCTACGCTCGCTTTTTCATTGTTTTTGTCCCACCGCGGCCTCGAGTCGTGGCCTCTTCCGCTTGTCGTTTTGACCAAATGTCTGTTTTGAGTTGTTCCCAAATCGCGCTTTCGGTCCTATCGTGGCTTTGTCTCTTCTCAAACGTTTTTCCTTTCCTTTCATTTTGCCGCGGTCTTTTTCCTTTGATCCGTCGGGTTATGGTATTGGCGGGCGATTTTTTACCTCTGCGTTCCAGTTGTAAATATCTCTTCCAAGCGAACCAACTCCCCGACGCTCGCCGGGGAACGACGGCGGCCGCTGACATCGGCGCCCACGCGCCATCCCCGCGCGACCTTAGCTTAGCGCCGATAACAAAGCGGCGGCGGCGGCGGCGACAGCCGCACGCGGCCGAAAGCCGAACGTGTTTAGCGCGCCATTGTTGGCGAGCGGCGGCACAAAGGCGCTTATTTACAGACCCGCTTACTTCCTAAGAGCTTAAGCCGCCGCCTCCGCTAATGTAGACGCTAAGTGAAGCGTCTGAACGCAGGCGTGACCCCCGAGCGCGGAGGCCGAGCGCTAAGCTACGCTACACTACGCTACGCTAAGCCGCCTTTTACCCGACGCTCGCTCGCTCGGACGAGCCTCGTCCGCCTCGTCTTTCGGACCCTCGGGTTGCAGCCGGGAACGGGCCATCACGCGCGCAAGTTTGTTTTGGGGAAAAAAAACAAAAAAGCTTCCCATTTTTGGTCTTAAAAAAACCTGATTATCCTTTATTTAAAAAAACCATAACAAAAAAATCCTAAGCCATTCTAAACAAAATAAATACTACTTTTTTTTAACATAAAAAAGCTATGCATGGACTTTTTTTTAAACAAAATAAAAATCCTTTTTGGCCTTTATTTGAACAGAAAAGCCTTTCTATTGATGTTACTTTTTTTTAAACAAAAAAGCCTCACTTGACATGGTTTTATTTTCAACGAAACCAAAAGTCTCTTTTTTTAAACAAAAAAGCCTTCGTCTACACCACCCTTTAAAAAAAACGCCTTTCTACAGTTGGTCAAAAATGCCTTACTATAGATGATCTTTTATTTTTTCCAATAAAAAAAATTAAAAACCTTACTGTAAATGCTCTCTTACATAACATAATAAAGCCTTTTCTCTCCCTTTTTTGGGAACAAAATGAGTCTTACTCTAGATGGTCTTTGAATAAAAGCCTTACTATAGATTTTGTTTAGGTTTTTATGCAAAAAAAAGATTGTGTTACACACGGTCTCTACAGCCTTACTATACAAAGTCTTTTTTTTTTTAAAACAAAAAGCCTTACTATAGATGTTTCTTTTTAAGTACCAAAGCCCCCCCCCATCATTGCTTCTTCAAACATTTTTTACCAACCGAGAAGAACAGTGAAACCATACTACTTTGGCTAAAAAAAAAAAGGACATCAATTCAGCATTTTGGTCCCTTTAATATTAGATACCTTAACACATTGAATAATAACAAGCAAATAAAAAAGAACACCGCCGAACACGTCGTCTTCTTTTAACGACGCAAACCGACGGAATACTAATCACGGTCATTAAGAAAAAGAAAAATATCAAACGGCGGCGCTCGGAAGCCGAGCTCACGGAAAACAACAAAAACCCTAACCCTCGAAAGAAGAGCGGGCCCAACGCTAAAAAAAAAGTCAATAAATACCAACGATAAGCGGGAAAAAAATCAAGTGGAGAAAAAAGCGCGCAAAAAGCAAAGTCCTCTCCGACCCGGGCGGGAAAAAGGGCTCGGCGCTTCGCCTGCAAAGTTGCTCTCAGATTTGCCGCCGATATCCAACGCGTACCCCGTGGCCCAATTTGCCCCGCCGCCGCCGCCGCCGCCGCCCGGGCCAAACTCGGGCTTCCGTCCGTCCGATCCGTTTATCCGGACGCGCCCGCGACCGCTCGCTAGCCCATGTCCGAAGGTATCGGGCTCGGGGAGAACACGCAAAAAAAAAGCCGGCTTGGCGCTCGGGTCCCTGGACGCAGCTTGCCCGACTGGAAAGTTTTCTTTTAGGCCATGCCGGCCCTGATTGATTTATTTGGGGGGGGGAGGGGGTTACTCATTCCAGACACGCTTCCCAAAATTCATCGGGGCCAGGAGAAAAGTGGCTTTGGGGGTCGCAGGGGCAAAATGACCCAAAGGGTCACACTTCCTGTTTGGTCGTTTTTGGGCAAATTTCAAACGAGCCCCCCGCCCCCGCCCCCGCCCCCCTCCAAAAAAAGCAATCTCTTGCCCCGTCAATAGCGTTCCGTTCCGAAGCGGCCGGTCCGAGCGAGCGAGCGAGCGAGCGAGCGAGCGCCTTCGCGCTGCGGCTTGCGGCGATGACGTCATCGCACACGGGTGGCTTTCAAATTTGAGGGCCTCGATGCTCAGTGGTGTGAGGCTCTGGGTTTTTTTTGGGGGGGGATACACTACGCCAACAGACTTGCGACGCCCCGTCCCACACACGCGCGTAGGACAAGCAAATTCGGGGGGGGGGGGGTCCTAGCCGGCCTGCACGCAAGGGGCTAGGGGGGCGCGGGGGAGACCGCCTCCACCTCGCTCGAAGTTTCGCGCGCGCGTTGCCCGGCTCAGAAAGAGCTGAGCGCCTCCAGCGCCACCTCGTAGCAGAACTTGTACTGTTCCTGTACCAGAGGGGAAAAGAAAAAGAAAAGAGCGGGCGTCAAGCCGGCCAACGGGACGGGCGCAAGGCTGCGGCCAGAGGCCAGAGTCGCTCACAATGCTCTCCACCATGTTGGTCTTGTTGTTGCGCAGCGTCTTGACGGTGTGAAAGACGTCCACGACGTTCTGCTGCTGGATCATCTCGTTGATGCTGCATATGGCGCAGAAGGTTCCGGAACGCCCGCCGCCCGTTCTGCGGCAGGACGTAAGCCGCAACAAATGCGGTTTTCGGAAGGGCGCCGGAGCAAAGCGCGCCATCCGCGGGGCTTACAGGCAGTGCACCACGGTGCGGCCGTCCCCGCCGTCGTACTGCTCCTGCCACTTGGCCAGTCGGCGAACCAGCCGCAGGACGGATCGCTTGGAAAGGGGCGCGTCCCTGTAGGCCGGCCAGCCGATGAACTGGAAGTGCTGCACCAGCCGGTAGCCGTCCTGAGGCTGGGCGCAAAAAGCGCCGGCCGTCGGTCACCTTCGGCCGGGCTCGGGGGTCGGGGGGGGTGGGGGTCGGGGGGGGCGGGGACCGGTACCCGGGCCACGTTGCGGATCCGGAAGATGCGGTTGATGATGTCGTCGTCGATGTCGGCCGAGATGAACTCCACCTGGACGGGGCCGTAACGGCACGAGCCCTTCTCCGGCCAGTACTGCGTGCACAGCTGCCCGGGGGGGGAGGGGCCGGCGGTTAGCCGCGGACGGCTTTCGACGGAGGAGCGCGAGCCTACCTGGGCGGCGTCCATCTCGTTGAGCATGACGACGGACGAGCAGTTGTAGTCGAAGACCAGCCTCCAGAAGTCGCCGGCGGTGTTGGGCAAAGGATGCTGGGTGACGATGAAGGCCGCCGGCCGCTTGTGGCTCTGCGGAAGGCGACTTCAGGACAGGACCCGGCCGGCCCTTCTAGCCAGGCGGGAGGCGGGAGGCGGGAGGCGGGAGGCGAGAGGCGGGAGGCGGGAGGCGGGAGGCGGGAGGCGAGAGGCGGGAGGCGGGAGGCGGGCCGCCCCCGGCCACTTACGTCCATGAGCGCGGCGTTGATGTAGTTGGAGCTCTCGCCGTCCACGGAGATGAGAAACGGCAGGCAGCGGTCGGCCGCGAGGACCTCGGCGCTCCGGTTCTTGTCGCGGTTGCGGGGCAGGAGACCCACGCTGCAGTCCTCCGGCCGCACTCTGGGGGTCACTATGTTGAGGGTCTGCCGAGAAAGGGGCGGCGGCGACTCGTTCCAGACCCGCGGGGACTTTTGCCTGCAGGAGCGGGGGACGTCCCACCTGGAACTCGTCTTTGATCTGACTGGAGTTGGTCTGGGGGTCGGGCCTGCCCACGTTGTGGTAGACGGCCCGGAAGTCGCGGACGGGGATGGCGGTGTTGCCGCACAGGCAGGCCTCCAGGATGGCGTCGTGGACGAACACGTACTGCTCCTGCGCAGACGCCGGCCGCGAGGCGCCTCAGCCCCGCTCAAAAGCCGGGCGCGGGGACCGTTCGCGGGGCTCACCTCCGTCTGCACCATGTTGACCCTCTGCGACCTGAGCTCGCGGACGCAGTTGAAGACGTCCACCACGCCCTCGTTCTCCGCCATGTCCAGCATGATGTCCACCGCCACGAAGCAGCCCGTCCGCCCCGCGCCCGCGCTGCCCCCGGAGACAAGCCGCAACGCCGGCGACTTAACAAAACCCAACATCGAGCGAGGAACGTTTCCTTTCTGCCCTCTTGATTCAATTCGACATTCGACTCCTTTTTCCGATCGAATCGCGAGCAAAAGGCTTCCCGTTCGGATTGTTCGCCATCGATTTATTTTTCTTTGGCAAAACCCTCGCCCCATAGAAACGCCTTCCCAATCGGAGGTCTTCTGAAAATTTTCTTTGGCGAAAATGCGGAGTGTGAATGGAAGATTTACATGAAGTTATTTGATTTTTCTCCTCCCTCCGCCCAAAAGGAAAAGCGGCGCTTTACGAGGCGGGAAAGGCGCCGCGGATGGTCGCGCTGGGGCGGCGCCGCGGGCGGAGGAGGAAGGGAGAACGCATGAATGAGGAGGAGGGGGGAAAGGCCGCGAGGGGGGGGGGGGGCAGCCTCGCCAGATTACCTGTCACCTGAGTGATTAATGTCGACTCGCCGACGCTAAAAGTTGAAAAAATGAGCAATTTTCACCTCGCAAAGGAATGAAAAAGTGGAGCCGGCCGGACAAACGCGGGACGAGAAAAAGGAGCGCGTCGGGTCGCGCTCATTGGAAATGCGCCGCCGCGCCTTTTCAGCTCGTCGCAACGGCGAGAGCGAGATCGGGCGGGGCGGGCAAAATTCTTTTCCTCGGCTTCCGCATTTGCCCGCTTCGGCATATAGCAAAAAGGAGGCGGCGCTGGGCTCCGCCTTGCGGGCCCCCAAACGTGCGCGGCCGTACCTGCAGTGCGCCACCACGGGCCCGGCGTCGGGCGGGTTGAGGAATTTGACCTGCCGGATGAAGCCCAGGAGCCCGGTGGCGTAGCAGGGAACGCCGTGGTCGGGCCAGCTGGTGAAGTGGAACTGCCGCAGCTCTCGCAGCTCGTGGTGACCCTTCTGAAAGAAGGAAAGAAAGAAAAAAGAGAGAAAGAAAACCAGCCTTCGGAATCCCTCGCGGACCTTCAAAAGCTGAACGGGCCCCGTCCGGGGCCTTTATCCTTCCCCCTCCGAGTCGGACCGCTCCCAAAATAGATGGCATTCAAGCAAAGAACAAAAGCGTGGATTTTTCCTTCCTCACTTTTCCCTTCTCCTCCCAAAAATACACCGTACATATGCGGTACATTTTTGCAAACAAACATCCGGATCCCAAGCAAAGTTCAACTTGTAGCTTGCGGATTTTCTGATGAAGGTGAACTTGATATGGATTTTTATTTTCCTTTTGTGATTTTTTTACAAAGCAAAAAGAGAGGAAAGGTTCCATCCATATTCCAGCCTTTCCATTCATGACCGAAGCTTTAGGAAATATTGACCTCTTTCTTCAAATCTCAACTCTATGTCCACGTTTTTAACAAAAGAAACAAACACGTGTAAAAAGAAACAGCTTGAAGCTTTTTTTCCCTTCCGAAACCAAGTTTGATGGTTTGCATTTGTCAGTCGGTGGTTTTTGTGCGGGTGACCATGCGGCACGACGCTTGCTCTCGAGTCGAAGCAAATCCACGAAGCAAATGAAAAAATGGGGCGCGGTGGGTTGAGCGCGAGGCGGGCTGGGGGGGGGGGGGGCGCCGGAGCGTGTCGTCCGCTGCTCGTAACCTTGCCTTTGTCTCCTGTGTGTGTGCGTGTGTGTGGGGGGGGGGGGCTCCGGTGACCCGAGAGACCCCGTAGCGGGCAGGCTCCCCCCCCGCTCCTTTGAGTCCGGGGCGCGGCGGCGGACGGAATCGATGGCGCTGAATTATTGAGGAGGAAGGAGCGCGGCGCTACGGATCCGCCGGGAGTGGGGAAGAAAAAAAAACGAGGGCGGCTCGCTCTTCCTCTCCCAGACGTCTCTTCCAATGGAGGAAAATCCATAGATGGTCCCGAGGGAAGCCAAGGTGATGATGAGGAGCCCGCGAATAGCAAAACAAAAAGGCGGCAAAGGGCTCCAAAGAATAATAAACAGCACCGCTTCCAAAAATATTAGCGGCGACGACGACTAGGCGGAGGCTCGTATGGTAAAGCTGGCGTTCTCTTACTATCAGTGTATTTGGAATGGCGCTTTCGCCTTCTTTTCTCTTTTGGACTTTCGGGCGTTCCTTCCCGCGTTCAACGTCACCGTTTTGTTCCCCTGGCTTCCGCCTCCCTCGTGCCGGCCAATCGGCTTCCCGCCCCGACCGCTCCTTGTCGTCGCCTCGGCCCAGAGGAAGAATTTCACTTCTTCCGTCCGCCGCTTGCCGTGTTCCTCAGAGCGAGCGCTTCGGGCGCTCCTTGGTTTATAGTTCCTTGTTGGTTCCTCTGTATGCTGTTTTTTTTCATTCGATTATTTTCGGGCGCACCTTGCATTTCCCGACGCCTTTGCGATCTCTAACGTGGAATGAATCCGCTCGCCTTTGGTATCGCTGTCGAGTAATGAGCGAGGGCTACTTGAGCGAGGGCCGGGCAGCCGAGAAAGAAAGCGATGGACCCGCCGACCGCCCGCCGAGCACGCAAACGCCAACTAGCAACTAGCTACTTTAGCGTCTGTCGGCTATCCGTCTGTCCGTTCGGCGCTCACCTTCTGCACGGTGAAGGTCCGGATGACGTACTCTGCCAGCGGCTCCGTCTCCACCAGGGTGACTTTCACGTCGCCGTAAACCTCCGTCTCGTCGGGCCAGTAGCGCACGCACTTCACCTGCCGGTGGACGCCCCCCCCCCCCCCCCAGAAAAAACATCAACAAGAGAACGCCGAGAGATATTCCAAATGGGAGTTCCACCTATGAAGTCCTATGAAGCCGATCGTCAGCAAGGACTTTAGCTGGCACCCTAAATCGCCTGCGGTGAAGTTGCATAACAAGCTTGTCTTGCTGGGAGAGCGATACGCATGCAAATGCGTTTTCTTTGGGGGGGTAAGGAGAGCGATACGCATGCAAATGCGTTTTCTTTGGGGGGGTAAGGAGAGCTTGACACATCTCATGAAAAATTCAAGCAAGATAAGATTTGTTTAGTTTCATTTTAGTACACAGAGAACATACAGTTCATCACAAATTAGCGTAGGCCCCCACGCAAAAGGTTTCTCCAGGTAATGACCGCATTTGCATGTGTGTTGCTTTCCAAGCGAGATGGAGTTGTTTGACAACTTCCCCTCAACCCTCGGGGCGCCTTATTTACACAGCAAAGTTAGCCGCTCGCGCCATGAAATCCTTCCCGCCCGCCCGCCGCTCTCCGGTGGACTTCGTAGGCAGATGGGCCGAACGGCGGGCGCGCCGGCGTTAGAGAACGTGGGAACTCACCCTGCCCACCTCCACCAGGTTGGTCAGCATGACGATGGAGGCCGACCTCTCCTGCCACACCATCCTCCAGAAATCCCGCACCGTCTCCTGCATGGGCCCTGCCGCACGCGCGTACAAAGCAAACAGCGAGGCTCGCGCCATCACCCAAAGCGGACGCCGGCTTTCGGCTAACGGGCTCTCCCGTTTCTTTTGGTTTTTTTGATCGGGCGGTTTAAATTTAGGACGCCGAGGTCATAGCGTCTGCCCGAGTGAGCCCGCCCCCGCCCCCGCCCCCGCGCAGGCTGTCGTTTGCGGCCGATTACCTTGCGTGGCGATGTAATGTCTGGGCCGGTGGTAGCCCTGAGAGACACACAAGAAAAACGCTTGCCACATCTTCCGAAAGGGAGATTTGGGAAAAAAAGAAGGACAACAAAAAAGCGCTAAAAAAACCCTAACCCAAAATACCCAGAAGCCCATAAGCCAAAATCAAACGCCCTCCGACGGGCACCCCCGGGGCCCGTGTTCCGAGGAGCCCGGAGGAGCCCAACGCCGCCGAGGACTCGGCGCCTCAAAGTCAGAAGGCGATCATGTTACAGAAATGTGAAAAGTCGAAAGGGCGAGTTTTCAATTCGAATCAAACAATAAGCCAATCCTCCCTTAAAATGAAAGTCCAGCCCCCCCTCGCCGGTTTGTTTTGGCTGTTGGCGGAGGCGGCTTTTAGAGCGGGACTCACGTCGATGAAGTTGGCGTTGACGTAGTCGGAGTGGGGCTCCCCGTCCAGCGGCTGCAGTCGCACTCGGGTGTGATCGTCTGCGGGGTCAGATGGCGCCGCGGGAAAAAAGACAGAGGCGCCTAAAGTTACGCCGACCCACAAAAGCGCCCGGCGCCCGACGGCGGGGCCTTTTTTTCCCCTGTCTCCTTTGGATTTGCTTCCTTCCCTCCTCCCTTTGCCGTTTCCTCCGCCCCTTCCTGGCTTCCCCCGAATAATTGCGCGCAGGCGCCGCCGAGGTGCGATCTTCTATGCCGCCCGCCCGCCATCTATTCTATTGTGTTCCGCCGGTAGAAAAGCGGAGGCGCGGATGACCGCCGCGCAGAGTTTGTGAGAGCGACTTTAGGTTTTGGGGGGAGGGGTCATTAAGTCATTAACGAGCACAAGTCTTGTGCCGAGCCCCGCGCGGACCTCGTCGACCTCCTCTGGTTTTTTTCGAAACCTTCACGAGATCTCCTCATCATTACTGCCCAAGTTTAGCCCGAGAAAAGTTGGACCGGAGCTGACCCCGGCGTCGACACGCCAGAGAGAAGAAGAAGAAGAGTTTTCTGTTTTGTTTTTTTTTTGTAAGTGGAGACGTGGAGCCGTAGCAGTCGCGACGGCTGAGTGGCTGAAGCTAACTGCAGATGCGCAAGGAATCAAAGAAGAATCCAAATAAGCTGTGCGAGCACTAAGCTAACGGGCGAGCTAACCGCTAATGTGTGAAGCCGTGACGTTTAAGGGAAAGGCAGGCGATCGCTGAACGCCGCTTTTTTTTTTTTGCCCCCTCTGCCCAGGCCTCCGGCACTCGCGCGCGCGCGCGCACGCACGCACGCTCCTCATCCTCGCATCCGTCGCGGATCTGGCTAATCAGTTAACTCGCCGCCGACTCGTTCAAGCTGGAGGCGTTGGCAACTTTAATAGACCGACTGCTGTGTGTGCGTGCGCGCACGCAAAGCTATTTGTGTGGCGTATGTACCACATCCATCCGCCTACAACAGGCTGCAGTGTGTGTGTGTGTGCGTGTGCGCGCGTGTGTGTGGAGGGTATTAAAGTGTGTAATAGCCTATTAAGTCCACAGCTCCCTCCAGCTGATGTGTCAAACAACTTGGAATGTTGACACTCACGCAGCGCGCGCACATGCGCGCGCACACGCGCAGTTAGAGCAAGAGACAGCGTAACGAAGAAGAATCAAGTTCACGCGGGGCGGCGAGCGCTTCGGCGGACTCGTCTACGCTTCGGGTCGCAAAGTCAAACTGGCTGCGGGGGCCCCCCGAATTCGGTCAAAAAATCGGGAACTCTGAAAATCGGAAGGCGGACCGGGACAAAAAGAGCCTTCGGCGTGAGTACGACTCGGCGCCGCCGCTTCAAATCCGCTCGCTCGCTCGGACGCGGGGCGCGCGTGGATAGGAGCCCCGGGATTTGAGATGAACGTGCAAATGGAGAGCCAAGTCGGCCCGTCCGCGAAAACGCAAACGGAAGCTCGGAACGGCTCGTCCGGCCTCAAGCTTGAGGGTGATGCGCGCCGGCGTTTTTTTCATGAGCCTTTCGTGAGGGCCAATTTTCGGGAAGCTTCCGTAGCAGCTGGTGACCGCCGCTGTCAAACGTCACGGTTGATGTGGAAAAAGCCGCAACAGAAGTGGAATCCTAGTACAAAGCCAAGACCGATTCATCACAAGTAAAGCTTTTTGATATTTATTCATTTTTCCGCTTCATCTCTTACCAGCTTTGAACGGCTACGAATGATTTTCAAACGCTCTGCGGATTCGGAGCGACGGGTCAGAAGGCCGTCGGCGTACGGAGCCGAGCTCAAGCGCGACGTTTTGCCGCCCGTCGCCTGCCGCCGATCCCGACATTTGCGCCAATGGCGAATTGGTCCTCGACGGCCCCGGGGCGGCCGCGGCTCCGACGCCTTCAATTACGGACGGCCGTCTCTCGCCGGGGCGTGACGAGCCGTGCCCTTTCGTGCCTTCGCGCAGCCTTCGGGTGTGAATCCCCCCCCCCAGGGGAAGAAAAGTCAAGCCGAGAGATATTTGTGTTTTGCGCCGCCCGCTCCTCTTTATCATCGCGTGGAATGTAAGTCGGCTCGGGGACGCAATAAGGAGAATTTGGGCGGGTGGCGTCACCGCGCGGACGGCAAGAAAACTAACTCGCGCGACATCGCAGATAACATCCGACGACGCGATCGACCCGAGAAAACGGGAAGCCGACCGCCCCCCCAAAATGGCCGCGCGGGTCGATACGGCGCGACGTCGGCGGCGAGGCCGCGTTTCCGACACTTCCCGGCCGCGAATCCCACGCGGCGTCTTGGGAGACGCTCCGGCCCGAGGCTTTTAGGCGCTCGGCGGCGCTTTTTTGCGGGTCGGCTCACGCCGGGGCCGGGCGGCGCGTTTCGCCTTTCCCGGCCGACCGAGCGAAAGCCGACGAGCTGACGGCGGAGGAAGAGAAAGGTGGCGGTGCTCACAAGCGATGATGTTGCCATAGCGATTCTTGTTGCGGTTCTCGTCCTTTTTGGCCGTTTCCCACGGCGCCGTCTGTCCCTCCGCCAGAGCCTCAAAAGCACACACACACACGCGCGCGCACAAGTAAAAAAGGCGAACAGGGAAGAAAACGGCGCGTCGCGGGAGCTGCCAAAGGTCCCGCCGATCTTTCAAGGGCCAAACACGCATACCTGCGTGTTACACACGCCTTTACAAACGCGGGCACTGGGAGAACAAGAGCATGCGCCGTACGTCGGGCTAACGTCGCAGAGATCAGATTGGAGTCGGAGCCCGGTCGCTACCGCAGCTGCGACTCTATGCGCCTTATTTAGGAAAAGTCTTATAATACGCTCGACTCCTGCGACGGACGGTTTGGTGGTCGTACGCGCCTCCTGACGCGCCTTTTCCAAGAGGCCGTTTATTGACGGTAGACCGCGCACACGGTGGAAAACGAAAGGGAATTGAGCGCAGGATTGTAAAACATCTCCGTCGACGGTCACGTTCCGCGACCTGAGCCCCGTCTAGAATTTAGGGGTCGCAACGGCTTTACTCTAGTTAGCGCAGAAAGCAAACCGGGACAAGAAGAGGCTGAGGAGAGCGCGCGGCGGCTCACCTCATATTCCTCCTTGAAGCCGTAGCCTTGCCCGCATTTCATCTGCGTGATGTGCTGCAGGAGGTCGGCCACGCGGATGGCCGGCTGGAACCGACCCGCTTGGAACTGACCTGAGGACGCGCACAAAAGTATTGGGACGCGAGCGGTCGGAGGCCCGTTCTCCCGGCGTTGCGGACAGTCCTTTTTTTCAGTTGCAGCGTTTCGGTTGAATTAGCCTTTTGGGGTTCTTTTTTTTGGCCTTGATTTCATCCGCACGTCACGGAACGACCCCGATTTGCGGAGCAAGCTTCCATTTCCGCTGCGCTGCGGCGACTTATGACCAATCCAGGATTGGAATCCAGGAAAACTCCGTTTTCAAAGCCTCGCCACGCAGCGTACGGAAGCGCGCGCTTTGGACTGTTTTTTGGCGCGGGTGAGGGAGGGAGCCCATCCCGCGGCGGTCCCCGCCTACCGCTTTGGTAGGCCAGCTCCACCGAGTCGCGGGCGCCGTACGGGAAGCTCTGCAGCGTCAGCGAGGGCTGGGCCGGAGAGGGCTGGCCGCCGTCTGCGGAGCGGGTCCGCAAACACAAAAAAGGCTCAAACGGCAGCAAGACTTTGCCCACATTTTTCGGAGCGCAGACATTCGATCCCGGCTACGTAGGGTTCCCTCTGTTTCCCGAAGCGTTTCGCTAAAGGCGCTTCTAAAATGGCCGATTACTTTGCTTCACGCGCCGTCGGAATCGCTGTAAAAACCGGGATTATGCTTTTGCTGCAATCGAGATGAAAAACTCTTGTGCTAATCTTCATCTACTAATCGCGCACAAAGAAGGACGAGTCCACCGGCCGGCCGCGGGCGTTAACCCTTCTAGGACGGGAACCCTCGCGATCCCGTCGGAAGAGAGGGAAAAACCGTAGCTTTTTCCACGTGCGGCTTCTCGCAAATGTCTGACGGCCGAACGCGACAACCGCTGCGATGAGCCACTGTTTTCGGCATTTACGTACTCCAGTAATAAAGACTTTCGGTCCTAAAGTACCCGGGATGACTAAGCAGTTACTCAAGTCATTGATTATTCCATTGAATGATTGAATGCTAAAAGACGTTTTCAGTCGTTCCTTTAGCTATGGAATTTGCCAAAAATCTAAAGACGAAGCTGGAATTGAATGTCTGGACTCTTAAACATACAAATACGTCATACAAATATGAGAGTGAATGAGTTAGGTTAAGGAGACGTGCCCCCCCCCAAAAAAACAAAACCGGAAGCTTTGTGTGTACTTTTTGCCGGGAGCTTTTTGCCAGCCTTCCAAATCTGACAGGGCGTCCTTCGTCTTTATCTAAATGCCGTGGAATGTGCGAAAGCTGGCGGCGATGGAAAAGAAAAAGCTTTTTCTCCGCGCTTTTGTGGAAGACGGAGAGACGGCCGCGACGCCGCCGCGTCGCCAATAACATGGAACGTCGGCCGCGTAAGCAGAGAGTCAAGATGCGGCGGCACATAAAGGTTAAAAATGAGTCTCTCTCAACCCCGCTCTCACCTTCAATTACCCGGCGCTGGCGCATTACAGCCACACAAAATGGCTGCCATTAGCTATAATCACCCCGCATTCAGCTAATGCTATGCTGAATGAGACGGCGGGAGAAGAATTGCCTGCTCGGGGGAGGGGGAGAGAGAGAAGCAAAAAGAAAACAAAAAACATCGAGCCCGAGCATCGGGCAAAGATGGCCCTGCTGTAAATACAAAAATACTGCGCGTAAACAACAGCGAATTCATTGTTAATGCGCCGGGCTCGCTTTCCAGCTCCTGTACTACCATACTCAACCATACTAGACCGGTTTTGCGGTTTTTTGTCGCCGTCGTCACGTTACACAATCCTTCAGATTGTAGTTAGCGCATTACCATAGGAGCGCTATATCCTTTCTTTTTTTATTTACAAAAACACTCGCGCGCAAGCTGTTGTTTTTTTGGATGCAGCTTTCCGGGCTGTTTCACATTTGAGACGGACAACGAATCCAAAACTCCGTATCTCCCAGTCAAAGGTCCTCAAGGCGTAAAAAGAGTCCCTGGGCTAATGGAGGGCCACCGAGCAAGGAGCGCCTCAACCTTTTCCGCGTCTCTTTCTCCCGCTCGGGTGACATTGCGGAAAGGAGAAGAGCGTTCGTCCAAAAGACGCCCGCCGGGGAATCGCTTGCCAGAGCGAGACGCCTTCGTCGGCGTTGGCCCCCGCGGGAGACGCCGGCGCATCCGAGAATCGCCGCCATTGTTCCGCGGCCGCTCGGACCGACGCGAAGGCCCGAGCCCACCCCCGCGCATGAAAAAAACAACACAACTGACATATGTACACACCTAAGCCGCACCCACGTCGCCATGAGGCTCACAAAGCCGAAAACAAAGACGGACGGACGCCTTCCGTCGCGCTTATGAGACGCGCGCGCAGCCAAACCCCAGCAACCCCAAACTCGCCACGTCATTTCAAATTCCTGATCGGACTTCAAGGTTCTGGCTAAAATAGCAAACTTTTCAGCGTAAAAAATGTGGAGGTTTTCATTCCCAATTTCTCTTTTGAAGAGAGGTACGACCCAGTGACTTCGGAGGACCCGATTGGACCCCGCGAAGACCGTCCGACTGAGACCGAATTCTCGCTTTGGGGTTGAAATATCCGCGGCGTAGGCGCCGGTCCGGTGGGCTAAACACCCAGCGCGCAGTCCAGAGCGCAGAAAGGAAAAACAAAACAGCGACAATGACATGGAAACATGCACACGCGGAATGAGGGGAACGCAAACTAGCTGTCTTACCCAGAGAGGCGGCGGCAGGCACTGGCTCTTTGGACGCTGCGGAAGACGCGCCCATCAACAAGCGAGACGAGGACAGCGTTGCCATGAACAAACGTCGGCCCTTTGCTATTCGCCACTTAGGATCGGCAGAAAACAACGCCGCCGAGACGAAGGCGATCCCCGGCGCCGGCCGGACGAGACGGGCCGACGGGGACGGAGGTCGGCCGAAGGAGGGAGCCGGACGTCGGCAACGTGAAACGGGGAAGCTTGAAAGGTCCCGTCCGCCGACGGAAGCAAATGGTGGTGTTTGGGGCGCGCGATTTTTGGGGCGCGCGATATTTGGAGCGGCCTTCACGTGACCGGTTGGTCGAAATGGAACGGCGTGAATCGGGTCACGGAAATAAGAACGTCCGGGAATAGCATACGCGCCGAGGCGTGGCCTTCGCAGAAAAAACTTTGACGATAGCTGGGTGCCGTCACCCGATTTTCAAAGGTCTCGACGCGGAAGAGGAGGACGCCCCCGCCCCCGCTACGCGCCTTACCTGAGTAGTAGGAACTGAGCAGGGATTTGCTCTGCGGCGTCTTGCTTCCCTGCATGGAGAAGGAGCACGAAGAGGGGGAGGCTGAAGGGGAGGAGGGCAGAAAGAGGGGCATGATCACGCGGGGCCGCCATGAAAGAAAAAACCAAGACGGCCGGAGCCATCGACGGGCCGTATCCAAGACGGGCGGCGACGAGGCGCCGGCGCTAACGGCGACAAAGCTTTCCGCTTCCTTCCGTGTTTTTGCCGGGTTCTGTTTTGGGCTTCTTGCTCTATGTTCCCTCCTCCTGTTTGCTTTCCTCGTTCGCGTTACCTGCGCACGCCCGCCCTCCGCCTCGCTCCCCGTCGCCTTTCGTACTTTTAGTCCTCTGTTTTCCGAAGCCGTCGGTTCAAACTTTGCTGGCGGTTTCGTTCCGAGTTTCCGGTTCTTACTTTGCATCCCGCCCGCTACCTTTATTAAATCTTTAATAAATTAATTAAACCTCATTAAACTACAGGGACACGCTCAAAGAAAAAAAGGGACAAAAAGTCAATCCGCAAAAGAAGGGAGGGGCCAAGGACAGAACCTCGGGGGACTCCACTTTCGGGACATTTCGGGAGAAGAACGAAGGGTGGGCTCGAACTTACCGAAGCAGTCCAGGTCCTGGCCGGAGGCGGAGAAGGGGTCGTCCTTGCGCGGCGCGCCGACGTCGGCGCCGCTCTTGTCGGCCGCGTGGAGCGGGCCCATCTCCCTCTGCTGGGTGGAGCCGCCGGCCGTCCCCTTGTGCTTCTTGGCCAACTTCCTGTCGGGGGAAAGCCCGCGAGGCGGCCGTGTGAGCGAGCGTCCAAATTCCGCCTTCGCTCGGCCCGGCGGGGGACGAGGAGGGACGGCGGCGACGAAGGGGGACGGGGCTCAGGGCGGCCGGGCGGGAGGGGGCGGGGACGGACGCGACGAAGGGGTCGGGGCTCAGGGCGGCCGGGCGGGAGGGGGCGGGGACGGACGCGACGAAGGGGTCGGGGCTCGAGGCGGCCGGGCGGGAGGGGGCGGGGACGGACGCGACGAAGGGGGACGGGGCTCAAGGCGGCCGGGCGGGAGGGGGCGGGGGCGGGGACGGACGCGCGGCGACGCCGCTTAACCGCGGCCGATCCAATAGGAAAGCTAATAGGGCGGTGGATTCAACGCGGGGCCGGCGAATGGGCGGGATGAGTGGGATTTGGAATTTTCTCCTCGTGGACAAACTAACCCTGATATTTCATGATTAATATGATGGTGTTTCATTTCGGACGGTATTGAAGTGCCGCCGATGTGTCCGCCGGGCCTCGGTCACGGCCTGAGCGTGACGACGTACGCGAGGTTTGCTTTTGGGGGGGGGGCGGGGCTTGAGCCCCATCTTCTCTACGTGTTGTGTTTTGGGGTGCTTGATGACGGGTGCGCACGAGGCGTTTACTTACAGGTAATAAGAGTAGGAATAAGCATGTCTTCTGAAGCGTGGCCAAAGAAGGAGGGAGACGAGCGAGCGCCCAGAAGAAGGACAAACACAACCGGTCAACTGATTAGTCGGACATTTTGGATTTCGCCCTTACCCCTCAGTTTTTTCATCCTCGGCGCCGCCGCTTTTTTTTGCTATATAACCGCATCGGTGCGAGTGTTTGTTGGGAAAACCGACATCCGATCCGATGGCGTTTATTCCCATCCGATTTGGGGGTTTCGGGTGGGACTTTGTGTTGTCGGCCTGGTCCAAAGCGATGGAAAAAAGAAAGCACTTTTTGGATTTTCGGAAGCGTGTCTGCAAACGCGAGGCTTTCTGCGCCCCTTCTCTTCCCCGTCAAGATGCGCGGCCATAAAAAAGAAGAAGGACGTCGATGTTGTTTTCCGTCACCCGCCGAGAGCAAAGCCGGACAAAAGCGGGCGTGAGAACAAAAGCAAGCGGAGGAGATGAAAGGCCGAGCCCGAGCGGGCTCCCGGATCCCGACGCTCGTTTAACGGCGAGATTGATTGGCCTTTTGGGTTTCGTTTTTACTCGCCTACCGGTTGAGCAAAAAAAGAAATCGTGAAATAATGTGCTATTTGACAAAACGGGTTGTTTTGAAAAGAAAGGGAAACCTTTTGAAAAACTGTACTGTCTTGAACAAACGTTATTTTCATCCATCCATCCAAAGCGCGCAATTTTCCTTTTGATTTGTTTTGACTTTCCAGCAACAGGATCTTATGGCTCATTTGTGTTGTTCGCTGCCCCCTTTTTTTGCGTCTTTCTCGGAAAAGTTTGGGGCGCAAAGAGAGCGCGCCGCCGTCCTCTCTTTGAGTTGGAAGGGGAGAAACTAGCCAAGCTAACCCTACCCATATCACATCCGGATGCTTTTTCTTTTTTTTTTTTTTTTACCAGATGGCAATCACTTAAGAAGCGCGGCGCGCAGCTTCAAACGGCGCCGCTGACCGCGCGCTGAAAGGTTGAAGCGGACGACCCCCGCCCGTAAAACTTCGGTAATTTCCGCGCGGAAACAAATTATGGGCCCAACGCCATTTACCCCATTCTACCCCACCCGGCGATTCAACTTTGGCTATCCGTTTGTGGCCGGCCGGGGTCGGTTGCGTGGACCCGCCTCGCGTGCTTGATATTTGATTTGGCTAATTTAGTAGAATAAATCCCCCTTACAAGTACAAAAAAAGAATTCTTTGGCCGTCAATTCGGCAGGCCTAATCCAATCTTGCGCTCTCTGCCTTTCCGTTCCTTTCGCCACGCGGCGGCTTCGCGTCCCTCACTCATTGGTGGGAAAGCCTCGTTGCCCGCAAACGGTGCCGTTTAGCAATGTCTCAAAGGGGGGGGGCATGCGCCGGCCCCGAAACAAGCGGAAAATCCGATGCTACCGACGACTCGCTGCGCCAGAACACGCCAAAGATGAAACGTTTCGCTTCAAGGCGAACCGGCCGACCTGCCGCACTTTTTCTTGCATGGCGTCTTTACATTTGTTGGAGGTCATTTCTACTCAAATGTCATACCATGAGTCAAGCTGAATTTGGGGGCCAAACAATTGCGGGGGGTCCCGCTTTATAGGAGAAAAGGAGAAAGACAAATCCTCGAGCCCTGAGGCGCGCCGATTTTTGGCGCGCCTCGACGGATCGTCGGCCGCGTCCTTTCGTACGGCGATGAGGAATGCTTGCAAAACCTTTTCAAATTTGGACGCTTTTGAAGGGAGGGGGAAAAAGAGGTAGGGTGGGATCTTAGCCAAGACCGCGGAAGGTGTCCTAGCACAACTTGACTGGCGGGATTTCGGAGGAGATGACAGAGGAAGGGAGAAAGAAAAGCGGCGGCGGCGGCGGCGGCGGCGTAGCGGAGAAGCAAACATACGATACCCCACGCTCAGAGTTCTCCACGTGTGAATCTCCCTATCGGCACGAGAAGGGCAAGAAGGCGGGTGCGGGGCGGAGCCAACAGCGGGAAGCAGGGCGGAGACAGGCATGAAAAGGGCGAGAGAGAGACCACAGTCAGAGGGCGCAAAAAGAAGCCAAGCCGCGCGCGTGGCGAGGAACGGCTAAATCCACCGCTTGGATGACACCCCGGTTTGTCATCGTTTACAAAGCCTTCGATTTCAAGACGGAAAATAGCGGCCCTACAATCAAGGGCTGGAATTACGCCAAGCGGCCGAGGTCGCGTCGCGTCTTTCGCCTTGAATTGGGCCGCGGCTTTCCGAGCTTTCCCACTCGCGTCTGCGCGCTTGGCCCCCCACGGTTGCCTTACTACGCCTAGTCCCGCCCGCCGTCTTCCGTTTCATCTCGGCCCGACGGCCAACGCCGGGAACACTAAAAAAAAGACGCGCTTGAATAACGGCGGCGACGTGAGCTTTTCGGCCGGCGAAAACAAGCGTCCCCCATCGCAGAGCGCGTGTCCCGTCCATTCGCCGAAAACAAGCGTCCCCCATCGCGGAGCGCGTGTCCCGTCCATCCGCCGAAAACAAGCGTCCCCCATCGCGGAGCGCGTGTCCCGTCCATCCGGCGAAAACAAGCGTCCCCCATCGCAGAGCGCGTGTCCCGTCCATCCGGCTTCATTATTTATAGAGGGCGGTCTCGGGGTGCTCCTTTGCGGACCCCCCGAGGGCCCGCCCGCCCGCGGGAACATCGCATTCCCATTAAGACTTGACTGGCGTCTTTATTAGCCGCGCCGGCCGCCCCGGCGGGGAAAAGGAACGTCTGCCGGAAAGATTAATCCGACAGTTGCCGGCGCCGCGCTCGGGACCTCTTTTCTAAACCGGCGAATAATTGATGGGCTCGGAGAGGCTGGCCAAACGTTGTTTGACAGGGGCCAAAAGACTTTTTGCAGACATCGGGATTAAGTGCGGCCCGTGAAATATGGATGAGCTCCCGCGACGGGCGGGCCTCGCTAATAGGGCGCTCGAGGATCGGCCTTATCTCGCCGGCGGCCGCTTTGACCCGGCGACGGAAACCGAGCCCCTTTCCAATCGACCGCAATTTGCCCGGGAGAAATCGCGCCCGAAAAGCCTACAAAACAAAGAAAGGCGGGAGGTTCGTCGCTTGGGGCCAAACGAACATGCGGTGGCTGCCGTCAGCCGGAATATTCGCGCGGAAAGCCGCCGAGACGGAAAAGGCGCCGAGACGGAAAAGGCGCCGAGACGGAAAAGGCGCCTTCCCGTCCGGTTCCCGGCTTTTTACGTGCACGTAGCCCAATCTGTTCCGAGCTCCCCCCCAAATGCTCCTACGCCGTCGAAACAGATACGATGAAATTGTAAAAGCGCACCGAAAACTGTAACCGAAACATATTTCAAAGGGTCGGTCTCACGCGTTGACCTTGCAAATCGATCCCTCGTGAAGGGAACGGACGGACGGAGGGCCGCCAACCTGCGCTTGAAGGTGAGGAGCAGGCCCAGGAGGATGACGACCAACACCAGGACGCCCGTGATCACGCCGGCCAACTTGACCGTGCCGTCCGCCGGTTTTTCCGGCTCCGCGGCGTCCGAGTCTTGCGTGGAAGCGCCTTGGGGGGAAACAGAAGGCACACGCGCGGCCGGGGTCACGGGCCGGGGTCGCGGCCCGCACGGAAAAGGTGCGCCACGGCGACGCCGGGTGACCGCCGCGCTCGGATGAAGACGTGCGGGGGAGGAGGGGGCGCCGGACGGCACGCGACGCTCCTTTCGCCCGTCCGCGCGGAAGGAAGGCGGCCCCAAAAGCTCTTTTTGCTTTGAGGATTCTTCATTTTTCCAATCTTCCGCCGTATATTTCTCAGTAGCGGCGGGTCATCCGCAGTCACGGCTTTCATAGAAGCTTCCAAAGGCCCGTTTTGTAACAAACAAAGAAACGGGTCGACCCCGAGAGGGCTGCGGATCCGCGCCGAGCGATACGTCGATGGGACGGGGCGCTTTGCCGGCGGGACGGGCGTTAGGATGTAAAAAGGGAAAAGCTTTTAGCCTTTCCACCGCAGCCAAAAATCAATGGAAGCGGGCCTTGGAGCTTTTGCTGACATGAGCCGAAGCGGACGCCACGTCACCGTTCCTTTGCGGAGGCCGCCTGTCCAAAAAAGGCAAATGAAACAACCCCTGCCCGGAAAATAAAAGTACTTGACTTTGGACAGTTACATAAACAACAAGCGCAATTTGTCAACAGCTTTTACTGTCGTGGGACTTTTTGATTTTTTACATACGCCACGCTTTGCTAGCCGGTTGCATTTTGGGCGGGTTATTTACAGAGGCGGGCGGTCCGTCACATCCGACAGAATGTGGCCGGCCTCGCGAAAAAACGGCGGACGAGCAAACGTTTGTTGGACGCTCACTTCTACTCGGTGATGGACTATATTCTCATACGCTCGTGCGCTCTATTTGGCCAAGGTTTTCGCTCTTCTGCGGCGACCGTTTCTTTTTGACGTCCATTATAGCTTTGTTGCGCTTTTTTTCTCGGTCGCCCTCTTGTTGGGGGGGGGGGCTCTTTTGTCATTTGGCGAGGGCCTGCGGCGAGTTGGCCTAACGGCGGCCGGGGCTTCATCAAATCGGCGCGGCGGCGCCCCGTCACGCCCCTGCGCTTCCGTCGCGCGGTGCAGTTTCATCATCCTCCCCGCGGGCGGCCCGCGCATTAGCGCCCGACCCCATTTGACGGCAGGTTAAAGGCGGCGCGCTCGGGCGGAGCCCCGCCCGTACCTTAGCAGCTCGCCGCACGAGCCGTTTTCTCCGCAAATAGCCAAAGGCGTACATGCAGAATATATATATCTCTAGAATACACATAATATACAATCAAAATAGATGATCAAAAAAATAACAGACAGAAGAAATACGTCAATGTAGTTATTTAAAGGGATAGACGATTTTTCATTACGGACAGCAGGAGGCGCCGCATCTAGCATTGTCCGTAGCGTGGCCGCCCCTCATGTAATAGGGTTTCACCGGAGCTAGACCTACGTTTATATTTCAAACGTAGCGTTGGTCGCTAAGAATTTGGGAGGGAGGTTTTCAAATGTGCAATCATTTCATTCATTCCTTTTGAATGAAAAAGGGCGGAAATCTCGCACACTGTCCCCTTGCATCAAATTTGAGGCGAACCCCCGCCGCCCGGATACTACCCTTATTATGGCGGCGGGGCAGGGCGGCCGCTATCCGCTATTACGGAGGTCATTTTGCCTTTCCGCGCGCGGGTCTCCGTTCGCCTTCGGCGGCTTTTCCCAGGCGCGAAAAGCGATCCGCTCGGTCGGTTTCCGTTCTCCGTCGCGAGCCTGTTAGCGTTCCATTCTCGCGTTTGCGCCCTGAGTATGCGGCCGAAGCGATCGCAAAGCCATCCTCGCTTGCGGCGTTTCTTACGTATTATCCACGATGAAGGGGAGGAAAAAAAAAAGAATCCAATCTTGTTTTTCAAAGAAAGCACCCGGTAGGTAATATTTAAGGCTTCTCTACAATGCCAAGCCCCATCAATCAGTATCAGCGCGATTAGCCCGGGACTTAATCCCTCGAAAGCGTTTTTCCCATCCGTAACCACGACAACCAGGCCAAGTATCGTAGAGCGATTGTCACGGCGCCGCTCGTCATCGTCATCCGGCGTGTGGGTGTCGCTCCCGCATACCTTTCTTTTTCTGCATTTCTGGACATGATTTTTATCGGCCCCGCCCGCTCTTTGTTTACGCCGCTCCCCGGATCGCGCGACGAAGCCGTCCGAGGGGAATGACGCCCAAGACCGCAGATATTAAAAAGTTCATCTCATCCAAAGGCGCGAGATTGATTCTTCTCAAGATTGATTCTTCTGGCGCCGGCCCCGAATGAGATATTAGGCGGGTCTTTATTTTAGGCCCGCGCCGGTTTGTTGACGACGCCGAGCGCCTTTGTAATATGCCGGCGGAGGAACGCGTACATAAACGCCGCTCATGTATTATTGAGTATTTACTCGAACCTTCGCCGCCGCGGCCCGAGCGCGCCCGCGCGATAGCAGTCGAACGCCGCGCACCTATTTTACGTGCGGATTAGCCCGACCGCGCGCGTTTAACCGGATTATCCATCTCGACGGCGGCGCGCGAGCGCATGCGTGCGTCGGCGCCAAACAGCGTAGCGCATTTTCCGCTCCGGGCGGGAGGCTCGCCTGGGACCAACGGCCCCTTTTCGTATATGAGGCGCGTCGGATAGAAGCCGCAGCGGCGGCTGGCAACGCGCATCCTCTAGATGGAGCCGCGCTAAAGGAAATCCCTCACAATACCGCACGGTGGTATCGCAAAGGGGGTGCATCATATTTCATTTATTTCCTATTATTGTTATTGGAGCGGGAGAGGCCGGGAGACTCGTCTCACCACGCGTCAGCCGGGGCGAAGGGAGAATTCCGCCGCGTCGACTCTCGCCCGGCGGAACATCGCTTCTCGTCGTCGATGTTCTCGTCGCCGGGGCGAACCGACCGCCGCCCCCGTACCGCGGCAAATACGCTCCATCATATACCATCGCGCGCTCATTTGGCAAAGTGCCTCGGAACGCGAGTCCCTCGGTCGCTCCCGCCCAACGGCGGACGGTCCGCCGACGGGTGGGAAGGAGCCGCGCGAGGGCGAAAAGCGCTCGCCGACAATCCAAACCCGCGGCGGGGGCCGTCGCGTCCGAGCGAAGGGCGTCGCGCTCCGTGGACGGCGGCGAGCGAACGCCGCGGTGAGACGGGGTCATACCCACGTTCGGGAAAAGCGCATGCGAGGCCAACGGCGAGCGAACGCCGCGGTGAGACGGGGTCATACCCACGTTCGGGAAAAGCGCATGCGAGGCCAACGCGGCTCGGCCGGAAGGACGCGGGCGAGCGTTTGAGCATCGGACCCCGAAAGCAGCGGGAAGATCTCGCCGGCGGCATTTCAGCGAGGTCTCTTATGCGGCCCCCTCGGACGGCGTGCCCGGGGAGGCGACGTCGCCGAGACTTTGGTTCACTTGGCTATTTGGAGCGGAGCGCTCGGGGAAAGGTTTACAGGGGAGCGAGAAAAGGACGCCGCCCCCTCGGCGGTCCACCTTAAACAAAGGCTCCGAGGAGCGACCTTGATCTTCTCGTCCGGGTCGCGGAACAAATGCTCCAACGCTTTCCCGCGGGCGGGACGGCAACACAAACGGCGCGCGCGCCCATCCAAATTAGTCACAATGAGGTCACGACGATGACGCGGGAGGGGCGGTGAGTGAGTTTCGGGGGTGGGGGCGGGGGGGGCGAGTTGACGACGGCGATCGCGTGATGACGCGGGAAGCAAATACTCTGCCTGTAAAGCAATAATCACCTTCGCTCGGGATGACTAGAATGTACGGCGTGGTTATTTGTCCCCTACCTATCACCACTAAGGGAGCGCGGGGAGGGCGGGGCCGCACGTCCCACGGCCGGCCGGCCGGCGTCGCCGGGGGCAGGGAGGAAACAAACAAAGGAGCAGAAAAAGAAGAGAAAATTGTCTAAGAAAATTATTCCAGACGGAGCAAGACGGCCAGCAAACCAAGCGGCGGCGGCGGCGGCGGCGGCGGCGGCGGCACGGAAAAGACGGAGGCCGACGCTTTGTGGCTAAGCCAAAGGCGTCGGAGAAGCGCGGCCGGGAACTCGCGGCCAAAAAGCCCGCTTGCTTTTGCATTTGCTCATACGCCAGCTAAGCCTCCAAATATTTGGAGGCAAAATATTCCGTTGGCGTCAGTTGGCGAAAGTTGCGTGATGACAGCCGTGGCCGCAAGGACCAAAAAAGGACCAAAAAAGGACCAAAAACACGCTGCGCGATCGATTGATCGAGTGATCGATATCGCCGACTTTAGAAATTCTGCAGGCGGGCTAACCTTGTCGCGCGCGCGCGCACGCCTGCGTGTTTTTTACAATGGGCGGCGAGCGGCACAACGTACGCTGGTCAACGTATTTGGAGAAGTATCATTCTTTGATTAACTCAGGAAATCTTTGACGTGCGAGCGGTCATTGGCAGCCAATGAGTCAAACGCGCAGGAACGCATTTTCATGCAGCGAGCGCTACAATAATGAACTCGCCGGTTGCCCGACCCAACATTGATCTTTGACGTCCGTAGTGAGTGAAATAACGGCGTCCAAACAGTACAACGTCCCTATTGACCTTGCTATGAAAACATTTCATTTCTTCAACTCAGCTCCTTTTTATACTTTCCTCAGCAAATCCTGTTCCCGCCGCGCGCGCAGTGAGGCAAAAAAAAATAGCGTCCAAATACTTTTGGAAATACCGCCACGCCCACGGCTAGCTTTTTAGCACTTGTACAGAAAAGGGACGGGAGGACGGCCGGCGGTACCTTTTTCGGCCAGGCGCACGCAGTTGATTTTGGTCTCCTGCAAGCGAAAGAGAGCAGAGGCGGCGTTCAGGTCCCGTTCCACTCAAGCGTGTTCGCAGGCGGCGCCGACGCCGCGTAGCGCGGCGCAAGCGGCGCAGCCGTGCGCGCGACCGCCAGAGAGGCCGGCGCGCCTTCTCGATGCCGTTTTGCGGATGTTTCCGCCTGGCCTGCGGCTCACCTGCTGGCGCGCTTGGAACAGGCAAGAAAAAAAAAGCCCAGCCCGCCCGCCAACGGAAAGAACCCCCCCAATGAGCGTTTGCAGAGCTGCAGCGCGTCCAAAGATGGCCGCCCCCAAGTAAACAGGACAAAGTTCAGAGTGCATTTCCGCAACAAGACGTTTCTTCAAAGAAAGGGAGGAAGCGCCACGCGAGTTTTGAGCGGGGCGGGGGCGGGCCGAAGCCGAGGACTTACCCCGTTGGCTCTGCTGAGGGCCTGGAAGTAGATGCTGTAGCTCTTGGCGGGGGACAGCGGCGGGTTGGAGAAGCCCCCGTAGCTCTTGTCGTCGCCCACCGTGAAGGGCCGCGGCGCCGGCAGGCCGGCCGGCGGCAGCTGGGCCGCCATGTAGTAGGGCGAGTCGGAGGCCGAGGCGTTGCGGAAGCTGAAGGGCGCGGCGAAGCACGGGGCCTTCTCCGAGGCCGCCCGCCGCGACTTGGGCTTGCGCTCCTCCTTCACCACCAGCTGGTAGGAACTGAGCGCACGCCCGACGTTTTCGTTTATTGAAAAAAAAAACATTCCATCCGCGCCTAGCGTTCAGAGCGCCCGTGTCAAACCCGAGGCCCGCGAAATGCCGATTTCACGTTTCTGGCTAAACTTTTGCGTTTCGCCTTCCCGGTTCCTCCTTCAAGAGTTTTTACTGACCTCCGAAGGGAAGCGTATTCGCGTGGGCCCTCTTTGAATTTGACCGGACCGTGGTGGACAAAGGCGCAATCTTGAGCTTTTTACGGCTCGGCGCGGCCCTCGCCAAGGCCCTCGCCAAGGCCCTCGCCAAGGCTCTGGCCAAGGCTCTCGCCACGGCCCTCGCCACGGCTCCCGATTTTCCTCCGAACAATTCGGCTCTCTAATTAGCGGGATGAATCCTGTGAAAGGCGGAAGGTGAGCGGGGCTCATTTGCTTTGATTTGATTTGTTTTTATTTAGTCGGGGAAAGGGACGGTTCATCCACAAGGGCCGAGACGGCCCGGCCGGCCCCTCTTGCGGTCATCAGCAATTTCCGTCTTAATGAAAGGCGGGCGGGCGGGCGCGCTCGGGACGCCGCCGGGCAGAGGCGCATTTGCCTAATTGCGCCTAATTGCGCGTAACTGCGCGTAATTGCCCGACGGCTCGGCGAGGGAGGTAATTGCGGAGGGACGCCGCTGGAGAGCCCCCCCGCGCGCCCGACGGCGGCGGTTCGACGGGAAGGGCTTGAAAATACGGGGGGCCCTTCCCTCCGTCTGGCGCGCTCCGCTTCCATCACCCGGGGGCCCGCGCGCGTCTCCCTCCCGCCCCACGGAAAGGCTCGGGCTCGATGACGCGGGCCCGATCGCCACTTGCGGCCGGCGCGCTCACGTACCTGATGGGCGCCCCCCGCGCCTTGGCGGGCTTCAGGAGGACGGTGACGGTGGACTCGGTCTCGTTGAGAGGCGCCTCGGACTCGTAGTCCGGCATGACGGGCGCTGCGGCGGAAGGCGGGGGATGTCACACTTCTGCCGACGTGCGAACGTGCCCCCAAAACATCAACATTTGCCGTGGCATTTACGCCATTAACGCCCCCCACCCCCCAAAGCTGGCTCCGATCAAGACTTTTCATCAGGACCTCATTATCTTCTCGCTCCGCGGGGAGATCAACAAGACGGCTGACGGCGTGACATTTCAAGTCAACCGTCGCCAAAACGCTCTTTTTCGTCTTCTTTGTTGAAGGTTTGCCGTCTCTAGGCGACAAGCGGATCGGAGGCGCGCTCCGGACGGGAGGAGAGGTCTCGCCGAAGCTTTGGCGGCATCGATCGCGCGCGACAAGGTGGACGGCCGGCGCTTGATTCGGAGGGGAAAACGTTCACCGCCGTTGCTGGGATTTCTGGAGAAAAGCGGGCGTGCTCAACTTAAAGCAACCGTAACGCCGACTAATTTGTCTCATTCGGAGGCCGGCGAGGGGAAAACGTTTGTCTCCGAGCGCCCTGCAACTGGCCGGCGACCGGTCCGGGGCGTCCCCCGTCTACCGGCCAGAGTCGGCCGGCAAGTGAGGATAAGCGGCTCGACCGCATTAATATTAGAATGATCATTAGAGCGTGAGAGCTCTTTTATTTTGAAAAACCCGTTCTTCCGAAAACCGGCCCGACTCTCTCGGATTCGTTTCGGTCAAGCCGACATTTCACTCGCGAATAAAATGAGTAAGAAACGGACGTTTTGGGAAAGGGGAAAAGATTCCCGCCCGCGCGGTTACCGAAGCAGATGAGCCCGCGAACGGCGGCGGCCTCGACAGTCTTTTCAAGAGAGAAACGGGTCGAGGGACGCGACCGGCTGGCTCCGGATTTGAAGCCCGGATCGGACCGAACATTCCATCGGAAGGTTTCCGACGGCGAACGTCCGTCGACTTTTGCGACCTTGGGAAGGTGGGAAAAGGAGCGCCGCGTCACGCCAAGCCGCGGAAAGTTTACCGCCTCGCTTTCATAGCCGTGACATTTGCGAAGCGGCTGACAAGCGCACGGTAAAAGTCAAGATAAAAATGGATCGGGGAACAAAAGCGGAGAGCGAGGCCGGGCGGTGGGTGGCGCGCAATGACAGGAAAGCCGGCTTCACCAAATGTTTGTTTGTCTCGCGGTAAGACTACGCGACCAAACCCTCGTCGTGTTCACTCGCAGAGCAAAGAATAAAGTAAAAACGGTCATCGACCGGAATATATCAAAATATATGGCGGTAAATGACACAGCGCTGGAAAAAAAAAAAAACCCTCCATAAAATTGGGTTAGGTTCCCCAACCGCGGGCGACGGGTTACCCGCTATCTTGGTGGTAACGTGGGTGTTGACGGGCGGGCCGGCCCCCTTGCCGGTGGAGGCCTTGAGGGTGAAGAAATAGGTGGTGCCCGGGTGGAGGCCCGCAAACAGGTGGTGAGTCTCGTTGGCGGGCTTGGTCACCTTCCCCCACTGGGCCGTCAGGTCGGCGCCGGGGTCCAGAGAGCTCAGACCTTTGTAGCCGATCTGGAGGGAGACCGCAAGCCAAGATGTTTGATTCGAATGAGGCAAAAGCATCCCGAAACCTTGACGTTTTGGAAGCTTTTTCATTTGAGGACAAAGCGTTATTTCAATTTTCTGCCCGGGCGATCGGCCGAGCGCGGCCGCTCGCTTGCCCGCCCGCCCGCCCGCGCGCCGAGCCCTCCCATGTCCAGCCGCCGACGGCCCGCGCGGCGCTGACTCATCTCCAACATTTTAGCACACGGCTGCGAAGCGGCGCGAGGCCTCAGGACAACACGTGCGCGTGCGCGTCTCATCGTGGTACTCGGCAAAGGCGCAGAAGAAAGAAAGGCTCGCCCGCGCATACGCGAGCAGGCGCTCGCTCCGAGGCCCGGCCCACGCGCCGCCTGCCGCATCTGACTTGGAAAACATCGTTCGCCCTCCGCATTCTATCACGCGGCCGACGACGGGGCGCTCTAAGGTGGGGAGCCCCGGTCCGAGTTTCCACCATTCGACTTGAATTTCACCCTTCCGACGACAAGGAATTGCTCCAAAGCGGGGCCCTAACGTACGGCCCCCGGGCCGCAAACCGGTACCGTCCGGCCCGCGAGCTGAATTTTAGCGACGGATAAAAAAATTGAAATGTTTTACGAATAATAGGAACCTGCACGTTTTTTGATGAATGGTGATGTTGTGCTTGTACTGTTTTGGACGGTGTTAAAAAAGAAATCTCAAGTTCATTCTGGGAATAGATTTTCCTCTATGCGCAAGCTAACATGAGCTTCTCACGCCGGACTTAAAAAAAATACATATATGTATGAATAGAGATGTGTGCAGACTCACGGCTGACAACAAGGCACTCTAATGTTGTCTTCGCAATCTGACGCCATTTATTTTTACCTTGGTCAATTAGAATACAATATATATACATATAAAATGGAACAGAAATCCTAGTTCTTGTTCAGCATTTTTCCCATAATGCATAATGCATTATCCATAATGCATAACGCCGTAATGCACACGCATAACTTGAGGCATTACGGGAAAAAAAATGCAGTGGCATAATAATCAAAGCATAAAAATATTGATTTACTTTTCAAATGTAGCAAACGCCAAAGCCTGGCCTTTGAACATAGCGTACTTGCAAACGGACGACGTTTACCGCCGTCATTTCCGAGCCGACGGGAATTCCGGCTAAGGGGCCTTGAAGGGCCGAGCGCTTTTGTCAGACCACCTTGAAAGAGGCGACGTTTTGTCCGCTTTGTGGCCCCGCCGCCGTCGCTCATTCGAGTGCAACGTCGGGATGACATTTTCAAAAGTCATTGGTCGGACCTTGTTCCACCTTGGCTTGGGTCCTCCTTTCTCGGCATTTAACTCCGGCGAGGGCGAACAAGCCGCCGCCTCTCGGGACCGGACCTTCGGCTGGGAAAAAGCCGCCGAGCGCCGCGTTTACGCCGGCGCCCCGGACGGCTTTTTGGCTTCTCGTCGTACGTGCGGCCGTTTGCGGCTCGCGCCCCGGATAAACATTTGAAAAAAGCCAGCCGGTTTGCGCAGGGGGCACTTCTAGAACTCTAAGTGCTTTCGAACGAATGTTAACCGGCGTTCTTTCCGCGCCGTAAAGCGCGCCGGTCCGGATTATGGGGTCCGTTTGCGAGGATTAGCGCGGCCAAAGAAAAGGCTCAAACACAAGCACATCCAACGCGCGACCAAAAGCAGACAGTCGCCTGCGGATTGCGGCTTTATTGCGCCGGCGGACGGGCCGGCAAAACGCTCTGTGGTTTTGGGACGCTAATTGTACCAGATAAAGTTATCCGATTGGTTCATCGCCGCTAGCGTATGCGGCGCGTAACCTTCCCCGCTTGCTTCATAGCCGCCGCTTCCGTTTTGCTTCCGTCCAGCGGCCGGGCAGGAATCTGCGGCAAGATGTTGGTAAAGGGAGGCGTGGGCGGAGCCCGCCCCGCCCCGCCTCCGCCGAGTTCATCAAGGGCAAATAATGAAGTATTGACATTTATTAAAATGTGCCGGCCGTCTTTTTAATAAGCTGTCGGCGGCGGCGCGCTTTCCCGTGATCTACCGTCCGTCGTTATCCGACCTAACGAGCGGCGGACCGCGCTCGGACCCCCGCAAGTACAAGAAGCTATCGCTCGGCCCGGCAGTAAAGAATGTTTACGAGGCTGCGCCGCGGGACGCGCCGACGGCGCAGACGGCAACCTTATTTCACTTGACTTTTTTCTTTTTTCATTTTCCATCTTTTATGATTGCTGGCGTTTGTTTTTTATTGGAGAAACGCAGCAACTCACAGCGCGCGCTTTGCCGTCCCGAGAGTGCGATTGATCTTTCTTCGCCGGTGGATGTTTTTTTTTTCTTCTTTTTAATATATAGAGATGAGCTGTTAGCAGAGGCGCTCATCATCACAAGCCAATAAAGGGCGGGATTATGGAGCGAGGCGGCGGATGTACGCTCCGGCTATCGATTACGGAGCGAGCGGCATAAAAATCAGCTTTCCCGCGGCCGCCGCCGAAGGCCGATCCTCCCCGTCGACGAGGGCCGTAGCGCGAAAGCCGCCCGAACGAAAGGCGCGAGCCGGCGAAAAGCGCCGCCGCCGCTTTTGGAGCCCCGACGTGACGCGACGGGGTCACCGCCTCCACGTTTCGACCCGGGACGCTCACGGGAGACGGGAAACGGCCGCCGTCTGGGCCGGCTTTCCTATTCCCCCGCGAGCCCGGGCGAGCGACGGGTGCGCTGCGAGATTTGGCCCGAGGTGTGAGCGGATGTCCGACGAGCGACTAACCCGCCTTGAAGCCGCGCGCGCGACCTTTAAGCCGCATTTGCCCGACGCCGCACGCGCTTAGCGTTTAAGGTGGGGACCGACGCGGACGCGGGAGCGTGACACGCATCCGCCGGAGCTGGAAAGTCCGTCCGGGCGGGCCGGTCGCGGCGTTCCGGACGAACGGGCGCAGAGCGCATAATTGCGAGCGGCCGAATGGAGACGGATGCCGGCGGCGCTCCCTTAACGGTACTTTGAGAGCGGACGCCTCGGCCTCCTTGGCGCACGCGCGCTCCCGCTTGATCGGGGCCGTAAAAGCGTCTCGCTCAAGGACACTCGGACGCCGTCTCCGGGGGAGCCACGGCGTCAGAGGGCCGTCGAGGTCCTCCTTCAAGCGCTCCGGTGCACCTTTCGCTTCTGTGAGAGTGCAGCGCACCTTTAGTTTATTTGGTTTTTTACCAGCCTGCAACACTGAACCCCCCCCCCCCCACCGAAACGAGCGGCGGGTTCGAACGGTACTTCAGGCGCGGAAGATTTCAAAGCGCAAGTGAGCGGCATGCCTTTGGGGAATGGATGTCACCGTGACAAAAATGGGGAATCTTTGCAAAACGCAGCCACTTCCACTTAAATTGGCCCATATCGCCACACTTTCAAACTTCCCATACTTAAATGCATGCATATAAATGATTGCCTTTTCGGAGAACGCCCGGCATCGAAAAAGCGGACGCGCTCGCCGAAGGCCGACGGACGGGCCGGCCCTTCAAATCCGCAAAGATTCCCCACGGGCGCTCCAGAGCCCGTTTTAGCCACCGCTGGGTCTCGAGGCAGAGACGGGTAGGACAGCTACCTCCGCAAAATGTTCCTCGCCATCGCAAGAGGACGGGGGAAACAAACAAACAAAGCAAATCCCAAGCATCCGTGGCCCACAGCGGACACTTGGGGCCCCGCGGGGCCCTGCGGGGCGCTAGTTTGCAACTTAGCAACACCTCATTCGCTCCATGCGCAAAGGAGCTCCAAGCCAGGCGTCCATTCGAAGGACGTTTTGCCGCCCGTCTGCGGAGATCGGCCCGGTGCCCCCGACTGCCAGGAAGCTAAAAACACAGCCGCGGGGACACGCCTCCTTTCCTCCGCTCGGCTTTGCTTTCCCCTCCTGCCGCCGCGCCGACAATCGCAGCGGCGCAGAAACTCGAAGCCTTTGGGCGGCCGAGCGGTTCCGCGGGGAGCGGGCCCGGCTCCGGTGACAAAGGCGTGAGAGGGGCCCGGGCGGAGGCGCCGCGTAAGCGATGGCCCAAGGACCCGAAATGTATCCCGCCGCTGACGACGGGACCCTTTTCTGATACGCCCGCCGAGGAAACGGGCCACGACGGGGACCGGTCCGCACCCAACGGGGACAGACGGACCGCTGCGGCGTTCGGTGCCGACCGTTACTCTGATTCTGGAAAATCCGTCCGGGGTGTCATCAAACACCTGATGTTATCATTTTACTACAGCTTGAATATACGTTTGAAATATGGCTTTTGGATATCATTTATTAGCATGCGCTTTAAACTCCACTGTCGACCCGCTCCCAAAACAACAGTTGTCTGGGCTCCGGCTCCTAAATTAAACATCGTCATCTCACGAGAGCAAAGCCGCGGTTGAGTCCGAGTGCGTTTTGTTAAGATGTCGAGTCGTCGTCACCCGCGGATCAAGTCGTATCTTTGCAAAATAAAAGCATTGCGCAACTGTATGTAGCAAGGTGAGAAGTCGTCGCTAAACAAGCAGCTTTCTAAAGCGCGATTTTTTTTTTCTGCTTTCATGACACTTTTTGCTTTTTTCTGCAAGCGGCCGGCGAAAGAAAAGTACGGCGTTTTGAGGAGTTTAGCGCCCGGCCGGACCGGCGCTCTAAACGCAGCCTTGCCCCATCCCATTCTTGTGATTGATTAAAGTTCGCCGACTTCTTTCTCGTGGCCAAGTTAGCTCCAGCTTGCTCGCGCTCGCTTTTGGAGGCCGAGGACGTCGAAAGTCAGATGCCGAGGGGCTTTACCGGCCGCGCGCTACCAATCGGTACCGACGGCTACGGTTTTCTTTTCAAAAAGGGAATTTATGGCCGAATTTCTCTCTTTTTGCATGGAAGCTAAAGAAGTTAGCTCATTCTTGCTCCGGGCGCGGCCACTTTCGCGGCGGGGTTTCGTCGCCGCCTGGAGCTTTCGTCGCCGCGTGGAGCTTTCGTCTCCGCCTGGAGCTTTCTTGCGCAAAGCCGCCTTTGAGCGGCTCCCGCATGATCGCGGGGACAAAGTGATGCAGCTTTCCGTGACGGCGTTCCCGTTTTTGTGCGCCGGCCCCTTTCCAAATTGCCGCGCGGTCCGCGCAGGCTAACGGAGCACGAAGCCGTCACGGAAACGGCCGAGGATCACGCCCGCGCTCAAGGTTTTGGGGGAGACGGCAACATTCCCATCGCCTTTTGTGAGCCGGGCGGCAAATTTAGAGCGGACGTCTCTGCCGCCGTCATCCGCGCGGCCTTTCATGCGGCTCCCTCCGCCGCCGTAATTGGACGTAACGATCTCGGGGCGGATTTGCATTCGGGTCGCTTTTCCCCCCCGGCGCTTGCCGTCAGGCAGCCGTACGCCTCCTCGCACTTGTCCTTTCCGTTTCCGCTCCAGCCTCGGGTCAGCAGATATGGCCTTTTGATGTTGACAACCTTGCGCTTTCTTGACCGACGCTTTCGACAACATCGCCCGCCCGGCCCACCTTTTGAAGTAAGGGAACCGTCACATTTTGCCGTACGACGAATGTTGTTTCCAGACCGAATGGAGGAGTCTTCCTGGGAAAACGCTGCGAGGGGCGCTAACATCTGCGCGCATCTTTTTTTTTTTTTTTTTTTTTAACAAACTCGATTAACGCCCTCCGTTTGGGGCACGGCCGAAGGCAGGCAAGACGAAATTGCCATCGTGGGTCCGTCGGCCTAGTTTTGCCCAACCTCCCTCCCGCAACCACCGCCAGGGAGTGTCTTTAGCATTTTTTTCCCAGTCCCTCATTTGTCAGGCGCTGGTCTACTCCTGTGCGCACTCACGCTACTTCTTTTTTTCTGCTTTAATACTTACACTTAAAGTTCACACCAAGTTACACTGCAATTAAAACACAACACAGTAATGTAAGGCTGCCAATAAAACAAAGCTAGCAAAGGGGTTAACCCTGCGCCAATCAGAGAAACAATGCAAATCTGGTCCGCATTCGTCGGTAAGCTGAAAGGCATCCCGGAATGCTCTCATTAGCATGAAACCTGAAACCGGGACTAAGAAATGGAGCGACCGCAAATTAATCTCCGGTAAAGTCGGCGGTGTTAAAGCTGCGAATGACAAGTATTGAATCGAAGCCACGCAGTTTATTCACTCAACTGAACATGTTTGTCAATTGCACTAAAGCCATGTCACGTCGACGTCAGGCCGGTTGCACTTTGTACTATGAAGATGCGGCAAGTCAGTTGAATTATATTTCGGAAAGCAAAAAGGGGCGCGGCGGGCCGACTGAAACGCCGGATGAAAATTGCAATAACGACATTTTCGGTCGGGCGCTTTTATAGCCTTCCTGCCATTGGACGGTCCGTCCGTCCAACAGATTCCTGGAGCAGGAAAAACACAAGCTGTCCAGATGCCAATTCAACAACAGCGGTGTTTTTGCGGCCAAACAAAAGTGTAATTGGTGGGCACCTACACATGAAAGGAGGCGGGCCGCCTCGCCTCGCCTCGCCTCGCCTCGCCTCGCTTTAATCCCGTAATTATCTGCAATTATCTTAACACATTCAAGAGAGGCGGGCGGGCGGGCGGCGGATTTGCATGCGGCTCTCCCGCTCCTTCTAACGCCGTCTTCTCTCTCCACCTGCGCTCCCCCCGGCCCGCCGCGGGGGGACGAGGGGGGCCCGGCCCTCCCGAGCAAAGGCGGGTTCAAAGGAGAAGGGCCCGGAGACGAGAGGGGCCTTCAGATCTGGCAGACGATGCCTTTAATCCCACAAAAGGCCCAATTATCCTCATTATCCCTAATGGCCGGCCGGCCGGCATCCTCCCGTATGTATAGCGGGCCCCCGCGTCCACCCGAGCCAGAGCGAAAGCGGCAGGCCAAAGCCCACGGGGCCACGGGGCCTCCTCCCTCCAAACGCGGGCGGGGGGGACTCACCTCGTACTGGGTGATGACGCCGTTGGTCTCGTTGGGCGCTTTCCACTGCAGGAAGATCTTGTCCTCGTACGGCGTGTCCCGGAGGGACTCCTTGGGCACGGCGCCGGGCGCTGCGGACACGCGGCACGAGCGTCAGGACGCACACGAGGCGGGCGCGCGTCCTTCCTACTTCCGGCAAAAAAAAAACCTTTGGCGCTCATTCGGCGGGATTGGAAAGGGCCTGCCAAGAGCTGCTTTTCTTGCCGCGTGCGCCTTGTTTTTTTCCAGGCTTGTACCACGTGGGGAACGCGGCCCGAGCCCGCCCGCCCGCTGCCTCCCCCCCCCCCTCCCCGGTGATGTTCCTTTCCAATCGGAGATTTGGGGGAGCCTCGAGAGTCGCGAGGTGACGAAACCCGGGCGGCCCCGAGCAGCCGAGGCGATTGCGACGGACGGGCGTAGGGGGCGCGGTCCTCGCGGCGCAGCCCGCCGCGCAGCCCGCCGCGTCGAAAGCCGCCCCCGAGCCACGTGCGCCCGGGCCCCTCCCCCAAACGCAAGCAAAGGAAAGGACGGCCGGTCCGGCCCGCTTTCCGTCTGGGGCCGACGCGGATTTGGCGGAAAAAGGCAGCGGAAACGGAAAGCGGCCTCCCTCAACGTTGTGCCCCCGACGGCTCGCCAATCGCCGCTTCTTTCCCCCTTTGAATTGCTGTCAAGTCCCACTTTTTGCCGGATTGAAACGTTTGCGTCTTCCAAGGGCGGGAAAAGAGCAAATCCGTGCAAATGAAAGGCTCCATTTGTCCTTTGCGAGCATCTTCCTCTGCTCGTCTTCCAAGATTTTTGCCTTTGATGGCATGCTCGACCAACCTACTTTGCAAGCCTCTCTTTGGCGCTTCCTAATGATCCCCCTCCCCCCCCCCCCCAAAAAAAATGATGAAAGGTGGATCTTTGGAGTTGGTTTTCAGAAGCTGAACTGACATTGTTCCACCAGCACGTGTCTATTATTCATCTAACTGTTCTTTTTTTTTACCCATCGCATCCACCTTCATTTTTACATTTATTTCCGAGCCATACTTGAAGATTTGGTTGCGATCCGGAATTGTGGCCTGTTTTTCTAGCGCCTCTCACCCGCCCCCTCCGATCTGGCATTGGTTACTTTGGTTACCTCTATTTTCTACCATTTCATGTCTTAATCAGCTGAAAATGAAAATGCATATTTTATGGAATTGATCATTCTTTTATTCATGTAGTGTATTCATTCACCCCCTCGACATTTTTAACATTGGAATTTATAACGGGCTCCCCCAATTTAATTAAGTAATTACTCCCATGAAACGGAACTCATGCATTTCTTTGACGGTACTTAAAGATGATTCATTTGAAATGAATAATATCGCGGCAGGAAGTTCCTTTATTCTTGGCTTTGATTTGACCGTTATTATTTGTTCCAATTGATTGAAATGATCCTTTCAAATTTGTGCTTTTTAATGCAATGGTTCTGAAGTGCAAATCGCACGAATAACAAAGCAAACGAAAAAGATCACGGCAGACAAAAAGCAAGCAGGAAAAAGAAAGCGCGCCGTAAAAAAGAGCAAGCGAGCTGAAGAAAGCACACGGCGGGCGGGCGGGCGAGAAAAAAGCGGGAAATAAAAAGAAGGCCGTAAGAAAGAAAGAGAAAAGCCCGACCGTCTTCCTCGGTCCGCTTGACGATCTCCTCGCTCTCCTTGCTGCCCTCGGCGTTGGCCAGAACCAGCCGCAGGCGGACGGTGACGGACGGCCGCAGGTCCCTCAGCGTGTAGCGAGAAGACGTCTGGATCGGCTCCTCCGACGCAAACTCCCGCTGGTTGAACACGTAGCGGTAGCGCACCTGCGGGCGGGCGGGGCGTCAGCGCAGAACATTGGGGGGGGGGGGGGCGCCCGGGCCCGGTACCGTCAGGTTGTAGCTGTGGCATCGCGTGACGGCGTAGCCGAAGGTTTCCCACTGGATGGTCAAGAGTCGCGCCCGGACGTCCACCACGTTGACGTTCTGAGGACCGTGGACGGGATCTGGAGGAGACGGGCGGGGCGGGGCAACGCCATTAGTCCCGGCCGCTTAACCGCAATGCACACGGCGCTCCCATTAGCCCACAAAACGCCAAAGCGCAGGTTTTTCCCCACGATCGGCGAGTCTTCACAGAGGCCACAGAGCCGCGTTTCCAGCCCTTCTCACTCGCAATCGAGAAATCCCAAGAAAATCCACCGACGGACGTGCTTTCCACTCTTTCTGTTCAAACGAGCGCAACTCACTCGCTTATGTTTCGTAAAACATATATACACCAGAAGTATACATATGCGAAAATCACATCTTACCAAACGTAGACAACTGTGCAAATTAAATCCACCAGACAGCAACAAATGATATTCTCAATATGAAAATGCTAATGAGCTAACAGGAAAATGCTAACGAGCCCACGCATACAAGGTATATCGCGCTGATGTAAACCAACATCGGCCAGCTTATTATCTCTCGTGACGCAAATGACCGACCGTGGCCATATTAACGTAAACAATATGCCACTGAAGAAAACCACTCGCAGACGACACTCGTTAGGGCCGACAACAACTTGCGGCAGGCAGGCAGGCAGGGAGGCGTTAGCCCGACTGGAACGCCCCCCCCCCCCCCCCCCCCCCCCCCCCCTGCAGAAATGCACCGCCAACAGCGGCCAGAGGTGGCGCCAAAAAACAAAAACCGAGACACAAGGACAACTGTTTGGACTGCTCCAGAACGCTTTCGCATGCGTTTCGTTCAATACTTGAAGTAGTAGGAAGAATATTCGCCTGGCGCCTGAGAAACGGCCACGAATGTCTATTCTCTTGTAGTCTTGACACACTTTTCAGAAGTCATCTTATCTCTCTTGATATCGTTATTTTTAGCACAGGGCATCTAGTGCAAGCAAGGGGGCTCCTCCCACCCGCGCTACCTTCTGGAGCTTTCTTATTTTCCCCAGAAAGGCTTTTCTACAGTTTTGCCCTTCGTCTTCCATGTTGGGGGAACGACCCCCTTCCGTCAGCTCTGATTCGGAAAATGGAAAATGCTCATTTTATTCTCAGAAGAGACGTCTCTCCGCAGAAAGGACCCTTTTATAAGTGATTTCAAATCAACGGATACAAAAAATGACTTGGACCAAATAAGTCTCGAACCAAAAAGGCCAAATAACGGATTTTTATGGCATATACACGCATCCGGTACATTTTTGCTGCAAAGCTAGCTGCGCTCGATGTTTTCCGGCCCCCGCGGACCAAATGGTGCGTGCGCGTTGATGACAGAAGAACTTCAAAACAAATCGGGCTTGATCGGGTTTGCCTTATTGGATTTTGGGGGGTTCTCCCGCCCCCCAAATCCCCACTTAAAAGAAGACGCCACAAATCCGTGCGCCACAGTTGCCCGAGAGGCCTTTGTTTGCCGGATCGGATCCGGCCGAGACGGATTAGGGGCGGCTCCCGGCCGTCCGACCAGGACGGCCGGAGCCGCTTTGACGTATCGGCGGCGGGATTAAAAGCAAATTTGCGGGGGTGGCCCGCCGTGTTTGAGGACCCCCGCCGGGCGGCGCGCCCCGCCCCGTCCCCCGACCGAGCGCGGCGGCGACCTCCAAACGCGGCTGCCCCTCGGGGAACGCGCGCTTGACATTGGTCACTTGACGGCTACGTGCGCAAAATCTTCTTTCCGGAACCTGGGCCGCGCGCCGCTTCATGGAGTCTGGAAACAAGACTCGCATCCCGCGGGGCAAATAATCCCACCGCGTGAGATTAGGAGCCGGATCGATGTCCGATACCCCCCAAACGGCCGGAGCGCTGGGATGAAGGCCCGCCGCCCTCGAATCCGCCGGCGGACGGAGGGAGGCTAATCGGCTTGGGCCGTTCGAGCGACTGGACGACAAGGGGCGGGCGGGCGGCCTCGATACATCATCCCGACCGCTGAGGGCCGCGTGCAGTAATTCCTTCCAGTTCTCCGAAAGCCGAACGGGCCGCGTACGGCCCCCGGCTCGTAGGAAAGGCGTTACGGCGATGGGATGTCCCCGCTCTGATCGAAAAGCGCCAACCGGCCGCGGCACGGAAGGCATAAAAGAGCGCGCGGGTTGGGCTTTGACGGGCGCGCTTTCCTAATTGGCCTTTCGGGGCCGATTTGTTTCCCGGGCAACGGGCTAGTTTGTCTCAAGTCGGCGTCGGCGGGGGAGCCGAGGGCGACCGCCAAGGAGCCGCCCTGACGTCCCCGCGCCAAACGCGAGCGTCCGCCGAGGAAGGTTTTGGCCGCCCCTTCGGCCAAGGAGGACCTTTCCCGTCCCGCGCCTTTTTCTATTTTGAACCCACGGCGGCGGCAAGTGTGTGCGTGCGCGTAGCGCTGTAATTGGCGTGCGGGGCCAGCTCATTAAGGGACTCGAGCGACCCCCGCGTTCTTTGGTCAGCGCCTAACGAGCGCTGAGAGCTGCAGGGAAAGGAGCGCACCGGGCTACGGGGGGGGGGGGGGGGGGGGGGGGGGGGCTGCAAAACAGCGCGGCGCTGACGACAGGTCAAGTCATCCGAAAAATAACCCTTCAACCGATCGGAAAAGCGTTTTCCCATTTGTACGGCGCATGGAATAGAAGCTCAAGTCGCGGCCGGGCTTGCAACATGCATCCGCTAGAGGGAATCCAAACAATCACAATTTCCCATCGGGAGGCGGCCTCCTTTCGATGGAGACGACCATAGCAAAAGACTCTCCTGTGACCAAAAAGCAACTCTGTTTTCAGGACATCATTGATGATTTGAAATTTGCGCCCTTTGGAGTAGCTTGACGTTTGGAGATGCGAGATTTTTTCCTTTTTTTTTTTTACCAAAGGTTAAATGTTCCCTATTCCGCCTCAGAGTAGTACTCTTGCTTCATTTTTTTTTTTTTTTTTTTTTGCAGACACC
Organism: Hippichthys cyanospilos; assembly: GCF_059441005.1. NCBI lineage: Eukaryota > Metazoa > Chordata > Actinopteri > Syngnathiformes > Syngnathidae > Hippichthys > Hippichthys cyanospilos. Next base: position 23,460,600 of record NC_142377.1, read on the forward strand.
ATCTTGAGTGGCTTTGCGTCAACGCGCGTCAAACCTCCGCCGCTTAGAAGATGAAAAAAAAAAGCCTGCCGACGGATTTGGAAGGTGGGCTTTGGGAAAGCTGCTGACGGGATTTTCCTTCCAGAGATGATGAGGCTTGCGTCCCCCCCCCCCCCCCCCCCCCCCCCCACACACACACACAAGTAGTGGCGCTCAGCAGAGAAGGCGTAAGGTTTGTGTCTTTTTGTAGACGCATAGAAAACTAGCCAAAGCGGCATTGGAAAGGACTCCCGGCAAAGGACGCGCGCCGCTTCCAGCAAATAGCGATTGAAGACGCACCTGCGTCGGAATTCTGCCGTTTTCTGTCTGTGCAAAAAGGTTCAAACTGGACTCATCTTTTTAAAATTCATATATTTGTTGCGCGATTTCCCGCTCGGCGTCACGTGGAACGCTCAGGGAGCAGCGGTCTTTCCTTTTCCTGGCCGCGCAGCTCCGGTTCTTTTCGCCACGAATATCCCAGCGTGCCTCGCCGACATCGTGACTGTTTGCGTACGTTAAAAGACGGCGATGAATAAAGGAGTCGGACGCCTTCTCTAAGCGGAGCGCCCGGCCGCAGCCCTTGGCGCTCTTGATCCGATGGGCCGGAGGCATCAGAAGCTCTCCCTTTTCCGAATAAGCCTGCACGTGAACAAGAAGGGGCTCTGACGCCGGTTCGGTCCGCTCGCTTCTTTTCTTGAAGCCGTAATTACGCTAATCCTTGTCAGTAAGAATCGGCGCGGACGTAAAAATACGCTTTCGAAAAAGAAAAAGGAAAACAACAAAACAAAGCCAGCAAAGCGCCGGCTCCAATTGGCCTAACGAGGCGTTTGGCGCGGCCTCCCTCCGGGCGGGCGGGCGGGCCAGCGTCCTCGGTCGGCCAATTAGAGGGCGCCTTCGGGTGCTTAAGCCTCGGCCCCTCTCCTTCGGCTTCTTGCGCCCGCCCCCTCCGTCAATTGCTTTTCTCTTTCGGCAGCGTTATTCTACATTTTGTTCGGTGGCGGGCAGTTTTGCTGTCATCACTTTTTGACTGTAAAGGACCCTAACCCTGCTTGAGGAAGGGATGACATCAAAAAAAAAAAAAGAAGAAGGACCCACCTGCGCATTTGGTTCTGGTGACCAGCGGCGGGCCCGGGGGTCCGGTGCCCCCCTCGCCGGGCCTGGACAGCAACACCTTGATCTCGTACTCCACGTCGGGGTCCAAGTGCCAGAGCTTGTAGGTGGGCGCGTCCACCACGTGGGTCTCGGCCCAGTTTCCCGAGGCGGTGCGGTACTCCACCTCCTTCAGGATGATGGGCCCGTCCCCGATGATGCTGTTGGCGTTGGGCTTGATCCACAGGTAGGTGGCGCCCACCGCCAGGAGCTCGGGCGGGGCGATGGGCGTGGGCGGCGCTGCGGGGGCGCAAAACCCGATAGGCGTTTCTTTTCACCCGGCTCGTACTGAGCCGCGTTCGCCCGTCCCCCTCCCGCGCCCGAACCGGTGGTCGGGCGGGTATTCGGACCAAACTTTTTGCTGAAGGGAAGCTCCAAATTTGGAATTTGCGTGATACGACCCAGACAAATGGCGCAATTTTGTCCAAATGACGAAGCGGCTCCTCCCCTTAGAGCGAAGCGAAGCGGGCCTTCGAATGCGTCGGATCGGAGGGAGCAAACCGGAGCAAACCTGGCCACCGGCGTCCTTTGCGCGACGGTCACCGAAGGACGCAAAGGTCGCTCGCGCGTCCTATTGGAAGAGCGTGCGTGAGACGCGGCCCCCGGCGGGGTCGTCCCGCGCCATCCGGGCCTTCCGTCGGAGGCCGGCCCGCTAAGTGACGCTAATGGCAAGTGAAAGGCAAGCAAAAAAAAACAAGGAAAGGAAAAAAAAGAAGGTTCGCTCCGCAGCGCAGCCAGCAAGAGCGTTTGAAAGCCATGAATCACCGCGGTTGACGAGCGGCCCGTCACATCTAAAAGCTTTTGGCTGCTTTACCGCTTCCGTTTCCAGCACACGCCAGCGCATATTTATATATTTATATCATATTTAGATTGAGATTGAGATTTATACACCGGCCGGCTTTATTAACAAGTGGGAGAAGGTGCGGCGACCCCAATATTTGGCTTCCCTCAAGGCCGCCTGGAAATATTTATGAATACGATTTATGGATGGAGTCGGCGGCCCGGCCGACGTTTGAAGAAGCGGCCCGCAACTATTGGCCCCGTCAAACAAAGCTTCGTTCGTTCAACCCGTCGTGGTTATCAAAGGTCGGCGCCGCGAGGCTCAAAAAAGCCGCCTTCAAGGCACTCGCTAAGGAATAATGGCCCGTTGTTTACATTTGCGTGTAAGGGAAAGGGGTCGCCGTTAAAAGTGCTTCCGGCGTCCCCGGCGGCGGCGGCTTCCGTTTCTGATGGCGTTCGCCGGGAAAGACGTCACGCTGGCGAAAAGGGCCGAAAAGAAGCCGTCGCGCCGGGGCGAAACGACGCTCTCGCTTATTTCCGATCGGCTCGCGTCCGCGCGGTGCGCTGAAAAAGCGGCCTCGTCTTTCCCTTCCGCCCCGCCGCCGGGTCGGCTCGGGTTCCTTCCTGGGCGCCGCGCCTCGCCTCGCGTTCGATCGGCGGCCTCGCGCCTTCTTCCCTTTCGCCCGTCTCGGTCCTCCTCTTCCTGCCTCGTACCTGCGCGTGCGTTACTTATGGCGCCACCCCGCCCGCCGCACGCGCACGCGGAGGCCGACGCGCAAGAAAGAGAAGGGAGGCAGAATATCAAGCACGCTCCCGACTCGCCGACTTCCCGCGCTTGCTGTTTTCGGCTTCGGGGGCGCCCCGAGCGCGCGCTCGCGCCTCCGCCGCAATTGATCGGCAGGTCCGTATCTAAGCTCCGCCCCACCGGGCCTTATCTCCGAGCGACAGACGACACGGGCCGACGCGGCAAAAGCGGGACGGCACAAACGACGCGCGACGCCGGCAAACGGTGGAAAATTCCGCCCCCGCCCGCGGCCACGGCAAATGTACGAGCGCGGCCACGGAGCCCGAGTTTGCCATTTTGCTCCAAAGTCGTTCGGTTGCGCCCAAAACCTTTGCCGGCAAGATCGTATTGGGGAGACGCGACGAGCGCGCACACAAACCAAAACAAAACATAGCGAGAAATCAAAACCTAAAAGACGTAGGAAGGCCGCAGTCTTCAGCCACCGCCGGCGCCGCCTCAAGTTCCTTTGCGTGTTGATGGCGCGCAAATGGGCACGCTCTGGCACGCTGGCGCCGACGCTCGCTAAGCCCCGTTTCGCTTAGCCGCGCGCACAGGTGCACAACATGAACATCACAATGTGGAAAAAGATGCACGCAAACGTTGCCAGAGGGATGAGAAGCCGGATTTAGCAACGCGTGCCTGCTCGCATACGCGCACGCATGCGTAGCAAATGCTGGAAGCGTGTGTGCGCGCGCCCCATATTGTTCGGTGACAGCATCATGGACTATTTCCCCCGGCGCGAGGCACGGCCAACAACACCTGAGCTTCACACGCACGCACACGCACGCGATGGAACGCGCGTGCGTGTGTGTGCGTGTGTGCGTGTGTGTGTGTGTGTGTGGTGCTAACAGATGGGAATGAGGCTTTGGGTCCCTGAACTCATCAGAAGGCGACCCGCTCGCATCCAAATTCCGACTTGGTTCGCCACCAATGCAATAGGGTGAAGACACAAGTCGGGCAAGCTCCCGACATTTCGGTCGATGCCGAGACCGGTTTTAAAAGAATATCATTAGGATCCGGTTTCACGTGAAGCTTTGAATCAAATCGCAACCGCGTGCTGTTTTGCGCATTAGTATTCTGCCAACCGAGGCGAAAGAACGCGACTGGCCGCGGGCAAAAATACGTCGCGCGCAGCCCGGCGCGGCCTTCTGGTAAATAGCGCTCCGACGGGCGAGGGCGCCTCCCGAGAAGAAAAGTCCCGGACGAGCCGGAGGAGAGAGGGCGCGGCCCGGCTTACCTTTGACGACGAGGTCGGCGTAGTTGGAGACTCCGGAGCCGCCGTCGGTGCGGATGACGCATCGGTAGCGGGCGGCGCCGCGCTGCGAGGTGTCGCCCACGCTGACGCTGGACGAGAAGCGGCGGTGGTTGAGCGCCCGCGTCACCGTCGGGGCCGTGTCCTTGCCGTTCCACTGCTGCGGGCGGGCGCAGACGCGCGCGCGAGTCAGCAAGGCCGCAAGAAGACGCTCGGCGCTGGGCCCCTTAACGTTTCGCTCGGCCGCTTCCCTTTGGATGCTTTCGCTTCTTGGGCGCGCATTGCAAAATGGCGGCGGCGGTACGGACCTGCAGCCAGAGTTTGTCGCGCTGAGACCACTTGCCCCCCGCCGTGCACTGGAAAGAGGCGTTTTGACCCACGTTGACTTCCACGTTCTGAAGACGCAGGAAGTGCGGCGCTTTTCCTGAAAGCGCAAGATGACAGGCGTCCGCCGTCACGCGTGCCGCGCTGGAGCCGCGTCGTCAGACGAGGCCCTTATCGAAACGGGACGGAGGTCGGGGGCGGGCTCGCTCACGGCAGGGGTGGGCCAGAACTCGGACGTCGTCCACGGCGACGACCCCCGGGCGGCCCTGGGCCGAAACGGCTTCGAAGACCACCTGCGGGGGAGGGCGGCGAGATGATCCCGCCTCGCCGTTCGCCGCGCCGGCGCTCACCTGGTAGGAGTTGGGCCAGAAGGTGGAGACGGCCAGCTCGGCCTTCAGCCACCCGTCGGTCACGCCGTCGCTGACGTTCCACACGGGGTTGCCCCGAGCGCCGCCGTTCACCTGAAAGCGAGCTTTTGTTTGGCCGGGGGCGTCGTCGGGGCGCAGGGCGCCGCCGGGCGCCGCCGGGCGCCGCCGACCTCGATGTAGACGTTGAGGGCGCCGGGGCCGACGCCGTCGCGGCCCGAGACGGAGTAGAGGAAGTCGATGCAGTGGGTGTCGTTCTCCTTCAGTTTGGGCATGTAGAGGTGCGCCCGCTGGCCCGAGGCCCGGCCCGACGCGTTCACCGCCATCACGCCGCCTGAACGCACCACCGATGTTCAACTCATCCCTTCGCTTCCGCTTTTGCCACCCCGCTTTCAGGAAAACCTCGCTTGACGCCTTTCGTTTTTTCCCCGCGGCGCTAAAGTTGACGGCCGCTGGCCGGTCGCCTCCAAGTCGCGAGGAGGACACGGGGGAACGCGCGTGATGCTTTGCACTACAGCGTCAACATGAAGCGGCCTCGCAACACATCGGAGGCGGTGACGCTGGTGGGGTTGCGCCCCCCCCTCCCTCCCCGAGGGCCGGCACATAAAAAAACCTTCTGCCCGTGGAGTGTGTTTGAAGGTGTTTTACGACGCGGGGCCGCTCCCTGGACCGCCGCCACGGGCCGGCGCCAGATTTACACGCTTCTCCATCCGCGCCACATCCTCAATCACCGGCCGCGCCCGCGCTCATAAAAACCCAATTCATCGATTGCAATGAACGAGTCGCGAAGAGGGAGAAGGAACGGGCCGAAAAAGTTGGGCGAAACGGAAAAAAATTCGACCGCTAATACGGAGAGCCGCTCTGTCCGGACGGACGCACCCTCTGAAGCGGTCCAAAGGCACGGAGGCCATGTTTTCAAAAGCCAGAAGTGACGGCGGCTCTTTGAAGGAACCGGGTCAAAGTCGGCAAAGTTTAGCGACGCTTTATTTTTCTAACTTTCGGCTCAAAAAGGAGCGAGCGAGGGGGCGAGCGACACCTTCTTGTTTTTCTTCTTCTACTGCTTCTCCTTCTTCTTGAGGCAGATGTAAAAGGCGCCTCTTTAGCACCCGCAGGACTCGGCGGCGACAAGACTTCGACTTTGTGCCGCCGCTCGCGATGGCGACGCGGCGCGCGGATAATTTATGCGTCTCGTCTCGGCTGTCGGCAGACCGGGGAAGGAAGAAAAGAAAAAAAAGACAAAAGAAGAAAAAACATCTTCTTCGGCAGCCTGACGCAATAAACTCCCAACAGTATGTGTCCGAGCTAAGCGAAGGGAAAGGGGCGGCGACCGTCAAAACCGTGAGGAAAAACCTCAAAACTCAAAAAGGAGGGGGCAAGAAAGACGGCGTATACGTATACGTTGTATTTGCGATACGAAGTATATTGGTATATTGGTATATTGGTAGATTGTTAGACGTGGATGTTTTCCCGCAGGAGATCCGCGTTCCCCTCGCGAGTAAAAGCCCTTTTGTCTTCCTTCCTTCCTTCGTGTAGTTTATTAAGCCTTTTGGCTTGCTCGAACCTGGCGTCCACCGCTCCAAATCGTCTTCGCCGTTGACAAAAACGAGCCGACTCCATTGACGGCGTTCTTTCATTTTAACCTACTTTTTTGGATGCCGCGGTTATCGGGTTGAAAATAAGAATTTGATTCGGGCACGACAGCGATCGGTTCCAGGCTAAATTGTCGGAATGCGGGTACGTGGGCCGGGTTGCCCGTGACGTGCGGCTTTTCCGCTCTCTGGGGGAGGAAAATATCAGGGCGGACCGCAGCCAAGCCGCGCAAAGTCCGGAGACGGCGCGACGACGGGCCGACCGTCGTCGTCGTCCGGCCCGCTAACTGCAAATGGGGCGGCTGGAAAAAAAGCCGAGGCGCCCCTTTGTGGCGGCGCTCGCGCCGGCCGGCGTGTCATTCGCCGCCATTATTGGCGCGGCCCCGAGACGGGCAAATAAACAGGCAGAGTTATCCGGGGCCCGCGGGGAGCCATTACTCCGGCGCGCCGGCTTTTATACGCCGCCTGCCTCTTAAAAACGCTCCTTTATTGCTCCCCCTGATGGATGCGCTGCCGCTGTCTGCCTTGCTTTTGTTTTGGGCTTTTTTTTTCTCTCTTTCTGTCTGAAAGTCTTTCTCTCACGCGCTCACAAATAGATGACCAAGGTGAACACGCTATGAAGACATGATACGCTCAAATATGCCGATGCATATACATTGAGACGCATGTTTCTATACTGCACTCGTACACGCAAGGTGCCGAAATAAAGGGAAGCGGATGTCCCAAAGTCTATCTGTGACGGTCCGTACGCTTTATTTTGTAGGTTCCTCGCAATTCAAAACGTAACCCATGTAGAAAAACAGCACAATATCTGATGGTGTTACGTTTGTTGCCTTGCGAGGCAGAACCAAGTCCCGTCTTTGCGCAGCCATAGGCCGAAACGGAAATCGTCGACTGACTCCAATCATTTGGAATGAAAAATCTTTTTGAAAATTGAATCGCCGACACGATAACCGGAATCCATTCAAAGCGTCAGATGGAAAAGCCCTCGACGTGCCTTCGGATCGTAAATCATCCGAACCTTCTGCGACGCGTCGCGGGCCCAGAAAAAAGCAGACCGCAAACAAAGCGAGCGAGGCGTCGCGTGCGACCGCAAGGAAAAAAAAAACCCTTGTAATCTTCAAAACAAGCCTGCGGCGGCCCCGCGCTTTGCGGGCCGGCGTCCCCGCCCACCAATCAGCGGCGCAATCAAGCCGCCGCCCGGCGAGAGCTCTCCAATCAGCGGCCTCCGACCTCGGCGGCCCACAAAAAGCGCCGCGCGTCTTTTAACGGCGCCCTTCACCCATGCGCTTCAATCTTCCGCCTCGTCTGACGTCCGCGCCTCCCCCCCGTCCCCGCGGGATCGCCAACCCGCCCCGCCGTCTTCATTGCGGCCGAAGCCGCCGAGGGCGGACGTGCCCTTTCCCGTCGGTGTTCGGGACCCGTTCGAACGGCGGACGGGGGGCCCCCCGAACACGGGGGCGAGGGGGGGCTCCGAGGCCGCGTGGCGGGGTTCGGCCTACCCGCGTGCGCGGCCCGGTCCTGCTCCCACGCGAAGCCGGCGCTTCCCGGCGCCACGCTGTAGCCGCAGCTGCTGTACGAGTCCTCGAAGGTGCAGCCGCCTGCGGGCCCAAAAGAACAAACAAAGGCTCACAAACAGGAAGGATTCAGCCGTTTGCAAAATAAAAGGCCGGGAAGACCAGACGGACGGGCCCGCCCGCCGCGTCTCCGCCGACGCGTCGGGGGGCTCCGTCGCGCTACTTTTGCGCCGCCTTTTCCGCCACATTAGCCTTCGCCGCCAGCCCCGGGCGCTAAAGGCGCCGCGCTCGCGCCCCTCGCCGCCCCTCGCCGCCCCCCCTCACCAACACTCCCACGCGCCGCGCTAATTAGCCATATGCTCTGACGCGCGGCGTTTAATTTGCGAGGATTTATTTGTGGAATCAATTAGCGCCGGCTTCTTCTTCTCGTTTGTCGCCGGCAGCGTTTATGGCAAACGTACGCCCGAGACGCACGCCCCCCCCCCCCCCCCCCACTCGAGAGGTTCCGCTTTCAAATTAGCTCGGCCGTCCGGGAGGACAAGCGCCGCTTTCAAACGACGACGGTCCGGGTCCGGATCGGGGTTCCCGCTCGAATTCCAGGATTTCAATCTTAGGATGAAGGTCTGGCGCTCTCGGCGTCCCGGAGGGCTCCCCCCGACGGGCCTCGCCATCCGCCTCCCCCTACCGATACCGTAGCCGCAGCCACGTTAAAGTGGCCTTCTTTAGCACCTCCGCCGAGACTTTTGCGTCGCGCCGGGGTCGCCGCCATCGTTCCTTCGTTAGATAGGATCCTTAGTTAGATCTTAACAAGATCCGAAAGGCCGAAGATGACGGCGAGGCGCGCATCCGGATGGCCCCGGGCTCAGCGGTCTACGCGCCGGGCGTTTTGACGCGGCTCGTGCGTTTGGATGTTTGGCGTGTGCGCAAACGTCCTTTGGCCGGCGCGCCAAAACAAGCTGCGGCTTGACGCCTCGCTCGAAGCGGCGCCAACGAATTCATCGATGCGCCGCGTCATTAGCGTTTAGCGCCCCCTCGCTCGTCTCGTTAGGGAGCTAAGAAATCAAAGCGGCGAGATGTAAACGGCGGCGGCATCAATATTCTGTGGGGGGGGGGCCTCGATCAACATCGCGAGAGAACATTCGAAAGCGAGCGGCCCCGTTGTTGCCGCGCCCGCCGGCCCCCCGCCGGCCCCAACGGCCCGCAAATCCAAACGCCGCGCGTGTGAGCGCGCCTGTGAGCGGGATTAGGCGCGCGCCGGCAAATCAAGACACGCCTCCGTTCCCAAGCGCTCGACGAGCGCGGCCAGATAACGAAGACTTGAAAAGTCTTGGCGGCCACGCCGTGTAATCCCGCGCCCCACGCAGAAACAATTACAGCGACTTGGGCCCCGCGTTCTAATGGGGTGCGTGTTTGCGTGCGCTGCGTCATGCGTCATGTGCGCTCATGCGGAACTAAAGGTGACAAGGTAGCTAACCCCATTGCTGTTGCAGATAATTAAACTTCCTGAACACACACACACACACACTGAGGCAGACTCACAAAAATCCTTAAACCCCTGTGCACATGTCCAAATACACACACACACATAAAAAATATATATATATATATATATATATATATATATATATATATATATATATATACACACAGACACACACACACACGTATCATATACACATGGGCACAAATACATGGGGAAGGCGGCGAAGGCATTCAACTTGAAAGGGTGAAGGAAGACGAGCCAGGTCATTTCACGGTATCGCTAGGTCTTTTCCTAAAACGTCCCGTACTGCTCCCAGCGCATGCCTGCGCGCGCGTGTCAGTCTATTTGTTGGGCTTTTGGACCGGGCTCTTAGTTAGCAGCCATTAGCCCAGCCGTCCGTCAGCGAGCGGGCGGCCCCCGTCTCCGAAGGCGGCCGCGGGGCATATGCCGGCCGGCCGGCCGGCTAAAGACGGCGTTTAGAGGCCCCCCCTTCGCGTCCGCGGATGGGCCCGAATATTCCTCAGGGGAGTGAGTGTCAAAACCACGTCGTCGTGACAAAGCGCCGTCAAGGTTAAGGCTGGCGAGTACTACGCGCCTCTTGTCCGGCTGTGTGCTTCCGCGCTTATCGTACGTTGAAAACAAATGGCAAAAGGCGACTCCACCCGCCGTTGGTTCGGAAAGGGCCAAACCTGGATGTCGGCTACAAACCGGGAGATGAAAGCGCCGGGAGGCTCGCCCCGACCCCGACCCCAACCTAACACGTCGCAAAGACAAAACGTGGCGGGGACGCTGACATCAAGTGCGTGTTTTTCCTACCCGAGGTTAGACGCCGCACAATAAGGTCAGAGTAAGCGCGCGGGCGCTTTTACCGCCCGAGGTTAAACACGTGCGCGTGCGAGAGCAACGGCAAGGGCGGCGGCGGCCTCGGGCGCCCGTTTTTCCCTTGATGCTTTGGGACAGGCGCGCGCACCTGTCCTAGCTGGACACATTTGATGGGTCGGGCCCGCTCGGCTGACCTCCGCGCGCCCCCGCCGCCCGCCCCCCTTTTCCAAAGGGAGGCGGCAAAACGCTTGGGGGCCCGCGACGCTCCGGCCTTCGACCCCGGCCCACGCGAAGCCCGGATCGGGTCCGGGTCGGCGACAGACTCGGGAACTCGCCGCGCGCTTACGTCCGCCTTTTCCGCGCGCGCGGATTTTACGCCGCGGCGAACGGCGGCCGCATCTCATTTGGATTTGCCGACGGGGGCCGCGGGCCGGGGAGGAGCTTAAGCTTCGAGCTAAACGTTTCGTGACGAGCGGCGTTTGCTCCGCGGATCCCGCCGCTTGCCGAAACGGCTTCAAAGGCGGGAATCCGCGGCTCCGCTGCCAAAAAGTTTGGAAAATATCAAAAAGGACCTCCAACGCCATCCGGTAGAAAAGGCGACGACGCGTAAATTTGATGGATATAGGATTGCATATACATGTGGGACGGCGGAGGAGAAATTTTGTCACGCGACGTATACGGAACGAAGGAGCTCGAGTTTTTTCAAAACGGGAACGACTCGAAACGTTTGGCGTTTAACGGCAACGTTGCTGTCGGACGCGTCGTTGCGCTATTTTGGCCGATGTTCCAAAAGGAGAAGGGATCCCAACTTGGTACTTTAAAGCTACTGTATGTTGATGCGTTTTCTAAAACACCTTCGACGTCGCTGAAGGAAACAAAGGGGGACGGAAGAAGACGCTATCGGACGGTGGATTTGGAGTTTTAAACTACCGTTTACGCTAACTCTGCAGTGCGCGTGGGCCTTGGGTGCAAAATGGCCGCCCCTTTTCTGGAAATACGATGGCAGCCGAGGCCATCTGAAAGGCGCCGCGCCGCGCCGCTTCCCCCGCGTCTCGCGCGCCGGCCGTAAGAACGCCTTTTGCCCCTTCTGTTTATTTCGGCGAGGGCGGCCGCGCGGAGTGATTGACGGACGCGGCGGAGCGAGGCGCTCCAGCGGAAGGCGCGCGCCCGGGGGACCCGTCTTCACCTCCGCTCCGGCCGTGACAGCCTTCGGTGAGAGCCGCCCGTCATCTCCTCGACGCCGAGCCAAAGGACGGACGTGTTTTCAAAAAGTCCGCACGTACTTCAAGATGAGATTTACACTCGAATTCGTTTCGAGTGTCACGAAGTAAGTTATCGATACTTCAGTATCCGGGATTGAACGTCTGGCCCTTTTGAAAAGGGCAAAATATGCGCTCGGCGTCGAACGAGTCGATTTAAAAACTAGATCCACATATGTACGAAAGCGCCACCCCCCCCGACGCCCCCCCGCCCCGGATTGCCGGCTCAATGAGTCGGGACTAAACGGCCGGCGTCATCTTGCAGCTGTTTTCACCCTCATTAGCTACTTAGCGGCCAAGCGTGCTAACGCGCTAACGAGCGCTAGCTGCGTCCCCGCGCTCCCTTTCCACCGAGGGGAAAAAAATTCAAGTAGCGTTTGACTTTTCGGTTTGTCGGTTTTTCGAACGAGCTCCCAGCCCGCCGAGGGACGGAAACAAAACTCCGCCAAGGTTTACATGTACGTACTCTGAAGCTACGTATCTATTTGATGGATGCTAGCATGAAGCGACGTCACCCGGCTCCTCGTGCATTTTTTTTGAAGTTGAGCAAAAATGACTGAGAAATTCAGATGAACGGACTGCGCCACCGCGGGGCGAAAATAAGGCTGGCCGACCGACGAAGAAAAAACAAAAAAAAGACCGTTCCGCTAAATATCGGAAATCCGCATGGCGTTTTGAACCCCTTTTTACGGGATGCGCGCCTTCATTTTGGGAGAAAAAGGCCGCGCGTCCTTTGGGAAGAACGGCGGTAACCTCGGGCCGCCTCATGCCTCCGACCTTTTGCGCCAGTCCGGGAGCGAATGAGCAGGGGTGAAGCCAAACGGCCCGCTTCCTCTCGGACTTTGCAAAGGCGTCCTCCCCGAGACCCGTCGGAAGCAGAGGGGAGGAGGCCGCGGGGAGCTGGCGGGCGCGCCGTTAACGTTTGCCTGGGCCAATTAACCGCAGCTCCGTATTAAGGAAAGGTTAATAGGACCTCAAGAGGGCCAGACAATCAGGCCGGGGCCTCGTTAGCCGCCCGCTAGTGTCTCCCGCGCGCCGCATTAGCATCCGGGGCTAACGGCGGACCGCATCTGCTCCCGCCCTCCCTCGTCCCCCTTTTGCTTCGGGCGTGGACGAGCGCTTCTCCGCGCTTCTCCGCGCGTGCCCGGGCTCCTTCAACTTAGCGTTAAAGGCCGCTCCTTTGCCGTCATTGCGTAGCCGGTGCCACATTTCCTTTCCCCAGAATAGAACCCAATGAAATACAATAGAATGGAACGGAATCCCTTGGGCGGCGGCACCGTTGGAAGGAACGGCGGGGAGGAAAAAAGGGCGGGAGGCGTCCCCGGGTTAGAGCCGCCGTTTTCGGCCTTTCTCACTTCCTTGCTTTGCTCGGCTCGCCTCCCGCTTCGCTTGCCGCTCCCGTCGGGCGAAACGGAACGGCGGCGCGCCGGAAGCGCCCGCCCGCGTTAATTCCGGCGGCGGGGGCGACCGCCACTTGACCGGCCGACGACGTTTTCCCGCCCCGGCAGCGGAGAACGCTAGGTGCGCGCCGCAATTTGCCGCCGCGCCGCTTTGACGGCGACCGGGCCGCGCGCTTGAAGCGCCGATCGGCGACGACGGCCTTCCGATGGCGCGCGCGCCGCTCGCAGATGGCGCCCGGGCAAAAACATGTCAAGTGTACACTTGGAGTGCGTCGGTGCCGCTCCGCTGATTGCGCAAACGAAAGCGGAGCGAAATGCTCAGCGTGACTCAAGTCCACCTCAAGCAACCGTGTGGAGTCCTTTGAAAAAGGGTTTTTTTCGTCAAGAACTCATCGGAATATACATGGCGGACACGCGGAGGGCGAAGCTTTGGACATTTGACCGCATCTGGCGCCCGCCCCTTTTTTAGGTGGCTCCGCGCCGGGGACGCCGTTCCCTCTTTCGTTTTGGGGCCGGACACCTCGGCATTCCATCCGTCCTCGAGCGGGTCGAGGGCGTCGATTGATCCGGGACGGGAGGTCCGGACTTAAAAAGGGTGAAAACACGTCCCCGGCATCCGATGGATTCGCCGCGTTCGGTCGCTCGCGTGGACGGAGCGCACAAGTAACGGCGGTAAAGGCGGGAAAGCGCCGGCCGCCGTCTTATTGTTTGAGGTATTTTGTTCACGGACAAAACGGAAACGCGAAGGCCGTTTTTTCAAGCGGCGCGCCAAAGATGGAAATGAGCCCAAAATGAGGTCGACCGCTTCCTAAAGGCGTCAGCCGCCGGGTGGCGCCGTTGGATCAAAACAACGCGGCTAAACCCGCTCGCCGTGCGGGAAACGCCAAAGCGCGTCTAGCACCTAGGGATGAGCACAAGGAAGCGTTTGCAAAAGCTGATTTTGTTCCGTTCCGGTTTTGACACAGTTGCCCCGCCGTCTTGCGCGTGGAAAAGAGCACAAGCGGATCCCAAAACCAAGGGCGCGTCTTATATTTGGGGGATTGCGCTAGCGCCCTGGAGCCAAAGGACGCGGGCCAGCGCGGCCAAAACCCGCTCGCCGCGGCTTACGGGCCCTTCCCTTTCCTCGTCCTTCCGTCCCCGCGCCGCCAATGTCCTTAAGTCCCCCCCCCACCCCCCCCCCGAGGTCGCCTCCCCGGGCGGCTCTCGTTACGCCGAGCGGCCCGATTCCAACTACCAATCGGAGAGGCCAAAAGAAGGCCAAAAAAAAGCTCGGAAGCATCCGCCTCATATCGGCCAGAGACCAGGGTTAAACTTCATCAACCGCGTTGATGCGGCGGCAGATTTTCAAGCAACCGCGTTGATGCGGCGGCAGATTTTGGGGCGCTGTTGTCGCATCTCTGCTTTTTAGAAGACCCTTTTCCACGGTTTTATTTCCTTTTTGTCCCATACACACACACACACACCATTCAATAGACAAAAAGAAAAAAACACGACCAGTCATTCTTTTCCTGGAAAGGAACTGTGAAATGGATTGCTCCAAAAAAAAAAACTATTAAACGTTCATAAAAAAAAAAACGATTAAACGTTAATTTTCAATTAATTCACAAACACATATTTTATATGTGTGTGTGTGTGTATATACACACACAATTAATTCAAACACATATGTGTGTGTGTATACACACACACACACGTTTGTGAATCAATGGAATATGAACGTTTAATCGTTTTGTTTGAAGCAATTTGTTTATGTATGTATATGTATGTAATAATTGTTCATAGTTTTTTTTATGCAATTCGAGCCAACAATTAAAATGACCCTTTTATCTCATGACATGCAAAAATCAGCTTTACGCGACACAAAAATTGCCATTTCAAGAATACGTGGGCCTACAAGCCGGAAAAAAACCCTATTTTCAAAGAAATGCGTCGAAAAATAATGTCTGTGTGTGTGCGTGTGTGTGTGTGTGTGTGTGTGTTCGCGCGCGCGCGCGTGCTGTGACGGGCCACTCGCGCCCCCCGACGAACAAAAAGGGTACCGCAGATGCAACAACTCGTCCCAAAAGACGCACGCACAAAACGTGGCGTCCGAGCCGCAGCGATTCGAGCGGGCTCGCGTCGCGCGTGCACGCGCGCGTGCAAAGTGGAAACAAGTGGCACAATATTCCTTCAAGGAAACACAGGGGGCCTTTGGGGGGGGCGGGGGGGGGGGGGGGGGGCGTGCGCCTGCCGCGATCGTGGAGCGAATACCAAGCAGAAGCTGGGGTTAGGGGAACAAAAAAAAAAATCAAACAAGCTGAAAGTTGGACGGCATTTGCACACCGGCTGAAGCGATTGGAAAATTAGGAAGCGGCAACCCGGAACGACGGCGTGACTTCACCTGGGAAAAACTGCGCGGCCGCGAGTCCCAAAGGCGCCAAGTGGAAGACGAGCAGGCGCCAAAACAGCACGTGATTCCCGGCGTCCATCGCTTCTTCTTCTCGTTCTTCTCCTCTCCTCTGCCTGTCAACTTTCACATGCTCGCCGGCGAAAAAAAAAAAAAAAAAAAAGTCCGAGTGATGGATTTCGGTGTCACATCGGCGGCAAAGTTGCGCTTGTTCCGGCGGGCCCGTGCCAACGGGCCAACGGGCCAACGGTCTGGCCGGAAGACGCTCGCGCACGCGCACGCACGGGGGCGGGCAGGCTCGCCTGGCAGACGCTGGCTGGCTCGCTCGCCGACCGGCTCGCCGACTGCCCGGCTGCCGGCTGGAGCCTCGCCTAACTCGCGCGCCTGCGAGGAGATCGGCGTCTTCCGGTGCCGCCGCTTTCAAAATAAGAGCGAGGCCAAGGAAGCCAGGAAGGGGAAAAAAAGAATGGGAGAGAGGGAGGGAGGGAGGGAGGGAGGAAGCGCGAAAGGAGGCGGCGGAAAATAAACAAGGAAGACGCAAACGGGAGGAGAGAGGAAGACAAAGGACAAAGGGAAAACGCGGAAAGGGAAGAGGGAGGGACGCAAGGAGGCCTCGGAAAATAATCCAAAAGGAAGGAAAGGAATAGAGGAAGAAATTCACTTGGAGACAGTTGGGAGGAATTGCTATTTTCTGAATGTCACATTGAAGCCAATGTCCTTTTCAACTGATTTTTTTTCTGTTGTTTTGCAAAGAGCGCCACGTAATAAATTGCTTTTATTTTGCTAAAAGCGCACGAGCGTTTCCGGCGCTTTGCGCTAGTTTGACGACGAGCTTTGGCCCCGGGTCCTAGCGCCGGAAGCCTCCGCAAGCGGCCTCGCTGACGTCAAATGACGGGCCTTCCAAACAAAGACCGCACGTCGGCTTTTTCACTTTTCTTTTCAAATACAATCGAGCTCGAATCGTTGTCACCGTTAGCTCCCAGCTCCACGCGTCGCTCGAGCCGCGTCGAGTCCGAGGCAAAGGCGGGATCCAAGCCCGCTTTGGCGCCGGCCGTTTAGAAAAAGGCTCCGAGCGCCGGGGCTTCCTTTGCAAACCGCAACTCCGCCCGGCCGGGCGTGACCTTTGCTCCGGTGAACGTTTAAGCGGAACTAAAGTCGCACTTTGGATTGTATGCTTTGGATTGATTGCTCAACTATGCATGGGGGAGGGGGGGCGAGGAAGGAAGGAAGGAAGGAAGAAGGAAGGGAAGAAGGAAAGAAAGAAAGAAGGAAGGAAGAAAGAAGGAAGTAAAGAAGGAAAGGAAGAAAGAAGGAAAGAAAGAAAGAAAGAAAGGAAAGAAAGGAAGAAAGAAGGAAGGAAAGAAGGAAAGGAAGAAAGAAGGAAAGAAAGAAAGAAGGAAGAAAGAAGGAAGGAAGGAAAGAAAGAAAGGAGTGAAAGAAAGAAAGGAAAGAAAGGAAAGAAAGAAGGAAAGAAGGAAAGAAAAGGAGGAGGGCTCCATTGGCTTGAAATTGGGTCGCGCAGGTGACGACGGCGCGCCGGTGACGTCAGCCACCCCCAGCAACCCGCGCGTCTCGTCCCGCCAAGGACGCGCGTTTCGTCCCGCGCTCAAGGTCGGCATCGGGACTCGGCGGCGGCTGCGGGCGTCGCGTCACGCGACGCGACGCCTTGTCGCGCTCGCCGGCCAATTTCCAAACAAATGGCCGTCGGCCGCGCGGTGACGTCACAAGCATCGTTACCATCGATGGCCTAAATGTGCACGTCATCTTCACCTACTCACAGCGCGTGCGCGCGCCTCTATGGTTTTTCTGAAGCACTTGTGCTTGAATTGCATTTTGCTTGCGATGTCTCTCCGCTGATGTCCACGGGATGTATAGCCCCCCCATCCTTTGATATCAGCTCACGTTTCGCCAGGCGCGCACGCGCGGGCAAAACGTGGCGACGCACGCGCGGATGCGGGCGGGCGGGCGGGCGGCCTCAAAGTCATTTCCATTAGCGACGACGGCGACCTCCGCCGAGATGGCTGACGTCACGCCCCGAGACGGCCGAAACAGCTTCCCCGGCTACCTCCCCCGCACACACGTCACCTCCACAAAGCTTCGAGTAACCTTTGAAACGCACTCGGGTCGAGCGGGTCGACGGGCAAAAGGAAGCGGTGCTTGGCAAAAAAAAGGGGACCGACTCCACCGCGTTACTTTTCAAAGCGCGCGAGCGCGCGCGCAGCCGGTCGCTTCGAGAAGCAACCGAGTCACAGGTGTCAAAGGCCATCCCATTTGACTTCCTGGCTAAAATGGCGCGCTTGCCGGTCGTCCCCAACGCTTTTTGCCGCGGCGGCCTCCGACCTCCAAACGCGCTCCGAACGGATTTGGCGGACGGCGAGGCGAGCGACTTCCTCCTCCCTCCCCGGGTCCACTTTCAAAGCGCGGGAAGGGACTGGCCGCTTTTGCAGAAGGGGGACGAAGGGGGCGCCCTAACCCCCTAGGGTTAGGGTAGGGCGAGCGCGTCCGCCTGGGCCTCCGACTTCCTCCCATCTTCCTCCCTTTCTTCTTCTTTGACTTCCAGGTGCCAGCAAGGGGATCCGCATCTCGATTTTTTTAGCACGGGCCCCGCCCCAAAGACAGGCCAAGGCTAGCGTTTTGCTTTGGCCTCAACGTTGCCTCCGTTGACAGGAAAAGTTGCATCTCCAGAGGGACTGTCGGCATGAAATTTGGCAGGCGAGGGTACGGAAGACGCGCGGCGGCCATTTGGACAATTGCTACGTTTCGCCTCACTGGACGAGGCGAGGAAGGCGCGACGCCAAAGGCGGCGGACGTCGGCCGTCTCGCTTCGAATCGGACGCTGCGCGGTAGCCCGTCTGTGGCGTTTGGCGTCCTGGTCAGCTATAAGGCGCCGGCGTTGGGTGGGGGCAAACGTCCACAAGCCCATTAAAGGCGCACCCGTGACCCGGCGCGGCCCCGCAATCCCGTTAACGGCGAGACGGGATTAGGGCGGCCGACGCCGAGCCTCGTCTTTCCCTTGCGCCTCTTCGCGCAGGTGACGAGAAAGAGACGACGACGGCGGCGGCGGCGGCGACGGCTCCGTCGCGGGGCCTCGCTTTGAGGTTGATTGACAGGTGCGGAAGAGGCGGGAAATCCTCGCGCTGGATAATCCTCGCCACTAAATCTAATCCCGCCGCGCGCGCTCTACGGTGAGCAAACGCGCGCGTGCGCCCCTACCAGTCTGTGTGACTGCTGGCGAGAGATAACGCGGGCGGGGACAAATTCTTTTCCCTCAACACACGGCGCAAACATTTTCGCCTTCCTTTCCTTTTAGTTCTGTTACTTAACGATGGACGAGCAACGTTTTGAACACGTGTTTTATTTGTTCGCCGGGTACTGGATCTATTGTTTGTTTCGGCATGAGGTCATCGCAAGGCGTTCTGGACTCGAGCAGACAGCCGCTGCTAAACTGGCGCCATCTAGTGCAAGACAATTGCCAATGCATGCTCCGTTCGCGCGCTCGACAATCCAAGCAGGGGACTTGTGCGACGTTTCAAATTTTGCACCAGGACTTTTCCAACAGGACAGGACGAGGACGAGGACGAGGACGAGGACGAGGACGAGGACGAGGACGAGGAAGACCGGGAGGGAGGAAAGAAGGGCAAAAGGGCCGAAATCGAATCCCGGCACGTCCCCCCCCCCCCCCTTCCCTTTTCTCTCCGACCGACGAGGAGGCCGTCGACCCGGGTGCTCCGCCGCGACATTTGAACCCGAGTTGCATTTCTTCCCTTTTAAGGTTTGTGCGCCGCCAATTGCGGAAAACGTTTCCGTCAACGGCCGCCCGACCGCCAGCGGGAAACGGCTCGGCACGCGTTCGCGACAAAGTCACCTTTAATGGAGAACAAAGCCGAGGGACAAACGCGTACGCTTATTTACAGGCGCCTACTTTTTTTTTTTCCCGCCCTGGCCTCAGAACTGCTGCACGATGACTTTCTTCTTGCCGTCGTAAGCGAACCTGTTGGCGCGGAACGCCTCGCTGTCGTAGAACGACGACAGGTCGTGGATGTTGATCTGACGGGCCTGGGAAAAAATAAAACCGATGAAAACGGCGACGTCGCCCGGCGACAAAAAGACGGGAAGCGCGGCTTTGACCTTGTCCTGCAGGTCCTTCTCGGGGACGTGGACGGCGTGGTCGGCGCGCGCCCCGTAGCGGCTCGTCTGGTAGGAGAGGCGCTCGGCCGTCAGCCGCTTGAGGATGAAGAGCAGCAGCTCGTCGTTGTCCTTGCGGTAGGCCAGGTAGCGCGAGAAGGTCTGGCGGGAAGGCGGGAGGGTCAGCCTCGGCGGGAAGGCGGGGCGCCCCCCGGGCGCCCCCCCCCCCCCGGCTACCTTGCGCATGCCGCGCACCACGCTGAACTTCTGCGTGTCGATGAAGCTCTCCAGCATGACGCGCACGGCCATGTTGACGTCGTCCTCCGTCACGTAGTCGCGCAGGTGCATCTTGGCGTGCGCCTCGGCCATGCGGATCATGGACTCGATGTGGCGCACCGTGATGGGGATGCTGCCCGTCGCCTGCGTTACGTGGAACGTAAGCGTTGAAAAAGGGCCGCCGGCGAACCACCGGGGTTCTCCACAGTAAGATGGCGTCTCATCATTTTGCGTGCGCGTCTGACCATAGACTCCTTGCGCAGGTCGCTGTAGATGCGCGCCACTTTGTCCTGGTCCATCTGGTTGAGTTTGGGGTGAACCTGCAAAACGGCGCCGCCGTGAACCGGGCGGGCGGAGGGACGGCGGGCGGGCGGGGCCGGCGCCACCCACCCTGTCCTTGGCGTAGATGACGTACTTCCTGAGGAGCTCCTGGGGGACGGGCGCCACGTTGGACGAGTTGGGCAGGAGCATCTCCTCCGAGGCCGCGCCCGCTTCCTTGTTGCCCGGGTGGTGCTTGACGTGGGAGCCCACCACGAAGCGGGCTAGCATCTCGTCCTGCGCCGATAAAAGGCCTCCTCGTTAGCAAAACGGAGGGGCGGCCGGGGGGGGGTGGGGGACTCAAGTAGCGGCCGGGGTTACTGCATGCATCCACTAGACGGCGCTGGGGGGCCTCAAAACCAAACCGTCAACCCAACCGACGGGGAAGGCCAATCAAATCGAGTTCAAAACCACATACTTATGCATTAAAATCAAAGTGCGACCGGAAACCATCCAATATTCCTCTTCCGCATCCATTTTATAAAATGGCGTTTTCCGAGAAAAAAACTGCGCCTCGTCCTCACATAAATGGCTTACGGCCTTTCAAACGGGGTGTTATGGAAACGTTAACTAAACGCATTTTCGCCCCAAACGCGGAGGTACAAACGGCGACGAAGCTCCAGTATTTTGTTTTTCCGTCACGGGTTGCATATAGGGCTGTGGGTTTTGGAGAAAATTCAATTCAATCGAGCTCCTCCGTCTCGGATCGCAATAGCAGCCTTGGACCCCACTTCCGAGGAAAACGCCCATTCCCAACTGAAAAAGACAAAGGCGAATGCGGCGTACCTGCACGGGGTCCACCGTGTCCCTGACCACGCACAGGATATCGAAGCGGGACACTATGGGCTCGGTCAGGTCCACGTTCTCGGCGAAGGTGAGCGAGGGGTCGTACCTGCCCCCTGCAAGGACGCGCCGGCGTTAGCGGCGCCCCGCAGGCCGCTCGCACGCTCGCTCGCACGCCCGCCCACCCTCACGCCCGCCCGCCCTCACCGATGGGGTTGGAAGCGGCGATGACGGTGCAGCGGGCCTGCAGCGAGGTGACGATGCCCGCCTTGGAGATGGAGATGCTTTGCTGCTCCATGGCCTCGTGGATGCTGGTGCGGTCGGCGTCGTTCATCTGCGGGGGCGCCCCTTAGCGTTAGCCCGGGCGGGCGCCGCCCTCCCGGACCCCCCTCCGTACCTTGTCAAACTCGTCGATGAGGCAGACGCCGCGGTCGGCCAGCACCAGCGCCCCGGCCTCCAGCGTCCACTCGCGGCTGACGGGGTGGCGCCGCACGTAGGCCGTCAGGCCCACGGCCGAGGCGCCCTGGCCCGTGGTGAACACGGCCCGGCTGGCCACCTTCTCCACGTACCTGGGGCGGCGGCGGCGGCGGGTCACTACGCGCCCGTCGCCCCCGCCCCCAAGCCCAAACGGCGCCCTACTTGAGGAACTGCGACTTGGCCGTCCCGGGGTCCCCGCACAGCAGCACGTTGATGTCGCCTCGCACCTTGTGTTTGCCTCCTGGAGAGAGGCGGGCGGCGTCAGACTGAAGACGGCCCGCCGAAGACGGCCCGCCGAAGACGGCCCGCCGAAGACGGCCCGCCGAAGACGGCCGGGGAGCGCCGGGCCCGACTTACCGGGATTTTTGGGCTCGCCGCCGAAGACGGCCATGGCCAGCGCCCGCTTGATGTCCTCGTGGCCGTAGATTGACGGCGCCATGCTGGCGAAGATCTGGGCAGACGAAAAAAAACAAAAAACCAGCATGACGGGACCCGCGCTCCAGGCGGGGAACCGGGTGCTCCGGGGCCGCCTTTTCACTCCCCGGCCGTCGTAGCCCTCACCCTTTCGCCGACGCACCGGTCCTTGGAGAGAGCCACGACGGCCTTGACGTCCTCGTCCGTCAGCTCGGCCACTGCCGCGCCTTCGTCCCGCCGCGCCACGTGGTTGGCCAGGATGACGGTGGCGAAGACGGGGAAGCCGTTGGCCACGTTGAGCGACCCGTCGTAGTTGTTGTGGTAGATGCCCGTCAGCTCCTGGAGGCGCAGGTGCTCGGTCAGCGCGCCGCCTCGCCCTCCCCCGTCGGGCCCGCCCCGCCCCGCCCTCCCCGTCGGGCCCGCCCCGCCCCGCCGGGCCCGCCCGCTCACAATCTCGTCGCCGGGCTTGCAGCTGTCCACCAGGTCGGCCAGCAGGATGGCGTCTTTGGAGCGCGGCAGGCGTCCCGCCGCCACCTTGCCGGGACTCTCCTGGATGGTGATCCGCTGGTAGTTCTGGTACACCGTCTGACGGAGGGAGGGCGGCGCGCGGGTGAGAACCGGGACGGTCTCCGGGGCGGCGCCGGAGGCGCTCACCTCCTCCACGTTGATCTCAAAGGGGCCCTGCGACTGACACTCGGGGCAGGAGCCCGGTTTGACCTCCCGGTTCTGGGACTGGAAGAAGGGCCCCAGGACAAAGCCGCACTTGTTGCAGTTGTAGCGGACCATGGCCAGCTGCGGCAGGACCCCCGTGCAGCCGCTCACCACGCCGCCGGTGCGGATCAGCTGGTTCAGATGCAGCTGCCTGCCGAGAAGGCCGCGGCGCCGCCGTCACGTCGGAGCGCCGCCGGCGCGCCGGCGCCCCGCCGCGGCCCCCGCCCGTCACCTGAGCGAGCGGATCTCCTCCACCAGCGGCAGGTTGCAGATGCGCACGTGGATCTCGTGGGCGATGCGCTCGTATTTGGGGTACATGGCCAGCACCACCTCCTTGGCCGCCTCGTCAAACACCTGGCCGCCGGCGAGGAAAACACGGAGGGCCGGGGATGAAGCGGAAAAGGGCAAAGGAAGGAAGCCGAGGGAACGCCGGGAAGGAAGAAGAGGGGGAGGGAGGCGAGAAATGAGGGAAGAGCGGTAGGAAAGGAGGAGCCAGGAGTGGAGGCGCGGGCGACGGGAGGAAGAGGGGAGGAAGGAGGGACGCGCGCTCGGACGCCTTCTCATTGCGCGCGGCTCCAAGCCTCCCGGAAAGAAAGGGGGGCGGCGGGCGACGAGACGACGGAAAGGCGAGGCCCGTCGCTCGCCGGCGTCTTAAGACGAAAAAAGGAAAGGGGCGGGGGAGGGGGTGCCCGGGGGGGCCGACAAAGGAAGGAACGCGGGAAGCCCACCTTGAGCATCTCCATGGGGGCTTCGGGCAGGAAGTAAGCCAGGACGTGCTCCCTGGCGGCCAGGTCCTCGTAGTTGACCGTCAAGCTCTCTTTGTTCTCTGCGCCCGCGCACGCGCGCACGCTCGCTCGAGTTGGAGCCGACGCTCACGCGGGCGACCGGATCGAGAAGCCGCACCTTTGCACATGTCGCTGATCTTCTCCTTGAAGACGTTGCGGCCGCTGTCGTCCACGTGCGTGCGCAGGAAGTTCTTGAAGCGGTTGTAGATCTCCAGGCGCGGGGCGGGCATGGACACCCACTCCCTCACCGAGTGACCCTGGGGGGAGGGGCCGCGGGGTGAGCGCGCCCGGGAGCGCGCGTCGGCGGGAGGACGCCCACCTTCATGTCCTCCAGGTTCTCGATGCTCTCGATCATGTCGTCCTCCTCGCCCTCGGCGGCGCCCTCGGCCGCCCGCTCGGCCAGGCGCCGCCGCCGCGCCGCCGGGCGCTCCTCGTCCTCGTCTTCGCTGTCTGAGCGGCCCGGGCCGACGCGCAAACGCGTCAGCGAAGCGGCGAGGCGAGGCCGAGGCCGGGGCGGGACGGGCCGCGCGACTCACCGTAGAGCAGGCCTCTCCGCAGGCGGCCGCCGAGGCCCCGCCCCCGCTCCCGGTCGCGCCTCATCATGGCCTCCTCGGCGGCCGCCCGGGCCCCCGGGGACAGCTCGGCCAGGTCCTCCTCGTCCAGGTCCAGGCCCTCCGCCTCGTAGCGGTCCAGCGCCGGGATGGCCCGGTAGTCCCTGCGGCGAACGGCGAAACGCCTCGTCAAGGAACCGCCACCTTGTCGTGTGTTGCGGGACATCGGGTAAAACCCCGAAAGGGCTCGGGGGGTCTCAAGTACTCAGCCCTAATATTTCAGATTAAGGGGTCGGCGCGCAAGTCAAAAATAATCCAAATAAATGAGTCTCCGTGCCGAAACGCAACGTGTACGATAGTGGAGGGGAGGGGCTGGCTCGGGACAGAGGCAGGGCTAGGCCGCCTTCTTTAGGCGACGGGAAGCCTTTACCAAACGAGAAAAACTTTGTCCGCGGCTTTGCTGGGGGGCTCCATTCGGACAAAAGCCGTGCTTTGCCGCAACACAACAACGGGCAACCTTTCGTTCTCCCTTTTCGTCGATCGGCGGCCGCTCGACCCTCACCGCTCCATGCCATCCCCGATCAGCTCCTCGCCATCGCCGTCCTCCTCGTCCTCGGCCAGGGCGGCGTCCCCCAGCAGGCCCTCGGACTCGTCCTCGAAGGGGGGCAGGTCCCTGCCGGGGCTGGAGGTCAGGTCCCCTCGTCTGGAAGGCGGCTCGGGGCTGCCGGCGCCCGCCTGCTGCGACTCGGAAGAATCCTGTCCCCACCCATGGACACGCGTCATTTGAGGGGTCCGTTTCAGACCGAATAACTGCCAAACAGGCTCTTACGGCAAACACTGACTTAAATTCATCGTTTTAGTTCGAGTGATGTCTCTACCGCGTAAACTGTGATGGCAAAACGTGTTGGCAAAACTATCACCGTTGTCGGGATTTTTTGTTTGCCGAACCCGACGAAAGATTAGCGCGCAATTTAGTAGTAGCGCTCCATGGCGGACTTCGGCTTGTCTCAGTCTCGAAGTACAGTCAGCGTGACAGACGCGTTTAATCAATCGCGGCACGCGAAAACTTATTTGACGGAAATAGCGTAAGCCTCGGTCTCACTCGAGGTCGCTATTTCAACCTCGTATATTTGGATGTTGGTCGATGGAAAGTGTAGCAGCGTAGGAAGGAGAACATTGTCTGGTGAGGACGAAGCAAGTAGCAAAACGAGCAGGCACGTTCCGGTGGGCGCCTGAGACGGAAATCGAAAGCGCCAACACTTCGGGGCTCAGTTGAGGCAGACTGCATCTTGTTTCCGCCGAGTTCCCGACACCGCACAACATTTGGCGCCACGTTGACGACGTTCGCTAAGAAAACTAGACGAGCGAGAGGACGCGGAGGTACTCACAGCCATTGTCCGTTCGCTTGTCAAGTCTTCGGCTTCTACCAACGAGAGCTTCGCCTTCGCGCCACGGCTAGTCACGCGGTAGCAAAAGCCCGCGAAATCTCATGAATAATCAATTCCAAGTGACGCTTCAGCCTTTGATTGGACGAGGCGAGCGAGAGGGGGCGGTCACTTGGAACTCCTTGATCGGAGCGCTGCGCATGCGCACGGTGTCCTTCGCGATTGGGGGAAGTCGGCCCTCGTGGGAATTATCAGGAGACACAAAAACACGGAAGAGTGAATGTGAGTTTTAGAAAAACTATGCTCATTATAATAATTTATGGTTTATTGTCACATTAAAGAACGCCGTCGCTAGACGGTCCTGATACTGAAAAACCAACCCGTGAAAGACACTCCACGCTTTTATTTAGGTCAATTTCCCCACTTTTAAGAGTACGCGCTCAAAGCAAGATAAGTTCTGGTGACAATATTTTTTGGTTATGTTTGACGTCTTTTTTGTAGTGTCGAAACAAACAAAAACGTGTGGGGGCAACGGCCATACCTTGTTGAAGCTCTTCAAGGTGGTCAAGAACTCGTTGGACTGGATCTTTCATTTATATTCAAGATGTAAAGAAGCATTACGATTGACGGCTCGGGTTTGGCTATTATAGTCGACGCATATGATGGGGAAAGACAACAGGAGGCAGCTGCCCGGCGTGGCGGCCATCTTGGTGGGGGCAAGGTACCAACATCAAAACTTCATCAGCTTTGTCAACCCATTCTCACAATGTGTACTTTTTGTCAGCGTCCAAGCACGCATGCTCGCAGCCTGAAGAAAGAGCATTTTGGCAGGGTGGTGGCAAAAACGACAAAAAGAATCCTCTTCCGCCTTTTATTTTTAAAAGCACAAGACAAGCATTTCCACACGCAAACAGAAAAATCAGCAGCAGCGAGTAAAGACCGTTTGGGAGGGAGGCAGCTCACTTTCTCCTGAACCTGAACGACACACGAGAGAGCGCGCAATCGTCAGCGGACGTACGCGTGAAAAATCGGAAGAAAAGTGAAATGTACCCGGAGCCCCCCGAGCGCTTCCTGTCCATTCCGAGACGTTTCCTGTCTGCGAAGGACGGCCTGGAAAAACACAAAGGTGTCCGCGTTCAAACGTGATGATTTGGAGATCCGAGCAAGAATACGTGTTCCTCAGAAACCAAACGTTCAATGCCGAGGACCCGTTTCCTGTTACCCCCCTTGAAAATAAAATACTTGATTGCTTTATAATGGCAAGCACTTGTAAAGTGGAAGCGGGGTGACGTCTTTCCATCGCAAAACTCGTCGGCGGGTCGAAAGGGGCCGACGGGAAAGTTGGGACCGAGTCGCCGCGACTTAACGAAACGGAGCGCTTCCGCGCCGTCGGCTCGGTCCTTCAGCCGCGCGGTCGAAGGACGGTAGCCCGGCTGCCCCGCCCGCACCCCAACAGAGCAACGGCATGCAGGCCTCACCCCGCCCTGTAGTGTTTGAGGGCTTTGTTGCTGACGTTGGTCAACTCCTTGTCGAAGGCCGACTTGCGCCCTCCTTTGCCCGCCTTCCGATCGGCTGCGCACACAAAGACGGCCGGGTGACAAGGGCGCCCGCTTGGCACGGGGACGGCGGGGACGGCGGGGACCTTTAGGGGCCGCCCGGTCCTCGTCCTCGTCCTCGTCCTCGGCCATGGCCCTGGCCCTCTTGGGCCGGCGCTCGCGCTTGGCGGCGCGCTCGGCGAACATCTGAGCTTTCAGGATCTCAAACTGCGCGCGCTCCTCCGCCTGCCGCCGGCGCATTTGGCAAACAGGACACCTTCCATGACACCTTCCCGCATGGGCGCGAGGCAAACGTGCACACGCAAATGCATGCGGATCGCACACGCAAACCCGCGGGTACAGAAACCTCAACCGATACAATAAATTCCAAGGGCACCGACCGTCATGTTTTTCTTCTTTCTGTCCTTCATGAACTTGTCCCGCTTTTTCGTTCCTCGCAACGCCAAGTCGAAGTCCTGCAGCGCCTTCTTCACTGCGCGCACACACAGACACGCGCAGCCGTTACGCGCGCGCCTTCCGGAGCAGGCGAAAAGGCCGAGCGCGGAGAGCGCTCAACTTTTGGTCAAATCGACGGATGGGCGCGTGGCCGTTTCGGTTATGCGGCTTCGCAACGCGGCGGAAAGCCGGACGGCAAGTCTTTTATTGCTAGTAAGGTAGCAAAGAGAGCCGTCGCCGCAGCGCGCCGCCGTATTCCGTTACGTCCTCGCCGTCTCCGATCGGGGGACGGGGACGCTTTTTGGCCGAGTCCGGGCGCCGCATCGCGACGCTTGTACTCACTGCGGATCTGCTTCCTCTCCTGCCGCGTCTGGAACCACACCCGCTGAGTGTCGTCGGAGGCGGAGCCGTCCACGCGCTTCTGGGCCACGCTCAACTGCGCGCAAACACACACACACACACACACACCCAACCCCGAAATAGGTCTCACAAAGTCAGGCCGCTTGGACGTTTAAGCTCTCACCTCCTTTTGTTTTTAGTACATGGGGACTCATCTGACCTCAACGCTCCAGTGCGCGCGCGCGCGTACCTTGGCCTCCGAGGCGGCCATCTCCTTCTCTTCCTTCTCCAGCATCACCACGGCCTCCACGTCCTTCTCCAGTTTGGAAATGAGGTCTCTGAATTTGAGGATGACGTCTGGAGCGGACGCGAGGCGCTCTGATGGCAGAAGCGGCGATCCGAGGCGGCGCGCGCGTACGGGGACGGGCGCTTACCCGGAGGAAGCACGCGGGCCTTGACCGCGCTCTTGGCCGACCTGACCACCTCTTTGAGCGTTTTCCTCTCCGACTCGCCCACCAGCGACACGGAGCGCCCCGAGCGTCCCGCCCTGGCCGTGCGTCCCACGCGGTGGACGTAGTGCTTGACGGTGGACGGCATGGTGAAGTTGATGACCTGATGAAGACGGACGCGGGCGCGCCGTCAGCGCCCGGGCCTCCGGGAAGGGAGAAAGGGAGCGGGAGGCAGCGGCGTGTCACCGTTTTGACGCCATCTATGTCCAGGCCTCTGGCCGCCACGTCGGTCGCCACCAGGATGTCGATCTGGTCGTCCTTAAAACGCCTGCGCAAAGTTCTCCCGGTCAGCTTGCCTCAAAGCTCGTTGGCTAACAAGGCAGTTTGTTAGTTTGTTTTTTTTTTTTTTAAAAAAAAAGAGATCTCATTTATATGCGGCGCGGCATTTCGTCAAACCGCACCAAGCTGTTGGCGGCGAGGAAACGGCGGCTGTCCGGGGACACATTTCACGCCGCGCCGGCTACCTGAGGTTCTCCAGCCTCTGGTTCTGACTGAGTTCTCCGTGCAGCTCCCCGACCTTGAGGCCCATGAGCCCCAGCAGGATGTGCAGTCGGTGCGCTTGCTTCCTGGTCTGCGTGAAGACCATCGCGTGGTCCTGGAAGGTCCTCGTGAGCAGGGCTGCGACGCGAGCGGGAGAGTCGGAACGCGCCGGGGACGAGCTTCGGGGCGCGGCGCTCGGCTCACCCGCCACCACCGCCTCGCGGTCGCCCTCGCGGTTGGGCCGGATCCGCACAAACTCCTGCCGCAGGTAGGGGGCCACGTCCGTGTTGCTGTTGACGAAGATCCTGACGGGCCGCTTGAGCGAGACGGCGGCCAGGTCCTTCACCTGAGGACGTCGCGCGCCGCCGTCAACGCCGGGGCAAACGGACGGCGACTTGAGATTCGCGCAAATTCGATTTGCGGTATTTGTAATGCCATTTTGCGTCGCCTCGATTTGGCCGAACCTTCCCAAGCGCCGCCGGCCGTCGAGGGACGCGAACCGGCGGCGCGCCCTTTGACAATTTTCCCTGCCGCCATTCGCCGTTCCGCTGAGGAGCACCGCCTTCAGCGGGTGTCGTTTGCTCTCCCTCGCATAGAGGGTGGCAACGTGTCCGCCGAACGTCCGCATATTTAGCTCGTTTCCATGGGCGGCCAATCGCAGCGGCGCACCGAGGCGCCTTCCGCTCGCCTCCGCTTCCCCTTTTTCTCCCGCCCGGGACGAACGGCGAGGCGGGGCCTTACCTCCTCGCTCATGGTGGCGGAGAACAACATGGTTTGTCTGTTGTACGCGCACAGCCTGATGACCTCCTTCATCTGCTCCTCAAAGTACTCGTCCAGCATCCTGAGGAGCCAACGCAAACGCTTTGAGCCGGCCCGCTCCTTTCACAAACCCCGCTTTGTCAATGCGACGGGCCGGACGGCGGCCCTACCTGTCGGCTTCGTCCAGGACGAGGATCTCGATGTGCGACAGCTCAAAGCTGGGCGTGTTGTGGAGATGGTCGATGAGTCTGCCCGGCGTGGCGATGAGGACGTCCGGACCCGCCCTCAAGGCCGCCTCCTGGCACTTCAGGTCCAGACCGCCTGAGGGGCGCGGAGGCGGCGTCAGGCCCGCGCGACTCGTGCGCCGGCGCCCAACCCGCAAGCCCTCCCTGGGGCCGACGCAGACCCTAAGTCCGCTCTCGTTTAACAATCGCGATTGGACGGTATCGGATGGGAATACGGATCCTAAAACGATTTGATGTCGGTCAACTGATGGTCAACTTTACGCACCGACGGCCAGGCACGCGGTGATGGAGGTGAACTGGGCCAGCTGCCGCGCCACCGCGTGAACTTGGATGCCCAGCTCCCGGGTCGGGACCAGCACCAGCACCCGGGTCACCTGAGACGTCCTGGGCTTGTAAACCAGGCGCTCCAACACCGGTAGCATGAAGGCGGCGGTCTTTCCTGCGAGGGAAAGACGGGCCGGGCGTTGCCGAAGGGCGTCGGGCGGCGACCCCCCGGCGCGGAGAGCGCGCGGCCGGCGTACCCGTGCCCGTGGCCGCGCAGGCGCACAGGTCTCGGCCCAGGAGCCCGACGGGGACGCACGCCTTCTGGATGGGGGTGGGCTGCTTGAAGCCCAACGCCGCGACGGCCTGCGAGAAGCGCCCGTTGTCAGCTGAGCCGCCCGGCGCCGCGGCGGGCGCACATTACCTTCAGGATGGGTCTGGACAGGTTCATGTCGTCGAAGGTGAGCGTGTCGTCGAACTGCGACGCGTCCTCGTGGAATGACTGCGCCTGCGCAGGCGTCAAACGATTGACAAACAATTGGAATTTGAGAACATTTGGCAGAATTTTTTCCGGGGGCTTCAGTCAAGTTCCGAAGAAGTTCGATTCAAGGCATCTGGCACGCACGCAGGGACGCATTCGCGCGGTGAAAAGGTCAGCCCCTCTTCCCTGCAGCCTTCCTCACCTGCGCCTCCTCGTCTTCCTTCCTCTTCTTCTTTCCGCGCCGTTGCTTCTCCCGCAACGTGTCTGCCGGCGCAAAACAGGAAGTGAGTGGCAAACGCGACGCACACGTTCAAAGTAAAAGCCTTACCCGCTTGGGTGAGAACCCGCTCGTCGTCCGAGTCGAACACGTCGTCGTCGTCGTCGTCGTCATCGTCGTCGTCGTCTTGGGCGGGAGGCTTCACGTCCTCGTCGGCAGCCTGCTCCTCCTTCGCCGCCGGATCTCCTTTACCTGACGAGGCGTTCTCCTGCGCAGCGCAGGAAGTAGAACCTCGGTCGCCAGCGAGGGGATGCTCAGCAGTCAGGAAGTGGATGAGGGACATACCTCCAACTTCCTCTTCTTCCGGACCTTGTCAATCTTCTGGTCCAAAGTGGTCAAACTTCTCTGCGGCAGGAAAATCAAGCCATTGAACTGCAGATGGGAATTTGAAGGGGCGGGGGAGGGAGGGGGGCCGCACATACCCTCTTCTTGAGTTGCTTCATGACGTCGGCCACGGCCCAGTCATCTCCGGCATCCAAGGCGTCCGCTTCCCCAAACACAAAGTCCCTGTTGAAGTCACGGGCGCCGTCTTTCTGACCGCCAAACTTCTTCTTACGGTTCAGAACGATGGGTTCGTCCTGGAAGGCGCAACCGGCACAACTTCAACGCGATCTACCCGCGAGCGAGGCTCTCGACAGTCACCCGCGGAGGAGACGTCTCCTCCCGCGTTCAAGGTCAGACCGTTTCTACAATGGAAAAGTACGCTGAAATGGGAGGACAAGTTCTCACAATGATTCACTGCAGTAACTATCAATTATTTGTCCAACTGACGCTCTGTCCGATGATTCTTGCACCAAGTCTTATTTGATGCAAAATTTATTCGGTAAAGTGTCCTAAACTCAAGTCTGACGCATTTGACCAAAGGTTATAGAAAAAGCGGCTCGCGGGCACGGCTTTCAACACAACAGGTGAACTTCATTAACTGGCGTTTTGGGGTGCCGTCGTTTGCTTTGAGTTGAGTTTAGTATGCGATGAACAATTAACAAACTAAAACACCTTGCGCGGGGTTCTAGTCCCAATTCTGCGATGCGCACCAGTCAACACGAAGTCAGAGCGCGTCCATGAGGACGATCGCAGAACTTGCTAGCCGTAACGTTACGATTAACATGTAGTCGCGTTTCATTTGGGATCGTGTCAATAGTTCGGCGGTTGGAGTCAATTCGATCGTGCCGCCGTGGCAAAGTTTTCTCGCGGATTTTCACGTTTCTTTGGCCGAAATAGGGCCGATATCCGCTGCGCCTGGATCCGACCGGAAGTGCGACTTCCCCGGGCACAGCTCGGCTCCTCCAGCCGGGCTCCCTCACCTCCTGCTCGGACTCGCTGTCGGCCTCTTCCGGACTCTGTTCGTCGTCTCGGATGGTTCCGATTAGGCCCAGCTGTTCCAACATGGCGAAGCGGAAAGCTCTTCTTGTTTTCGGCGCGGGCAGAAACGCTACAGTCCGCACATACAGCAACACACGTGTCGTGTGTGAAACAGGAAGTTAGAGCAGTCTGCTTCCGGGAAAATAAACTTTTATTTTGTTCTCCTTCTGGGACACAATTAAAGGCAATCTACATTCATGATATTAATGTTTTAAAAATGCAAGGAATAAGAAATAAATATGATAAACGATTTGATCGACGACCCCGCCCCCCGCCCCCTTGTGATGCCTGCGCCTGATTTTAATTTTTGCACACTCGCAATTGGACGGCCGGCAGGAAGAGTCTAAATGACAAAGCGCCCAAAACGTTTTGGACTGATGAATCGAAATGATAATAATAAATACCTATGTAAATGATGCTAGTCGAAGTTTACAGGCAACATTATGAGCACGGTGGCCATAGAGAATTTTCCTGATCGGCTGGAGGGGGGCGGGGCCGGCTCGTGACCCCAAAGGCCATACGATCACACAAGCAGTTCCAGTTTTGGTGAAAATGTGAAATATAACCATATAAATCCCGTCGAAAGCAAACCGGGAATTCAGACGCAAGACAAAAGGTCGGCTATGGGTCGGTTTCAGTGCCACCCACCCGAGTGGCCTGGGTGGTGTTTGTTGGTCCGCGCCGCCTTTTTCGTTCTACGTTCTACCTGGCCGGAAACGATGACAAGTCGGGATGAAATTGTAGGACATATAGAAAAGCAGCAAGTACAGGCAGCGGTTCTCAAAGTTTGCGCAAACATTTGCAACGGGGGTCCTTGGAAAATTTGCTTTCTGGGAGGGGGCCCTGACACCAAAACGTTTGAGAACCCCTGATTGCGGATCTTCGCAATGGAAAGGGCAACCTCGCACGCGTGAGCGAGCGCCAACAAGCGTGACTCGGCTCGTCCTGAGCAACGGCGCCAGTGAAAAATTTTTTTGATCAAAGCAAACTCAAAGCAAAGGCCGTTTGCGGGTTTTATTGGGTGGGACTGAAAGGAACAGAAAAAGGCGCTGCCTTTGCCGAGCCTTTCGGCGGCCGGCCGAGGTGCGGGAGAAGGTCTCGCCCGTCCCTTTGGGCGAGCGGCGCGGCGGACTCATTTCCGGGGCTCCGCCCGTCGCTCTTTGCGGTTGTCGGTTCTACGCGCGGAGCTCCCGCAGAGCAGGTAGCGCTTGAGGTACTTCCTGAAGCACTTGTCCCTCACGCCGTAGACGACGGGGCTGATGGCGCGGGGCAGGAGCTGCACCACCACGTAGCAGGCGAAGAGCGAGTCCGAGTAGTTCTCGGGGAACCGGCGGAGCAGAGCTTCCTTCAGCAGCGGACCCATGTAGGCGGTCAAGCAGAGCAGAACCTGGATGCCGTGCAGGACCACGGTCCGGCGAGCCTTCCGGGCGTCGGCGCTGGCCGAGCGGGCCGCGAACAGGATCTTGAAGTACGTGAAGAGGATGAGCGACCACACCAGCAACTGGTAGGCGGCGTACAAAAGCTCCTGCTTGCGAGCCAGCAGCGGGCCGGGGAAGACGATTTTCCGGAGGCAGAAGACTTTGGAGGAAAAGAACCCCGGCGGCTCGGTGGCCAGCGTGAAGAAGAGGTCCGGGAGGGTGGAGGCCAGGCTGACGGCCCAGATGGAGGCGATGAGGAGCAGCGTCCTCCTGACGGTGCAGATGCGGGCGCGGTGAAGCGGCAGGCACACGGCCACGTAGCACTCGGCCGCCATGCAGGCCAGGTTGAGGGGCGTGTTCTCCGAGGTGATGACGGCCATCAGGATGACGGGGGCGCACGCCCGCGCGCTGATCACGTACAGGGTGTAGCTGACCACGAACAGGCTGATGCTCAAGATGATCTGCATCATGTCGTTCACCACCAGGTGGAAGAACAGGATGTAGCGGGGCTCCCCGTAGAAGACCTGAAAAGACCGCGCGCGTCGTCCGAACGAGCCGCGGGCCGCGAGCCGCGGGCCGCGAGCCTCGCGGGCCGCGAGCCGCGGGCCGGCCCGTTTTTGCGCTGGTGCGTGTCTTGATTAAGTGTAGGATCGGAATATATCAACAGCTCTGTTCGTGCGGACCTAAGCCAACTACTGTACTGTATGCCTTGTTTTGGGCTCTTCTTCTTTCCTGCCTTGCCTCTCTGCCCCTTGGCCTTTAAAGCATTTGAGGGCGAGCGAGCGGCCGTAATAACGACGGCGCTGCTCCAAAAAGTCGAGGCAAATGGCTTGGAAAGGCGGCGCCCGTCCTACCTGGTGCTTACAGAAGGTGTAGATGAGGCCCGCGTCGATGGAGTTGACGGCCAGCCCCATGGCCAGCACCAGCGCGTTCTTGGCCACCGCTTTGCTCAGCGAGTCTCGGTATTGGATGGGGGCGCTGGAGTTGCCCGCCGCCGCCGCCGCCGCCGCGTTCATGGCGCGCTGGTCACAAGGCACACGGGCTTTCAGCGGTAGCTCCGCAACCGCCTCCTTTCTCTTTTTTTTTTCGAACGGGCGCCGCCCTCATCGTCCTTCGCGGGGACGGCAGCAAAAGAGCGCCAAAACATAACAGGACCACGCCGCTCGGTTTCCTGTCCCTCGGGCCACCACGAGTCAGGTCCGGTCAAATTGATTGGAATCGGCGCCGGCTCGAAGGGCTGCAAACGGCGCACCCTAACCCTAACCCTAACCCTTCGACCGGAAGCGTTGCGCTCGTTCGCTCCCGCGTTTATGAAAGAGAAGCTCTTTTTGCCCTCGTTCAAACGTAGGACGGCGTAAACGTACATCCCAACCATACGCTCTCAACTCTTGTCGCTGCGATCCGCCACTCACGCCGAGCCGAGAGAAAGCGGCTTCTCCCTGTCGTCGAACCCGCAAACGGCTCGCTCGAGGACAAAGAACGTCCGGAAAGGGAGGGGTGAAAAGGGGCTGGAGAGGCTCCCGCCGAAGTCCCGACCGCCGGACTTTTTACTCACCCGGGACCCGGGCTCGCGGACCGGCCTCGCCAAAGCGTCAAATAAGGACGGGGCTCCTCCGAGGCAATGCGGCGGGAGCGCCGAGACGGCTGGAGCATGCGAGCCGTGTGCAAACTTTGTCCGGCTTAGAACGAGACCACAGAGGCCCTTCTGCCTCTGACCTCACCCCCGCCCTTCAGCCATCTTTTATACTCCGCCACGGATGATCGCGAGCACACAAACACACACCTTTGCTTACTTGTGAACGCCCCTAACGCGCCAAGAAATTTAGCCGTAACGTCAGTACAGAATCAAACGAAGGCGATTCGATTTGCATGAATGTTTTATTTGGGTCCAACTTCCCGGCATTTGCGCCCACTACTTCCGCCCTTCACCCGCCATGTCCGTAAGTGACAAAATGACGGAGGGCAAATTCGTGTCTCGCTCTGTCGAAAAAAGACAGTTAAGCTAAAACGCCGACGGTGACGAACGGACGCCACGCGACCGGCTCGGGCGACATCCGGACGATTCCATTTCGTGCGAGCACCCGACCGAATCGATCGGACTCCATCGACTGCGACGCGTTTCTTTTGTCGGTTTTTGTCTGCTCGAGTGTGGCCATACTGTACTATATTGCAATGCGCTTGTTCCGTTTATTTGCCAAGGTCCAGGGACCGGCGCCAGCGCTTGTCCCCCTGACGGCCGGCGACGCCTTTGGGCCAGATATTTTGGACTTTTGCGCCGCCGCCGCCGCCGCCGGGGGTTTCGCACGCCATCTGAAAAGATTGACTCGGAGTCGGAAGGCACGAGCTCGGGCCGGCGTCCGGGCCGGGGGCCGGAATGTGACTTTCGGCGGTCCGGATTGACGGCGCGATGGAAGTTAAGCCCGGGCGAAAGCGCGGCCGCACCGGGCAAATCGGGACTTCCCGGCCGTCTGTTTGGCGGTCCACGCGGCGGAAAACAATCTTGTTTGCGTCGTGCCCGTGACGAGCCTCGGGGACGAGCCTCGGGGACGAGCCTCGGGGACGAGCCTCGGGGACGAGCCTCGGGGACGAGCCTCGGGGACGGCGGCGATCGCATCGGGAGCGTGTCCTCGGACGCCGCCCGCCCTTTCGGGGCGCGGCCCCCTGGAGGCCCGCCCGTTCTCGGAGGGATGCGGGCCAGGATGGCTTGATGAACCCGCGGAGGGTAAACTAAAGGTCAAGTTGCTCATTAGCTGTGATGGCAAGTCACAAAGTACTCGGGTTGTTTTTGTCTGTTTTTGTTCCCCCGGTACCTCGTACGTTTCCCGCCGGTCCACTTGACACTTTCTTCGTTGGACTCCAACCGGCCGTACTTTTCCTTTACTTGGTCGGCATCCCCCACGCGAGCGCCAATCAGTTGTCAGTTACGCCACCACAGGCCATCTTCCGCGTCGCGCCTTTGCCAAACTTTCAAGGAAAACAAAGCATCTGAACGAATACCCTGACAGTACTTTGGACACAAGTAAGAGTGCCAAACGTCAATGCTTTCGCCGGCTCTGCCGCTTTGACGAAACAAGGCTCGGGCAGCCGTGGCACTTTGGCGGCCCCCCCGGTCATCGTCGGGAAGAGGACGACCACGTTTTCACAAGGTGTCACTCACGTATAGACTTTCTTCCGCTCCATCTACATACTCCAGAAACATATTCAGAATGTCAGTCTGTTCCTTTATGAGTGCTTCATTATCGCTGGCCTTTTTGCCCTATGATTGTTTTTTCTTGCCTGCTTTATTATATGCTCTGTCGTGAGAAATGTAACTCCGCTGGGGATCGCGCCAGTTCCCCCGCGCGCGGGCTCGGGGAGGACATGCAAACTCCACGCGCGACCCAGCCGGATTCCAACCGGCGTCCCTTTAACCGCGAGGCGGTTTCGCCGAGCCGTCCGGAAAGCCAAGTTCATCGTGTGCGATGCAAAACTCTTGAAAAAAATCTTGACGGTTGGGCCGAGAAGCCAATCGCGTTCAACTCCAAAACAAAAGCGGGCCGGTCTCAACGGCATTTTTCTCAACCGGCTGCGGCAACGTCGATTTCCGAAGCGTTATTGGCCTTCATCCGCGCGTCCCCGGCTCATCGCGGCCTCGGCGCCGCCCGGGCAGACCGACGCGGTCGAGCGGTGACGTCGGCGAGGCCTCGCGCCACCCGTCTTATCTTTTAGTTTCCTTTTCCTTCCGGGGTCGAGGAGGAGAGCTACCGAGCCAGGAAACGGCAACGTTTTTCCGTAGATGATGCAAAGTGGAGAAAACCCGTGTTCGGAAGCGCAGCGACAGACAATCGACGTCGGCGCTAAATAATTGGCCCAGTCGAGACGACGGGCGGGCGGGCGGCGGCCGGCCGACATCGGACGTCGTCGCCAAGGGTGAGAGGTGCGGCTTGGCTAAACCGGACCTTTTCCTTTCCGCTTCGAAATATCCGTACCATGAAACCCCTCTTAAAAAAATATACACATATGCCAAATGCAACTGATATGCGCACGTTTCACCGGAAAGTTGAAAATATCTGGATATGGAGCATTTTTTTGGACCGAGTACCAAAAAAAAAAAAGCGGTCCTTGCAGTTTTCCGCACGAGGCCCTCGGTGGAAAAAGTTTGGACGCGCCCGTGCCGAGAGGAGCGAAGCCGCGGCATCTCGTGAGGGAAGGCGTCGTTCCTCATCTCAACATGTACAACGTGACAACACGCACACGTGCGCGTGCGTGTTTGGGGGCTATAAAAAATGGCTGGCGGTCGGGCGTAAGGTCAGAGGTGCGTCCCGCTGACACGGGTGAGTATACGCCTCGTACGCGCGCGCATGCCTCCACGTAGTGGGCATGGCTCCGCTACATTGAGCCGTGCGAGTCTAGCGATACGCGGCGGGCTTTCACCTTCAAAAGGAGACGCCGGATTTGGAGCGTCTTCATTTCTTCCCCGCCCATGCGCTTTGCTGCGCTCGACAGAGCCGGCGCTCGGCGCTCGGCGCTCGGCGCGCGCGCTCCTGCCGCCTTCGCTTCTTTGGGCGCTCCGCGGGAAGCGAGTTTTCATCCTCGGCTTCTTATTTGGGATGAAGTCAAACGGCGAATCGACCGGGTTGCGGCCACGGACGGCTCGCCGGTCGGTCGTCGGACGTCGGAGGATTACGGGTTAGCGTCGGGGCCGGGCTAAGGGGAGGAAAACGGCGGGACCTCCGGGGCTTCCCCGCCCCACCCCCGCGTCTCGTTTTCACCTGTTCGTTTACGACAGGTTTTCGCCGCGGCGGGCTTATCGCGATGGAGGTATTGAGGAAAGTACCGTTTGTCGACAGAGACGAACGCTGTATCCGTTTGTGCAAAAACAACACGTTCATTTCCCAGCAGCAAAAGAGTCAAACTGTAGTCCAAGCGTGTGAACAACACGGACCTGGCGCCACATGTTGTTGTCGTTCTTGTTTAAAAAAAAAAAAAAAAAATCGCCTCGCTTGGCAACATTCCGATCGCTGTAAATACCTCCATGTATTTTGTGTCCTTTTAAATGAAAGGAGGTGGAATTCAAAACCTCATTTTGCATTCCCCGGTTTTGTGAAAGCGGCCCACATACGGAGCGTAGTTGAAGTTTTTATGAAATGGTTTAGAACAACGACTGAAGATCTTTGGATATTTGATATTTTGTCTTGAAACAAGTTGCTTTGAAACACGAGTAGGCTAAGGACTACGCTGGAGAAACGCGTGACAGTTTTGTCGAGAGCATAGCGCGACGCCATTGAGTCATCCGAGCGGCCGTGTGAATCGAGCCTTTATTCAAGTCGTCGACCTATCGTTTTCCGCTCGTCCTTTTTTGTGTCGTCAGCGCGCGAGCGTCAAGATGGCCGACGCCACCCCGGTCAACGCCAGCGTGGTCATCCAATACCGAGACTCGCTGGGCAAAGCCGTGGCGAAGAACGTGGTGGTGCTGGCCATCGGCCTGTCCATCAACTACATCAACGTGGGCCTCATGTACACCTTCTGCAAGCGGCAGGTAGGAGAGAGCCAGCCCGCCGCAGCCAGCGCAGCGCAGCGCAGCCAGCGCAGCAACCCTCGGCGGCCGAGGCTAGGGTCAGGGTCAGGGAAAGCGGAAGAAGCGCCCCTCCGGCCGGGGCGCGCGGCATCTTCAAAGTTTCCGCGAGCGTGAACCTGTCGCGTCTTGCAGATCTTCTACTCCAACCCCCGCTACATCCTGTTCTTCGCCCTGGTGGTGAACGACATGATCCAGATGAGCGTGGGCATCACCCTGTTCGTCATCAGCTACGCCCTGTACAGGATCACGGTGTTATCGTGCGCCCCCTTCATCCTGATGGCCATCATCACCACGGAGAACACGCCCCTCATCCTGGCCTGCATGGCGGGCGAGTGCTACGTGGCCGTGCGTCTGCCGCTTCACCACGCCCGCATCTGCACCGTGGGACGGACGCTGCTCCTCATCGCCGGCATTTGTAGCGTCAGCGTGGTCTCCGCCTTCCCGGATCTCTTCTTCACGCTGGCCACCCAGCGGCTCGACTTCTTCTCCTCCAAAGTCTTCTGCCTCCGGGAGACGGCCTTCCCCAGCCGCGAGCTGGCCCGGAAGCGGGACGTCACCTACGTCGTGTACCTGGTCCTGGTGTGGTCCGTCATCTTCTTCACCTACTTCAGGATCCTGTTCGCGGCCCGGACGGCCAGCAAGGACGCCGCCAAGGCTCGGAGGACCATCGTCCTGCACGGCGTTCAGGTCCTGCTGTGCATGACCACGTACGCCGTGCCGCTGGTCAAGGACGCGCTCCTGCGCGTCTTCCCCGAGAACTACTCCGACTCGCTCTTCGCCTGCTACATTATCGTTCAAGTGTGGCCTCGCTCCGTCAGCCCCATCATCTACGGCGTGAGGGACAAGTGCTTCCGCAAGTACCTCAAGCACTACCTGCTCTGCGGGACCGCGCCGCGCGGCGGCTCCTCGTGAAAACCAGCAAAAAGGCCACTTCCCACACAAAAGAATGCCACTTCCCGCACAAAAGAATGCCACTTCCCGCACAAAAGAATGCCACTTCCCGCACAAAAGAATGCCACTTGCCACACAAAAGAATGCCACTTCCCGCACAAAAGAATGCCACTTCCCACACAAAAGAATGCCACTTCCCGCACAAAAGGTACTGAAAACTTGAAAACTTCTTGCCGCGACGCGGCCAGCCCCTGTTTTTGGAAGGCTTTTGGAATTTGCGGTCGTTTGGATATTGGTAGAGCTCAACGTTTTTTGGCTATGGCGAGCGACAGAACGCGACCTCGGGAAATGAACGCTGTTTTTATTTTTCTGCACCAGAACGACCGAAAACAAAACATAAGATGTTCATGCACGCATATAAACATAAGAGCCTCGGGACGGGTTCTGGGAGGCGCCGCGCGAGGCAATCGAGCGCGGCGGCCGAGGGGGGGGCCTCGCCCGAGACGCCTGACGTCACGGCCGCCACCTTCTAAAGGTGCGCGCGCGCGCGCTCAAAGGCCGCTCAGCCTCCCGCCGTTTCGCCGCGAGCGCGATCATGTCGCCGCCGCCGCCGCCGCCGCCTTGAAGGTAAAGCGCCGGCACGCCCGTTCGCCCGGACGGCTTTCCTTCCGCGTTCGATGACGACCTCGCTCCTGCGGCAACATGAACTCTTCGGCCAATGACACTTTACCGCAGCAGGTACAACCGAGCTCGCAACTCTGTCCGAGGTACGCGGTCGCGCACATATTCCTGGCGTATGCGCATGTACGTATGTGGGGATCAGGGGTAGGGCAACCGGAGAGCCGCAACCCCGCAGGGATTCGGTGCCTCCCTTCTAGATTGCGAGAGCGCTCGCCGCGGCCGCCGGGCTTCCGTAAAGCCTGTCGACGAGCTCATTTTTTCAGTCGGGCGCGTCGTTGAAGGAAACGGCAAAAGCCTGCCGGGTAGCGGCTCTCCAGGTTGCCTGCCGCCGGCGTAGATCTTGCGTGTTTGGCACTTTTCTCCGATTGAAAGCGTCGGCTCGTCGACAAGCTCCGCCGGAGCTTGAAAATGGGCCCGATCCTTTGAATCGGGTGCGTAGACCCCCCCCCCCCGGTCTAGATCATAGGTGCGCTGCGTGCCGCTTGACGCTTCCCCCAGACACACCCGATTCCAAAGATTAGGACCGTTCTCAAGCTCCCGCGGAGACGAGCTCAGCAGCCGAATGAGGCGCGATGGCAAGTGACACCCGAAAAACGCGACTGGTACCGACCCTCAAAGACCGGAGATCGACACCTATGGACCTGGGGTCCGGACAGACAGTCGAGCGGGCAGACGGACGCAGAGCGCAGTCATGTTGTCCCCCGTTGGCGGCGGGCTCCGCTCAGTCAGATCGGCTTCCTCTCTGGCCGCTCCTTCTCTCGCTTCTCCTTCCTTGCGGGCTGGATTCGTCTCTGCTTTTTGCGCTTTGTCGACTCGTTTTTAACTGCGCAGTCGACGCGACTCTTTAGCTTTTCTTTCCTTCTTTTCACTCCGAGGTCCTTTTGCCATTGGCAAAAATCCTACACACACACGCAATCAAATAACCTATCCAAACCGTCACCATTTGCCGTTACGATTCAATGTGCGCGTGGCTTAGGTGATACTGAGGGACAGTCTGGTCACTGCGGTGGTGAAAAACCTGCTGGTGGTTCTCCTGTGGTTTTCGCTCACGTACATCAATGCCGCAATGCTCGTCACCTTCTTCAAACATCAGGTACGCGCGCGCGCACAGAGCCCGGCGCACCCGCACGTAAGCCCAGAAGCAAAAAAAGCAAGGACAACATCCGGCAAGGAAAGGCGGGGAGCAAAGGCCTTTTTCCAGATGGAGCCCCGAGCCCCGAGCGGGAGCGGCTTTGTAAGCGAAGCGGGTTTTTGACGGGGGCGGCCGTCTGTCGTTGCATGGCGGCGGGCGCAGACCTTCCACGAGGAGCCGCGCTACATCCTGTTCATCCACATGGTGATCAACGACAGCGCCCAGCTGAGCTTCAGCGTCACCCTCTTCCTGCTCAGCTACATCGTCTTCCGCATCCGCGTGTCCCTGTGCTGCGTCTTCATCCTGCTGACGGTGTTCAGCACCCGCAACACGCCGCTCAACCTGGCCGCCATGGCGGTGGAGCGCTACGTGGCCATCTGCAGGCCGCTGAGGCACGGCCAGCTGTGCACGGTGGGCAGGACCTACCTGACGGTCCTGCTGATCTGGCTGGTCAGCGTGGCCCCCGACATCACCGACCTGTTCGTCACGCTGGCGGCCGAGCCGCCCGACTACTTCCTGGGCTCCGTCTTCTGCCTGCGCTCCAACGTCTTCCCCGACCCGGCCATGACGTACAAGCGCGTGGCCTTCGACTGCTTCTACTTCCTGTGCGTCTCGCTCACGCTGGCCTTCACCTACGTGGAGATCCTGACGGCGGCGCGCTCGGCCTCCAGCCGGCGGGGGCTGGCCGAGAGGGCCCGCAACACCGTCCTGCTGCACGCCGTCCAGCTGGCCATGTGCCTGCTGGCCTACGTGTCGCCCGGCGTGGAGCTGCTGCTGCTGCTGCTCTTCCCGGGCAGCGTGCGCGAGATCCGCTACGCGGGCTACCTGCTGGTCAACATCCTGCCCCGCTTCCTCAGCCCCGTGGTCTACGGCCTCCGCGACGACAAGTTCTGCCGCTACCTCCGCGAGACGCAGCGATCCTGCTTCGCCGCCGGCCGCCCGCGGGGGGAGGCCCCCGCGCCCGACCCCTGACCTTTTTTCACTCTTTGTATTCCTTGTGCCCGCCCGCCCCGATCCCGAGTCGCCGCCCCGCCTTTAGAATGGCGTACGAAAGGCCGCTCGGTTCTTCCTTCTCCGTCCCGACTCCACGGCCTTCCCGTTTCTGCTGTGCACCTGCGTGCGGCATCAATAAAGGCATTCGGTCCCGTCCTGTTCTATTCCAGAGCACGTTGCTGCGAATCGCAACTCTTCTATTTCCGGCCTATTCCGGGTTCTTTGTCTCCGATCTCGCTCCAACAGTCCGCTTCCGTCCTGCTTTATTTTGGCTCACGGGAAAAGGTGTGCTCGTTGGGTAACTGTGCCGCGCGTCAACGAAAGAGCCTCTTTGGTAGCTCTTTTGTCACACCGACGGTCAAGTTTTGCATGGGGATGCGAGAGCTGCTTCGCGGATCCTCTTTAACACCGAAGGTATGCAAGAATGGCTTGCGTTTACGTTTCCGGCCCGGTGACAAATGTCGCCGGTGCAAACCGGGACATTTGGAGCTCCGGCTCAAGGTTCTGAATGAGATCGCACTTTCCAAGGTTCCAAATTGTGAGCCGGACGGCCATTTTGACCTTTTTATTGCCCCGCGCGTCCAAGCGCCGCTGCCCAATAACAAAGCAAAGGTATTTGGAAGTCCTTTATTGGCGCCCGCCGCTCATGTGACAAACATAGAAAAGTAAACCGGAAGAAAATGGTAGAAAAGTCACACCTTTGCTTCTTCCATCTTTGGAAAAAAGTAAAAGCGTCACAAGAAAACACTCAAAGCAACAATCGACGGGACCTTCTGTCCTCGGGGAAAGAGGCGCGCTACAAACAAGCCTTCTTGCCGCCGACGCGCTTCTTCCTTCTCCCCGGCGTCGGTGGTTTTCATGTCTCGACAATGACTTCCCGCTCCCCGCGCATCACTTCCTGTTGAGCAGCCGTCGTTCCAGCTGCTCCACTCGGGCGCTCACGGCCGTCAGTGGACGCCCTCGCGTTAAGGAGCGGAACCCGGGCGGCTTTTGGATCGGCGGCGTTCTGGGCCCGTGTCCGAGTCGGCTCGCGGTTTACGGTTTCTACGGTTTTTACGGTTTACGGTTGCCGTCCGAAGCGTACCGGAAGGCGGCGTTATTAGCACGTCTATCGCCCGGAGCCAACGTCTGCTCGGGGGAAGCCGATAGAAGAAGAATCTCGGTGCGCGCGTGCGAATAAAACTCTCGGGCCTTGAAAAGGAATCGCGGGAACGTGACAAGTATTTCTCCTAACGCGCCGGTTGCGGC
Source organism: Hippichthys cyanospilos (assembly GCF_059441005.1). Lineage (NCBI taxonomy): Eukaryota > Metazoa > Chordata > Actinopteri > Syngnathiformes > Syngnathidae > Hippichthys > Hippichthys cyanospilos. The sequence goes on from NC_142377.1 coordinate 23,504,177, forward strand.
CAAAGGGCATTTTTGGAAAGAGGGCTTTCTCGGGAACGCGCCGCGGCAAGGAACACGCTAGACGGCCGCGGGGTACGCCGCACGCCGACTCCGTCCGGATGGCGTTTGCCTCATAAGGATATGCGAGTGCGAGATACGCTCCAGGTTGCTCATGGCGGCCCGCTGGAACTCAAGCAGGTTCTCACAGGCGCACGGGTCCTTCACCTCGATCTCGCCTTGACTTTCCTCTGCGGACGCCAACGGCAATCAGCCGGGAAAACCGAAGCCGAGCTTCGCACCCTTCGGTCTCACCGGGGCAGCGGTTCAGCTTGAGGTTGAGCGCGATGGCGCCGATGGCGCCGAAGTCGGAGGCGTAGAAGAAATGCTTCTCCGGGGGCTCCGAGGCGATCTCGCGAAGCTCCTCCTCCAAGGCTTTGCCCACGCCCACCGCGTACATGGTGATGCCTGCCATCGCGAAAGACGGGAATCGACCGGGATGGAAAGCGGCGCGAATGGGGAGAAAAGCGGAAGCGAAGCAAACGGGCCGACGGGGGGCCGGGGAGCGGGGAAACGGGAGCGGCCCAACGAGAGGGATCCGCAACAGACGGAAGGCCAAGCGAAGTCGGGCGGATGCGGGGACCGACCGGCTTCTTTGGCCTTCTTGGCGAAGTCGCTGACGTCGTCCTGCGAGCGCCCGTCGGTGAAGACCAGGCCCACCCGGGGAACGCCGCGGGCCGGCGGTCTGGCGCCTTCCGCCTCGGAGAAACTGCGCTCCAGCATGTGCCGCAGCGCCAGGCCCGTCATGGTGCCTTTCTCCATGTACGCCATCTGCGCACGGCACAACGCATTACAATCCCCGTCCCCTTGTCACTCGCGAGAAATCGGGCCCCCCCCCCCCCCCCGTAAGAGGAAGCGGACCTTCGCGACGGCGGCCTTGATGTCGTCGGCGCTGTGAAACTGGCCCAGCGTGAATTCGGTCCTGACCCGACTAGAGTACTGGACCAGGCCCACCCGGGCGCCGCGCTCGGACACGTCCAGCGTGTCCACCACCTGACGGGGGGAGGGACGTGAGGCCTCGGCGCCGTTTGGGCGGGCGCAAAGAGAAGAAGAGGAGAAGGCCCGGCGCACCTCGTTGACGAACTTCTTGACCAGCTCGAAGTTGTGAGGGCGCACGCTCTTGGAGCCGTCGATCAACAGCACCAGGTCGATGATGGCCGACTTGCACGCTGAAATGGCGCGGAGAGCGTCAGCCGAGCCCAGCCCAGCCCAGCCGAGCCCAGCCGAGCCCAGCCGAGCCCAGCCGAGCCGGCGCCCGCGCCCCGGGTTACCGGGTTTACCGGCGCAGCTCTTGGCGTCTTCCCGCAGGAGTTGTCCTTGGGGACACGCGCAGTAATAGGAGCCGGCCGTGCTCACGCAGCCGTGCTGGCATCCGTGATCCAGCGACTTACACGCGTCCGCTTCTGCGCGTCGGACCACAACAGCCGCGCGACATCGCTCGTTTATAGGAAGGCAAATAAAGAGACATCCAAAAGGGAAGGGAACGCGTACGCGTGCACGTCTTGTTGTCCGCGTTGAGCTCGAAGCCCGGCCCGCAGTCGCACGTGAAGGCGCCGGGAGAGCTGACGCAGATCTGCTGGCAGTCGTCTTCGCCCTCGGCGCACAAGTCGATGGCTGCGACGCACGTTAAGCGGGGAAGGGAAGCGGCGGCGGGTCAAAGGCGCCGAAAGAGAGAACGGCGGCTCACCCCGGCAGCTTCGGCCGTCGTCCGTCAGCCGGAAGCCGCGTTTGCAGACGCAGCGGAATCCGTCCAGCTCGCTCACGCACTCGTGCTGGCACGAGTGATTCCCCGGGGAGCAAAAGTCCAACACTGAGCCGGGCAAAATTCCAAAATAAGAAAAGAGCAGGCAGAAAGTACGGGGAGACACGGGGCGCTCGACCGCCGCGGCTACGCACCGCTGCAGGTCTTGTTGTCCCGGTCGAGCGCGAAGCCCGGCTGGCAGGCGCACGTGAAGGCGCCCGGGGAGCTCACGCAAATCTGCTGGCAGTCGTCTTTGCCTTGGGCGCACAGGTCCACCGCTGGCGCGCGCGCGTGCGCGAAAAAGCATTCGAGCGAGCCGATGCGGATTCGGTTGCGCTGCGTTGCGCCTTCTTCTCACCCGCGCAGGTCTTGCCGTCCCGGCCCAGCGCGTATCCGGGCAGGCAGAGGCAACGGAAAGAACCCGGAGAACTTTGGCAGATGTGCTGGCAGCCGTGCTGGGACTCCACGCACAGGTCCACGCCTGCAAACAGGCAGGACGAGCACGCTCGTGTCAGAGTCGCGTCACCGCAAGCCGGCGTGCGAGCGACGTCCTCTACTCGGTGGAACACTTCCCCTTTTGTTTTCTACCTACTTGCGCCAGGACCGTTTTTGTCCGTGAGTTTCATCTGAGACTTCCGCCCTCGCGGTCGAATAGAAAGGCGGATTCCCTCGGGGCGGCCGCGGAACCCCCCCGGAACGACTCTAGCGTCCATTTTTTTCCGAGCGTACGCCCCGCCGTCCGTTTTGGCGCCAATAGCGCGGCGAAAATACTCAAAGGCGCGTTACCGCAGAGTTTGTCTCGGAAGTGCAGGCCGAACTGGTGGATGAGGTCAAAGGTCTCCACCAGGAAGACGTGGTCCCGGAAGGGCGGGGACGCCACGGCCCTGAGGGAGGCCACGTCGGCCCGGGCCACGCCCACGGCGAAGATCTCGATGCCTTTGCCGCGCGCCTCGGCCGCCACCTCCGCCACGCGGTCTTGAGGGCGCCCGTCCGTCACGATCACCGCCACGTTGGGCACCTGCGGGACGCCGGCGAAGCGCGTCGGGACGTCATCGACCACGCCTTCGGCCCGCCGGCCGCCTTCCTGGCGCCTACCTGGGGCCGCTCGCCTTGCTGCGGGCCGAAGGCGTGGTCGATGACGTAGCGGATGGCCAGGCCCGTCATGGTGCCCTGCGCCAGCGGGACCATGCGGCCGATGGCCTCCACCATGTCGGAAGCGGCGCCGTGAGAGTCCAGCGAGAACTCGCTGCGCACCTGCGGCGGCCGACAAGATGTTGGACAAAACGGGCCGCGGGCCCGAAGCCGATCATCTTTTGGGACGACGGTCTTTCGGGGGGGCCCACCTGGCTGGAGTACTGGACCACTCCCACTCGGGTGGCGTTGAGCCCGATGTCCAGCGTGTCCAGGATGTCCACCATGAACTTGCGCACGCTCTCGAACTCGTGAGGTCGGACGCTGCGCGAGCCGTCGATCAGGAAGACCAGGTCCACCGGGCCCGCCCGGCACCCGTGCCGGGAATCTGCACGGAATCGACGCGCTACGCTGAAAAGGAGCAGTTTCCTTCTTCTTCTTGTTTTGTACTAAAGCGCTTGTGGTTTTGTCGCGGCGGCGGCCGGCCCCGTTGCACTCCTGAAAAATTGTCAGCGTACCTCATAAAAAATGGTGTTTTTATCATCGTCTAATTACTTTGTGTTACGTCGTCGCGCGACGACTCCTTTATTCTTGTTCTCGCGGCGGCGCGACACTACGTAAATGAACGCTGTTGCCGCGCCGTCGACGATTCGCGATTGTTTTGCCGTCGAGGTAGCGTGACTTTTGATTTGCGCCGCCATTTTCCGCTTGTCAAAGTATGATAACGACGCCGTGTTCAAAGCGTCGCGATATCCTGGCTTCCAAAGTACCATAGGACGTGACTTGATTGTCGCGGCGCGGCGATATCGTTACGAAGGTTCGGCTATGAGCTTGCCATGCGGGGGCGCCCCCTGGCGGCTGAGGCGCGAGACTTCCGGACAGACAGGAAGCGACTCATCTGGAGGAATGTGCTGACGCTGATCCCGGAGCAGATGTCTGTTTTTCCCAGGGGCGACCGACGACCCTGTCCCGGGAAAAACCTCTAGGAGAAAAAACTCCTTTCTTTTTCGCATCCCCCCGGATTTTATTGGCGGATGTCAAATCCGCGAGGTCGGACGTTGCGAAGCCTTTTTCAAACTCGTGCACGCACGGCGTCGACGTGCACGTCGCAAGTCCTCATTTCTTGTGTAACGTGTGATCTGTCGTGACCTGTCGTGAGCCGGGCGGCGGCGGCGGCGGCGGCCATGTTGAGCAGCGCCAAGGCGACGCCTGCGTGCCTCCTCGTGGTCATGGCGACGGCTGACTGAAACACACGGAAAAAGGATCGGGCAAAGGTAAGAAACGGAGAGGGTCGCGCCCCCGCCTTCGGACAAGAGCGCGGGACACCTGCGACAACGTGCGGACTTTACGCAAAAGCATTCCCGCTTTGTACCACAAATGTTTTGGGTTTCCCGCCCGTAATTAGAGGGCGCCGGAGAATTCCGGACGGCGACGGCCAACATTCCGACGCGACCCCCTCGTCAGGAGGAAGCTGAAAACAGCCGGCGCTCCGGGGCCTATCCCGAGACGGCGGCAACCGCGGGGGACGGCGACAAGCGTTCACGCGCGCCGTCAATTCGCTCTGTCCCATACGTCCGCCGATACTAGCTCGGCAAAAAAAAAACAAACCTAAAAAATTGGTGAAATGGAACATCCGCGACGGAAATGATTGTTAGCAATTTCACCTCACCTACTAACCCTCGTGCAAAGAGTCAAGAAGACCGCGGAGACTTCCTTTCATTCATCATGTAACGCCACATGTGCGTCTAGCACAAAGAGGCCTTAGAAAGCGCCCCCCCAAGCCCCCCAAGCCCTTCCTGTCTGGTCCCTCCGCCGCCACACGGCAACATGCGAGCGCCCTGCCGAGCACACTCCCGCATTCATATGGCATCAAAAACAATCTTTCAGCAATCTTTTCCGCCCCCCCCCCAAAAAAGAAAATCCAAGGCCGGCGCAACAGATCAAGTCTGCGCTCGGCCCTACGGAGAGAAACCGCCACGGATTTGATGATTCGGTCCCTAATTTATTTTGACGGCGGGGCGGGGCGGGGCGGGGCGGGGCGGGGCGGGGCGGGTCGGGGCGGGTCGGGGCGGGGCGGGCCGCATGGCAGCCGGCGTAAGGAAGGGCCGTTACGACCGCCCAGTCAAACCAAAAGTTGCTCAAAGGCCAGTAACAGCAATCATCTCCAAAACGTCCCCAGGCGGAAGACCAATTTGACATATCGGCCATGAGTCACAACTAGAAAAGTCCGGTCGGGCCGGGCTCGGCCGCCGACGCCTAACGTTCGGCGCCCGGACGGCGAGCGTGGCACCGATGCTTTTAGGTTTCTCCGGTTCCTCCGTGTCACCTTCTGCTCCAGATTCTTTTTGCGCTTTTAGTTTCCACGATGGTTCCGGTTAGCGTTCGGGTTCACTTCTGGTTTTTGGTTGGGAACTTTCCTCTCGCGCTTTGTTTCGAGTGCCGTTTTCTTGTTGTGATTTTGGAGGCCTTCTTTTGGTTCGGGATCCCGCCGCTAGTTCTGGGCGCCGACGAGGCAAAACCGACCGGCGACTTTAAGAGTCTTGCTCGTTGGACTTCTTGCGTTGAAGCGTTGAAGCTCGCCGCGGCCACGTGGCCCCCGGCTTTGCCCGTAGTCACGGGGCTTCTCACTTGTGTTTGACCAGAAGGAATAGCCTGAGAAAACCACAGCTGACGAGCTACTCTATGTTTGCGCGCGCACGCGCACCCGCGTGGCCACCAACGCACACATGCGCGCACACGCACGAGTTTGCAAAAAAAATTCAGACACACTGACACGCTCGCACAAACAGACACAAATACACACTCGCGTGCGCATACACACACACGTTAAGTTAATGAGACACAAATACACACTCGCGTGCGCATACACGCACACGTTAAGTTAATGATCAACGGCGAAGCCGAGACCCGAGGCGGCGAGCGAGCCGGACGAAGAACGGGAAACGGCAGAAGCTCGGGAAGCCGCGCGGAATGGACGTGGCCGCCATGGTGGACGAGCTGGCCGGCGCCTTGGAGGACGGACGCCAAGGTCGGGACGGGACCGTCGCTTCTCGCGCCTTGCTGCGCGTCTGTCGCCGACGCGGCATCTCCGAACGTCCCGTCGTGCGGAACGTTAGAAGGTCTCGCTATTGCGCGTCTTCACGCGGGTTCAATTTGAGCCGACCCTCTGGCTTGTCGGCTCAAATTGAAGTGGATTTTTTTTTGGGGGGGGGGGGGGGGGGGGGGCATATGTCTTGTTTTTTAGAGAGCGCCCTCGTCACCCGCTCGACTTTCCAAAACCTTTGGACGCGTCTTGCTGCGACACCGCCGACTAGCCGCGGTTTTAATCGTGGTGTACTGGTCACATGGGTCGGATGAAAAAAGGTCCAAAACACATATTTGACGGTCATTACTCTACTGAAAGTTTTTGGCAGCATTCAGAGAAGTCAAATGTTATGGGGTGACATCATCTTCCTATCCTCCATTCGCAGCTCCAAATTGCTCGTGTTTGCCCCTACCTGTTGTTCGGCCGTTCGGTTTTCAGTTGCGCTCGGGCACGAGGATGCACCCCCCATAAAAGCTCTTTTTTCTCTCTCTTTTTGCTGCGCGGGGGCGAAACGTCGGACGCGCCAGAATTGGGCCCCACGCGAGAGAGAGATGAGCGCTTCTCCCTTCCCTGTCAAATGTCTTGCAGAAATGTGGTGGCGGCGGGCCGCCGGCTCCCAAGGCCGGCCGCTCACTCACCTGCCGGACGGACGTGCGGGCGCGGGCGCGGGCTGGGACAGGTAGGCGGCCGGCCGGGAAGGAAGGAAGGAAAAAGCTCGCGAGGTCCGCTCGTGAGGAGGGTCTGTCCGAGTGTGCTTCCGCGCCCTCTGCGCCCAGACGGGGATGTGGCGGAATGCGGGGGGGGCGCGCCGTTTTAAGAGCGCGTGCGCGCGCAGGCCCCACCTTGAGACAAGAGCCCAGCTTTTGTCCATTTCTCCACATTTTGCAACCCCCGGCACTTTTTCAAACGCCAAAAAAAAGAGAGATGCTCCGTGCGCGCGCATATTTCAACACTAAGCGGCGGCACCAGCGTTAGCCACGTTAGCGATGCGGGCAAAGTCTTTTCTGGGATTCTTTGTGGGCCGCCCCGCTGCAAAATAGTTCACCTTTGACCCTTCCGGAGGGGAGGCTCTAATTTGGACAACTTCTGTCACCCTGGTGACTGAGCGCGCACACGGCCGGAGGCACGCACGCACGCACGCACGCACGCACACACACATGACGGCCGGCGTCCCGGCAGCCTTTGCGAAAGGTGGAGCCGGCGGGAACATTCCCGCGCCGGCTCCAGCTGACAAAACTTTGGCCCGCCGCTCGCCGGACTCGGGAAAGCCGCGAATAGAAAGTTGCCTTTCGCAAAGAGGCCCAACAAAAGCGCTTCGCCCCTCGTCCGATTGGTCCCATTCCGCCAGACCAGCCGAGCCGGCCTGCCGACGGTCCTCGCCGCGGGGCGGAGCTTTCGGCGAGCAGAGCGTGCTGATCCTGCACGCCAAAGTCGCCCAGAAGTCTTACGGCAACGAGAAGAGGTAAGTGGGCTTCCCCGTCTTTTTGGGCGTCCGACCCTCGGCCCCGGGGGGCGTTTGCGTCCCGCGGCCTTCGTTTGGGACTTTTCGAACCCGCGGTTCACGTGTCCGTCGTGTCGCGGCGCCTCCAGGTTCTTCTGTCCTCCTCCCTGCGTTTACGTGGGCGGCCGCATCTGGAGGCTGACGCAGGACCTCCTCAAAGGTGAGGGGGCGCCGGGGCCGCCTCCGCCGCCGCGTCTGACCCGGTTCCCGTGTGCTGTCCAGAGGGGGCGTGCGCCGGCGGCGCCGTGCGCGGCTACATGAGCGTGGACAGCGGCGCGCCGACCCACGGCGACGCCCACAAGCTGGACTTCGAAACGCTTCCCAACACGGTCAAAGCCCCGTCCTTTCGCGTATCCGCGGTCCCGTCGGGTCCGGTGTCCTCGGTGCGCAAATCGCACGACTTCAAGTGTCGGTGCGATTCTCCCCGTGGTCGCCGGCGTTCTGTCAGTTTGCGGCTCGCCTCGCGGTTCCGCGTCGTCCTTCATCGGGGTCGCGCTATTGAAAAATGCTGCCCATGCGGCCCGGTACCGTGGCGCCCGCGCTTATGACGGTTGTCTTACGCGCGACGGATGGATGGCGTCGCCTCTTTAACGGGACGAAGGCGACGTTAGTTTGGCGCTTTGGCCGGGTAATGTCGGCAACGGCGAGGTTTGCGCCGCGGCCGGTATTTGCAACGCGGGCTGTATCGGCGGGCGGCCTTTTTCGAGAAATCCCGCCAACCGTATTAGCAGCGTGTCGCTAACATCGTGTCGCGAGCGGCTAACCCGACTTTAGCCTTTCGACTTTAGCGTTTTTTTTCAACATCAACAACGCGAGCAACTTTGGGGGCGTTGCCGCCACGAGAGCAACGCGGCCCGTGCGCCGTTGCGACCGGAGCGCCGCTAGCAATGCGCTTGGTGACTTTTCCAGACGGGGATGCTGGCGTGCGCCAAATCTTTGTTCATCTCGGACCAGGACAAAAGGAAGCACTTCCGTCTCCTGCTGAGGCTCTTCCTGGAGGCGGGCTCCGTCCGACAGGAAGTGGGCTCCTTCCACAGCCGCCTCATCAAAGTCATCTCCAAGCCCTCGCAGAAGAGACAAACCATGAAGAACGCGGACCGTCAGTTCACGCCGCATTCCGCTTCCCGGCGGGCGCCGCGTCCCCTGCGCGCCTGTCTCACCTGCGCTGGCGTGCGCGCGCGCGTCCCGGCTCGCGTCCAGTGTGCATCTCGGCGCGCTCCCGAGTGGCCCTGTTCAACCGCCTCCGCTCGCAGACGGTCAGCACTCGCTACCTGGCCGTGGAGGGCGGGGCCTTCGTCGCCAGCGCCCGCCACTGGACCGCCTTCACCATCACGCTGGGTCCGTTCCGCGCCCAAGTCAAGCGCGGAGCGCCGCGTGTTTGTTTAACTCCCGGCCGACGCTCGCTCGGCTCCCGCGCAAGCATACGCGCGGCAGATGCGCGGCAGATGCGCGCCAGATGCGACTGTGTATTTCCGCATCTGCGCGCGCAGTGGAGGAGCGAGGCGCCGGGCGTCGAGGGGACTTTGCGGCCGGCGAAGGATTCGTCTGTTACGGCGCCGTGGTCCAACTTGTGTGCACCGAGTCCGGACTCGCTCTGCCCCCCATGGTAACTCGCGCCCTCGCTTGGCCCTTCCGTCGCGGACGCCGTCTTCCCGTCGTCTTCGGGCTCGGGAGGCTCGGACGTGAGCTCGTTGAGCTCGTTTCTCGTTGGAATATTTTCAAACGGCTTCTCTCTTTGCTTCCAAATTGCGGGAAGTGCGTTTGTCACGCCATTCCTCCCAAAAGTGTCTTGCGTAATGTAGTCAAACTCTCTTTGGATGTACGCGCGTAGTCAAGTTTCAAACGTAGCCCAAAAGCGCGGGCGGCTCATCGGCTCCCTCCGACCCGTTCGACGAAAGCCACATTTTTTTCCAAAAACGTTATAGCTTTGATTTGAATTCGTTCGAATCCTGGTCCGGCCACAGGCAATCCGAAGGCCGTTTTCCTCCCCCTGGCTTTCGCTCGCAGTTGCTTTTCTTTTTTGTTTTTTTGCGCCTCAGCTATTTTGGACTTTGCTGCGTCGCTTTTGCGGCGGAAGCGGGCGTCCGCCGACGACTCGGCGGGGTGGCGGCCCAAAGCAAAACGCGCCTCGGCGTCGGGTTGCTAAGACAACATTCGAGCGGCGGCGGCTACCTTTTATTATTTTTGGGGGGGGCCGAAAGCGCCAGGACAGCATTTCCTTCTGCCGCGCCTCCAGGCGCATGAGTTGAAGTGGCTGAAAATCTGGTAGGTCGTATCTCAAATCCCGTTTCCCCGCAGCGGCGAATGGGGACGGAGGTCATCTGTTCCGGCCGTGTTTTTCTCCATTTCTCTTTGCCCAAGCGTTTCGGCTCCCGGGCGACTTTGCTGCGTACCGCTTGCGTAAGCCGATGTCAGCGAGCGAAGCCTTCCAAAGCGCGGCCGGCTCGTTCCCGCTGCGGAGCCCGCCGAGCGTTAGCGCCGACAGAATGTTGTACCGTTTGTCGCTGGTACCCAATGAAAGATTAGATTCCCTTCTACGGCCGGAGCAAGAAAGTAAGATTTGACCTTATCCCATTCTGTAGTAATGGCCTTTTGAAAACGGTGAGCGCAAGCTACAGTGGACAAAGGGGGCCGTTCGCGGCCGACGCTTTGAGTAAGATCCCCAAGGTCTCCCCCGGTCCCGTTTTGCTCATGGCGTCGTGCATCACTTGTACAGATGGGCCTTTTCCATCCCGAAACCAAATCCAAACGACGGCCGCCGCGTTTGGGCGGAACCCTCCCTTCGCGTCTTGAAAATCAGCCTTTCCCGGGAGGACGAAAACGGCCCCGAGCGGCGAGCCCGAGCGGCGAGCCCGAGCGGCGAGCCCGAGCGGCGAGCCCGCCCCCCTCGCGACAATATAGAAGACGGACGGACGCTTCGAGCGTCGGCGCGGCATTTTCGGCTCCCGGGAAATAACATCCGCCGGTGCGCACGCTCGACTTTGGCTTTGATAAAGCCGATTTGGGAAGGAGACGCGTAAGGCGGCCAGCCGCCCTTCTCCCCAGGCCGTCCGCAAGGTGAACAAGCAGCACGCCGTGACCTCGGTGGACGAGCCGCTTTCGCAGCTGCACAAGTGCGCCCTGGAGACGCGGGGGGGCGGCGCGCCGGCCTTCCTGGCCGTGGCCAACGACGCCGTGGTGCTGCAGCAGGTGGGCCCCCCCCCCGGCCGCCCTTTTTGTTGTTTTTTTTTCCCACCGTTCGACGCGCCGACGATGACGGCCTCTCCCAGGCGGCGGCCGGCGGCGGGGAGGCCGGCCGGGCGCCGCTGAGCGACGGCTCGTGCTGGACCGTCATCGGCGCCGAGGTCGCCGAGTTCGCCTTCCGCCTGCCGGACGCCGCCCCCGTCCGGACGCCCGTCACGCCCTTTCCCGACGTGGCCGGCCTGGAGGTGGGCGGGACCTCGGCTCTCGCCGTTCGTCCCTCGGCGGGCGCGACGATTGCGCTCCTTCGTCTGCCGGGTTTTTTCACCTCCGATTGATCGCGTCCGTCCAAGGTCAGCGGCGGAGGTCGCGCGGCCACCTTGGAACTGCGCGGAGAAAACTTGGGGCCTGAGCTCAAAGTCTGCTTTGGCTGCCGTGAGGTCGACGCCGTCTTCAAGTACGCCCGAGCGCCAAATATCCGAGCGTACGCCGCACGCTTGGCAAAAGCGGTCTACTTTTGAGTTACGGGGTTACCTTAAAGGGACGACGCGTAAGACTCGGAGCGTCGTCCGGGGAATATTTCAAACGTGCAAGTTTGGGCCGAAATCTTACACGCCGTCCCTTTAAGGAGGTAGTTTTTGTCCAAATGCCGGCGAGCCGAAAGGTCTCGCGCTTCTCGCCGCGTTTGCCTTGAAAGACGGCCTTTCGAACGGCAAATTCGAATGTCGGGGGAATCGGCAAACTCCGGGCGCAAACTTCGATTGGAAAGCCGCGACGCTCCGGGCAGACCCCGGGGCCAGACCCCGGGAGCCCGGGGCCAGAGTCCGGGCCCAGACCCCGGGGCCCGACTCGGCCCGAGGGGCCGATCGCCGAAGCCCGCGAGCCAACGTTCGGAACCCTTGGCTCCAGAGCTTCCCTGGAAAACCCGGCGCTTTCCGCCGCCCGACTTGAACTTGACGGTTTGGCCCGAAAAAGGCAAACAAATAGCCTTTTGGGGCGGGATCCGGAGCCGGCCGCGCGGCGCGGCGCGGCGCTCCCGTCAAAGTCCGACCGAGAGCCGAAAACCTGCTCGGCTTCCGGAAGCCTCCTCCAACAGCCTCTCGCCGTTCGCGCGCCGCCTAGGTCCGCCAAGTGCCTGGTGTGCGCCGTTCCCGACGTGTGCGCTTTGCGGTGCGGGTGCCGTGACGACGGCGCCGGGCAGGGCGGCCGCGGCGCCGTGACGGTGCCGCTCTCCCTGCGGCGCCCGTGCGACGGCGTGCTCTACCGCACGGCCTTCAGCTTCACCTACACGCCGGAGCTGGCGGGGGGCGCCCCCGAAGTCCTCGGGGCGGCGGCGAGGGAGGCGGCGGGGCGCCACGAAGACGCCGACGCCCTCCTGGACAGCATCCACCGCGAGTTCGCCAGGGCCAACTTCCACCTCTTCACGCAGCCTTGAACGGCTCGCCCGGCCTCCCGTTTCCGACAAAAGGACTGACCCCCGAACGGGTTCTTTTTGAATCCGAATGGAAGCTCATCTCGGGCCCCGGCCGTCGTTTCGCTTTGAACGTGACTGACCGCATTCGTGCTGTTCGCGACCGACGAAAATACAAACGGCGAAATCCCCTCATTGTGCGCATCTGTTTGTGAGCCGGAGTGCGACGCGCGCCCGAGCTTCGCTTCCATCGAAAGCCTTCCAACGCTCCGAGGCAAAGGCGCCCTCCGGTGGCCAACCTAATGACGACGCTCGCTCCGACTTTTTCTTTTCGAGTCAAACGCGAGGCGGGCTCCAAAGTCCAACCGGAAGCGCCCGGCGGGGCGGCACCCCTCCCTTTCAGGCCCTCGCCTCGACCTGACTTGACGCTGCCGGGACGACGCGTTTTGCCCGGCGGCGCCGGCCGCTTGTTGACAGGCAACAGTGGCCCGTCACGTGACTGGCGAGGAGGGGGCGCGGTCTTTCCCGCAGACGCCGAAAGCTCCGCGAGCAGCGGCGGCGGCGGCAGGTGAGTCCGGGGTCCCGCCTTTAACTCGCGTCTTCGTCTCCGAGTGAGCCGATGCAAAGATTACTGCGTCATAACCTTGAAGCGTTTGCTCCGAAACTTCCCTTGCCTCGAACCCTTGCAGTTTAGAAACGTAATCGTCGACTCGACGGGCCAACAAGCCTTTCCAAATCGAAAGCCTTTCAAAAGCCTTCCGGAAGCCTTTCAGACGCCTTTAGGGACAGCGTGTAAGATTTCCGGCGTTTTTTATTCATATGAATACATCCGATGATTGTAAATGTGAAAAATAAATGTCTTCTTAACCAAAAGCACTATGTTTGAAATATAACGGTAGGTCTCGTTATCGTGAAATAACGTGACATGGGGGGGTCGTTAGCGTGACAACGCGGCGCCTCCTGCTAGCCGTAACGAAAAGCCGTCTAAATGGCGCAGCGCGCGTCGTCCCTTTGACCTTGACTTCAATGTCAACCTAACTCCCCCGCCCCGACGGCCTCGCTTTGGCATTCGCCAACCAGAGACCCCCTCGCTCCACCGATCGCGGAGGAACTCGCCCCCGACGTGGCGACGATAATGCACGAGCCCTTAACTTTTGAGCGAGGAAAAGAAAAACGCTTCTTGGTGTTCAGTCGGAGCGGCATGGAGCTGTGGGCCGGCGGTGGGCGGAGCCACGTCAGCGCGCTGGCTTGCTTCCCCGAGGACGCGGCCAGGGACGTGGTCGTCGCCGTGGCGACGCCCCTCCGCGCCGGCCTGGGAAAACCCGGCGCCGGGAGCCCGCTGCGCACGGAAGCGCAGGTGAGCGGCCCCGTCGCCGAGCCGGACCCGGGGGCCCCAGCGGCGCCGAGCCGGACCCGGGGGCCCCAACGGCGCCGAGCCGGACCCGGGGGCCCCAACGGCGCCGTCCCTCCCTCAGGTCAGGTGGACCATGGAGGTTCTGCGCTTCGGTCTGAGCCTCCCGTCGGACGGCGAGACGGCGCGCGCCTGCGTGGACGTCTACGCGCACTGGCTGACGGTGCTGGCGTCCCGCCGGGACTCCATCCCTCCGCCTCTCGTCAAGGAGCCCAACCTTTACGTCCAGAAGATCCTCAGACACCTGCGCGCCCTGTTCCTGCCGGGGTACGCCGCCGCCTCGCACCAAATCCTCATAGACTCGCACCGGCGCGTTTTCAAGTTGGGGTTTGACGACCCGGCGTTCCGTTCGCCCCGATGCGGCCGTTCAGCTCGGACCGATCCGGCCCGGCGTTCGCGTCCATCTGCCGGCGTGTGCTGACTGCGATTCGGCTTCTGGCCGCAGAGGGCGCCGGCGTGAGCGCCGACACCTGGGAGATGCTGCTTCACTTCCTGCTCTGCGTCAACCGAGCGGTGCTGGCCACACCCACCTCCGCACGTAGGCCACGGACCCTCGCGACGCTCGCGACGCTCCGGTGCTCTCATCCCCTTCGTTGTTGATCACTTCCTTCATCCTTTGAGTGAATCTACCCGGCCATCGTGAATCCGAGACCCGTCCGTTAGTTCCTCCGCCTGGCCGTTCGCCACCGCTTAATAATCCTTCTTTCGTAATCGGCGTTCGTCATCCTTTCACGTATCGGCGTATTCACCCTTTCCCCCGTCTCCCGTCGATCCACCGCCGGTCCATCCGCTCGACAATCCGTTAGTTGGCCTCGTTCACCCGTTCCTCTGGCGTCCGTTCGGCACCCATCTCGTCGTCGTCCGAAAATCCGCCCCAGAATCCCCTCATCCATCATCCGTTCCGCCATGCGTTTCTCCACGCATGGATACATGGGTCCATGAATCCATTCGATTGCATTCATTGGTCCCTTGCTCTGGCCGTCCAGCCGCGTGTCAAGCGCTGTCCCTGCCGTCCGTGGAGGTCCTGTTCCAGGTCAGTCTGCTGTCCTGTACTCGCCGTTTTCCCCCACCGTCCTTTTGGCTGTCGTGGAGACAAATGATGACCTCGTGGAGGTTTCGCCTTGTCGTAGTGGACCGGTGGACGCGGGCCGTCACCGCTTTAACTTCCAGGTGAGCGTCCGTCAGATTGGTCCATCTTCAGGACAGAGGGCCGTCATCGCCGCTTTTGCGCGCGCAGGTTGCTGCGTCAGCGTTTGGGGCCCGCCTTCCCTCAATTTAAGGTCCCGGACGAGGACGTCGCCCTGATCCCCGAAGACATGGACCGCCACGTCACCCTCCGAAGCTGGTTCAGATTTCTGCATTTGCTCGGGTAAATGCAAAGTGATCGCGGTCTCCGCCCGGCGCCCTTCAAACGCCCTTCGCGGGCCAAACACTACTCCGTGTCCCTCAGCAACCCTGCGGACCTGAGGCGTCCGCCTGTGGACGGCCCAGCTCCGGCGGCCCGGGAGGACGTCTTCCTCTCAGCCGTGTCTACCATCAGCAGACTGGCGGATGCGTTTCTGGGTACTCGACACAAACCAAACAGCCCTAAGCGGTCAGAGGCGGCAGTTTGGCGGACCCGATCCGGATCTCACGCTAGCTGACTTGTGTTCCTGCAGGCGTCTCTGTGGTCTGCGGAGACGCGGGGGAGCGCGTGCTGATGGACGCTGGTAGTAATCTGACCGTCATGTCCAAATTTCGTGTCTGGTGTCCTTCTCTTCTTCATCTCCTGGTGTCCCGCCAGGGCTTTCAGCCAGAATCCATTTTCGAGACCGCCTGCCTTCACTCGGTAAAGCCAGTGATCTTCACCTAGCGGGAAAATCTAATTGATGAACCAGATGAAAACCTCATCGCCCTCATTTAGTCGCGCCGATGCAATTTCAAGTTTTCCCTCTTCAGGCGTCGCCGTGACCCGAAGTCCTTTCAAAGACAGACTGCCCGCCTACGGTAGGCAGCCGCGCCTCAGCTGCGAGCCTCCAGATGGGTCAATCCCCCCCCGACGTTTGGAAACGCTCCCCGGGGTTCTCTCAGGTGTCTCACGTTCCCCGGGGTTCTCTCAGGTGTGTCACGCCCCCGTTCTGGAAGCGCTCCTCCGACCCCCGCCGACGTACTGAGCGCGCCCGCAAAATCGCCGCCTCCGCCGCACGCTCGGCAGAAGACGTCCAACATTTCCAAGGCGGCCGGGAAACCTCAGCTAGCGTCGTCGCAGGTGAATAGAAGCCGCCCGCCTCTTGGTGTCCACGTCACGTGTCTTTTGTTGGCATCTACCTCCCGCAGACGTCCCCTTCCCCCCGTCCGCGGAAGGCTCCTCCTGGTCTTCCCGAGGCCTCGTGGGCGTCGTACTCGTCCCCCCGCGGCCCGCCGTCCCCTCTGAGGGGCAGCGTGGACTCCCTGCTTCACTTGTTTGGCTTCTGCCTGTTTGAAGCCGCCCTTGTCGACAAGGAGTCCGCCTCGAGTGGTTTGTATCGAGCACCCGACCTGTCCCAGGAGGTGGGCGCACGTACGTACGCTTACGGGACGTGCGCGTGGGTTGTCAGAGCGCTGGGAGGACGGGCGAGCCGAGGCCTGCGGGACACTTTGCCGCATCTTCTCCTGTAAGAAAACCTTCGAAGACATCCTTCCCGTGTACCTGGCCAGGTGCGCTACCGCCTGTCATCCGGAGGTTTTCGGCGCTCGCTCGCTCGCTCGCTCATCCAAAAATTCAATCAACTGAGCTCCTGAAATGTTTCTGGTCTGGGCAAAGAACTGTTGAAAACCTGTCGAAGATGACTCGGTGAAGGCAAGAAAAAGATTTGGGACGGACTAGCTGAAGACATGTAGGGTTGCAAAAGACTAATTGGAGCCTTGGAAAGAGATTCTTTTCAGGATTTCTTTTAGACTCGACAAAGATTTGTTAAAGATGTGACGATCTTTGAAACTCGGATCTTGCGATGTCCTCTACCGTGCGTTTTCCCTCCTACGTCCGCCGTCCAGGTTCTATGCAGTCCTCCTGCAGGGCCTACGGGTGGGCGAGAAAATGAGCCCTCCCGTCCTGTCCTCCATCCTGCTGCACTCGTCCTCGTTGTTCTGCTGCGACCTGGCCGGAGTCAACCTGCTGCTCCCTTTCTTCGTCCCCGTCTTGGAGAAGGTTCTGCTGGAAAGGTGACGCTCCCAAGAAACCCCAATCACCAGCACCTAGGAAACCAATCACAATAAACCGGCGCTATCGACCGGAGTTGTACGCTGGGTCGTGGAACAGTTTCGACTCCTGCTGAAAGTCAAAGCATCACTTCCTTGAGACCAGTCGCGACTGTCTTTTCCACATATGTTTCCGCGTCCCAGGGAGATTCTGAGCTTCCGGGCCTCGGTGAGCTTGGCGGACTTGCGGCGAGCGTCCATCCTGGTGCTGATGTCGCTCTTGCCCCTCCCCCAGCAGTTGGGACGAGTCCGGTTGGCGGTAGAGCACCTTTCACTTGTTTTGGCGGCCTGTGATTCCGTGTCCACGTGCATGTCTTTCGCCGTCGCCACCGCGTGCGTCGTCGTGCCCCCGCACGCGTCTGCTCCGCGTCATTTCTCGTCACGTTCCTCGTATACAGCCGGAGGAGACTTTCGATTCTCTGCCCGGTCGAGGTCGTTGTCTTGCGCTGACGTCAAGCTAGCGTTGGGCTAACACAGCCCGCTGCATCTGTCACATCCTCAGCCGCTGCTGGCCACCGGGGACGACGGTGTCAGCGCAGGGAGCTGCCAGTCCCTGAAGCCGCGCCTGGTCTCTCTGCTGATTGGCTCCCTGCGGAGCGAAACTGACAGCACCAACACGCAGATGCTCCTAGGTTGGCTGCCCGTGGGTTTTTATCGGGTAATTGATCCCTGCCCGCGTTTACCGATGTTTCCGCAGCGGCCATCTTGACCGTGGTTCAGGACTGCGCTCTAATGGAGGCCGAGGGACAAACTCGGCGGACGAGAAAAACCGGACGCGGTGATACCGAGCGCAGCGGCAGATCTTGTGAGTTTGCGGGGTTCACCCTCTTACCGCTTACCGTGTATGTTTTCATGGCAAGCGGCCGACCAATCAGGCGGGGCGGCCGACCAATCGGGCGGGGCGGCCGACCAATCGGGCGGGGCGGCCGACCAATCGGGCGGGGCGGCCTCCCTGTGGGTGGATGTTATGCATCTGCTGACTCAACATCTGACCGCCCGATGGAGGGACGACTCAGCGGTTTGCCTGGTGGCCACGGAGGTCTTGGCCGGACTGGCCAGGGTGAAGGTGGCTGTGGCCGGTCCGGAAAAGAAGCGAGTGGTCACCTCGGTCTGCCGCTTCATCGAGTTCCAGTGCGGTCGTCCTCCTCCGCTGCACTCCAGAGATCTTCACTCCATCATTGTGGTGGCCTTTCACTGTCTCAGCACCTGGATCGCAGGGCATCCCGAGATCTTGGAGGAGCAGGTCTGCATTGAAAACTGAAGATCATGCGCTAACTAGCCTAGTAGTCAACAGTTGTGCGTTGCCTTTTCCACGTCCAGGAGTGCTTGATGGCGCTTCTGGAGATGGTGCAGCTCGGCGTGTCAGGTAGCAAGTCCAGACACGGAGGGGGACTTCGGTTTCGGGAGGAGAAAGACCTGAATCCGGTCTCTCTGAGAGTGAAGGAAGCGGCTGAGGCCACGCTAAATTGGTGAGGAAAACAAATGCCTTTTGACGACCTCAACCTTCATCCAGACTTGTCGAGGATGTCTCGAATGGTTTGTGAACAATTGCTGAAGATTTCTCGAAAAGGGAAAATTGAAAACCCGTTGCAGACGAAGTTTTCAACCGTCAACTTGGTCTCCATGAAAGTCTCGATGCGGAGAAGATGAAGATTTGGCAAAAGACTTGTTGACATCTTGAATGCCTAAAATTTTATCTTGAAGACTTTGAAAAAGTTTTCAGTTTTAGTTAGCCGTGACTTGTTTAGGATTTGAGCTTTAAATGATGAAAGACCTCAACTTTGATCTTAATGCCCGGCGAGGATTTGTGAAACATTTGCCAAAGGCTTGAAGTCATTGCCTTTTCTCATCCCGAGTGAGCTTGATAGTCTCCACGTCGTGAAACGGTTCTTGTCACGGAACTTGAGGAAGCCTCTCAGTCTCAAGTCCTATCCCGTCCACGTGTCAGCATCATGCAGGTGTCTGGAGCACCCCCGTCCTTTGGAAGCACTTTGGATGAGGACGCACTCGTCGGCTGCTCTGCTCTGAGCGACGGAACCCTGAGAAAGTTCAAATATTTTGCTTCGGACGCTTCTGTGATCCTGGGAATTCTGGAACAAGATCGGGGATCTGAAGGAGGTGTGTTTTCGAGGGCCACGGGGGCAAGGAAACCTTTGTTAAAGATAAACCGAAAGAAAAACTTTTGGTGTGACCGGACTTTAACCTTTACCGGAACGATGGACGCGTGCAGGTCCCGAGGCGTGCCCATCGCTCGTGATGCTGATCCGAGGACAGTTTTCACATCGCTCGTGGACTCTCCAGCGCCGCCTTCAGCCCAGAGAGGGAAAAAGGAGCCCAAAGGTCGGACATCGTCACGCCGCACTCTGAATATCTCAGCGACTCGTGTTCCCTTTTCCGTGCAGAAAGCGATTGGCCTTCAGCAACGCGGCAGCGGCGAAGCCCGCGTGCATGCTGGGATATCACGCTGCGGAGCTGGCGTTAAAAAGCCGAGGCCTCTGGAAAATATCAACGCGGTTCCTTTGGCCGACACGGAGACGAGTATTCCCGACCTGTGGGAGGGACTGACCGAGGAGGTGCGACCCCGACGGGAGAGGGCCCGGGGTTGTCCATCAGGCGTACTAGATGCGATCCACTCAGGCGCTTTCGTGGCCTGAGGGATTGAAGGATTTGCCGCTCCGAACCTGCTAGGCAGTCATTTGGGAAGTTGCCGACAAAACCCGCCGAAGGGCTCGAGGCAGCGAATGCTTTTGTGCATGTCTGATATTCCGTGCGATGCTTGATAAGTTGGAGTGGTACTTCTGTCTAAGGATTCTGCCGTTGTGGTCTGTCAGGCGAAGCGGGTTTTGGATGTTTTCCGAGGAATTTTGGAGCGACAGCGCCGAGTAGAGCGGGAGCTTCTCAGTTCTGCTGCCATGACAACGTGCGCACCTCCTCCTAGTCGTTCCCTTCCTGCCACTCGCGTGCAGACCGCGAGGCTCTTCCTGTCCCACTTGGGCCTGGTGACTCCAGAGACCCTAAAGGTAAGTCTCGAGACTCTTGTTTGAAAAGCCATACCCCGGCTCGAGAGCCCCCTTTGAAGCGCCTATACCCTGGCTGGAAAACCCTAACCCCGCGCGCTCCCCGCGCAGGATCTTGGTAGCGGGGGTGTTCCGGCTCAACTGGCGTCCCTGGACTCATCGTTGCCGGGATTCTGCGAGGACCTGAGACGTTTAGACCGGCTTCCGTTCAGAGCTCAGGACTCTGCCTTTGTTTTCTACGTGCGAGCGGGACAGAAGACGGCAAGTGAGGTCTGCGCGCACCTTTTACTTGCGCTACTCATACGCAAACTGTCATTCTATACACTGCTTGATGGCAGACGCTGCCTTGGAACCCTAACTCGATCCCTGAAGCCAAATTTCTTCGTCCCTTTTGCAGATTTTACAAAACGTGGACTCGCGTGTCAACGTGTCTCATCACTTCCTGGACTTCCTGTCCAGTTTGGGCCGGCCCGTAGCTACGACGGGAGGCGGACGCGAGGTCATAGGTTAGCGTCAGCGTCTGCCGGACGGGACCGGCCGACACTTTGCCCCAGGCTTTTCTTTGCTTCCGCCTAACAGAATTTGGGGCTGCGCTTGGGCAGAGCGGCGGACGGGCGTTCGACGGCGAGAGCTTGGTTCTCAAATACCGGGACTCCTTGACGGACCTGACTTTCGTCGTTCCGTCTTCATCGTGGCACGGTCGGAATGCAAAACCCCGCCGCCCTCGTCCTTTGGGTTCGGGGCTGTCTCTTGAAAGCCGACTAAAGAAGCCAACTCGGCTTAAAACCCACTGCTAAAATGTGAAGCAAGGCTCACTTACACCTAACACAGGAACATGAACCAACCTGAGCAAGCTTTTGGGGAACCCCCTGTCTCTGAAATCTTAAGTTAAGGTTGGAACTCGGGATGGAAATCAAAAAGGGGTTCCCTTGAAAATGAAATTCCTTGGCATCTTTGTCCCTTTTTGCTAACAGTTCTTGTCCGGGTTCCGGTTGGGACGTTACGGCTTCACCGCGCGCGCCGACCGCGGCTTGTTTGAGTCCCGGAAGTGTCTGCAAACATTGAGCCGTTCTTGCCATCCTCAGAGTCCGTGCTTCAGAGGTGGGCTGGAGACGAATGCAAGATGATGGTGTGGGTGGAACGCTTGGAGGACGTCGGTAAGCGTCCTAACCCTAAAACTCCGTCGCCGTCGCGACGACGTGACGGCGCTCCCTTGGTTTTCCAGATGCCTTTCTTGATTGCGAGCTGATCAGAAGCCAAGCTTGGAGCTGGTAAAAACGCCAGCCGTGACGGCGCCGGCGGGGATTTTGCCCCCCCCCTAAGTGCCCGCTTGTCTGTGTGCGTGCGTCAGCGTCCAGGCGGTGTTTGTCCACAGCATGCGGAGCGGCCTCTTCCGGACGGTGACGCGCCGGAGTCCCGCCGGCAAGTCCGTTTTGCTTCCGCCGCTGGTGGACGGGATGGTCGTCAGCAAGCGCGTTCTCGGTGCGGTTCTTACAGCTCTCCTTCGCGAGGCCGTCCTCCACGCGACATTTCGGTTTTTTTGAACGCTTACCTCAAACTCTTGCCGGAGCTTGAAAGCAGGCTTTTTGAAATCGCCGCCGACTTCCGAAAGCCGGCCCAACGGGTGCTCGCCGTTCCTTTCTCTCCCCGAGCGCTTTCAAAGCGGCCTTTGGAAGCACTTTGGATGAGGACGCACTCGTCGGCTGCTCTGCTCTGAGCAGCCCCGTTGGGGTTTGAAATCCCAACTTGGGACGCCGACTTTTTGCACGTCCGTCGACTGGCTCGGAGCTTTAATTTAAAAGAGTAGCCAAGGTTTACGACCCTAATTCGAAAGCCTAACGCGGCCTCGGTCCGGCACGCCAGTCCAACGGCCCGCCTCCCGTCGCGGCTCGAAATCCCAACACCGTCTCGGAAGCCTCGTTTGAAGCCCGAACCTAGTGCCGGAAGGCGGGTGGCGTCTCTGAAAGTCCAATTTCTCCAAAGGCTTATTTGAAAGCGCGAGAAAGGTTAGGAATGGAAACGCTCGTCCCTTACTTGGAGCCGGGAGCCGAAAGCCTCCCCGATTCGGCGACCGGCTCCAAACTCGAAGGCGCGCCATCGAGTCCGAAGCGGCACGAATGTACGAGAGGCCGACTTTGTCGCCGGAGGCGGGCTGCGATTTGAAGCGCGGGCGCTCGGGGATCCTCCTTAAACAGCCCCGCCCGCGCGTGCGCCGGCGTCAGGCCCGTCGGCGGTGGAGACGTTGCTGAACGGCTGCCGTCGGCGACGGTGGTGCGGCGCCGCCCCGCCGCCGCACGTCGACAGGAAGACCCTGATCAGCGAGGCGGCGGCTCGCTACCGGGGCCGCCGCTCGGAGCCGGCCGACCTCTGCGGCGCCCTGTTTCGGCGAGCCTGAGAGGCGTCGTCGGTTGTCGTCGCCCCCGCCCTTTCCTGATTTTCGCTCATCATTGCCAACGATTCCTTTTATTTGGGAGCGATTACGATCAAGCGGATCGAGCGATTAAAGAAAAAAGCGCGACTTTGAAACCGATCCTGTTCCTAATGATGTCGCGGACGCCGACGCCCTGACCTCGGTCGCCTCCCCGCTCGCTTCTCTGCTTGGGCTCTCCTGTGGTTGCCGTGGCGACAAGAGGTCGCTACGGCGACAAGGCTCCGACCGAAACGAGCGCGCGCGCCGGCCGTTTTTGATTCGGACGTCGCGTCATTGGTGATTGGCGGCGGCGGTGACGTCACCGGGCTTCCGGTCTGCCCGGGAAGCGGCCTCGGAGAAGAGCGAACGATCGGCCCGTGAGCGGCAGCGGCTCGCCAGTGTCGATGCTCGCTCCGCCATGGTGCAGAAGTCTCGCAACGGCGGCGTGTTCCCCGGGGCGCAGGCCGACCAGAAGAAGCTCAAAGTCGGCTTCGTGGGGCTGGAGGCCGGCGGGACCGAGTCCAGCAGGGACGGGGCGCTGCTCATTGCAGGTAAAAGATGCGAGAGAACCGGGCTCGGCGTGACGTCACGCCCCCGTCAAACGCCAGGGAAACAAAGCCGCACGCTTCGATTCGCTATCGCTTCGATTTCGTCCGTCCGCGGAATGCATCGAAAGACTTCGGAGACCGCTTTCCGAACGACGCTTTGCGTTCGGGCAACCTTTAACGTCGAAAGACGTTTTGACCGGCTGCGATCGAGAGCCACCTCTTTGACTTTGTCTAAGGAGAGGATAACGCTGCGCTGCGAGAAAAAAAAAAAAAAAAAGGGGGACTACAAATGTACCCTATTTGTCGCGGTTGTTGATGACATTCTCAAGGCAAAAACGTTTTCTCATCATTGCGCCCCGCCCCGTGCGCGTGGATCGTGCAGCCCGCGGTCCAATGGAGCGAATACATCATCGACATGCGAAAGAGTCCCTCTCTTTCGCATGTCGATGATGTATTCGCCAGATATCGATATTGACGGAACTCTGCCAGTCGGAAACAGTTTGAAACCGCCTTCAAATTCGCATAACGTTGTCTTTAACAGTTTGAAACCGCCTTCAAATTCGCATAACGTTGAAAGGCCCTTGCAGGTCAGAGGGCAAGATCCACATCAACATAGGGGGGTGGCAAACTAAGGGAGAAAAAGAGTGAATGAACCGAAGGTGTTTCCCAACTTTTGACTGGCTAAAATCATCGTAGCCCTCATGTTTGCGTCGAGAAAAGCGCCAAACCGCAAGCGGGCCGTTCAATTGAGCTGCAGCATCCGTCAGGCTTTTCGCAGCCCTCAATATTTATGTCTCCAGCTAACAATCAATCATTTTTGGCATCGCAGTAGCCCGGTCCATTTTTTTTTTTTTTAATTTGGGTCGTTTTAAAGGATGCTGTGTAAGATGTAGACCGTTTTTCTTCAAAAGGAATACATTAAAAAAATGTTAAAGACTTGCAAATGCTTGCCTTCTTAAGGAGAAACAGTATGTTTGAAACGCAATCATGGGTCTCGTTACCATGAAAGGATAATACACGGGGAGAGGCCGGCGTGTCTGTTCTAGCTCCGGACAATGGTAAACGCAGCAGCTCCCGCCGGCCTTGGTGAAAACCGCTCTCAAATTTACACATTGCCCCTCGGAGGCATCCAAATTTTACAGCAGCGCCTCCTGCAGGCGCGGAGCCGAGATCCGCTCTCTGGCCGCGGGAGCTTTTGTTTCAACGCTGCCGTAGAAGCTCAAAGGAAACGCGGATGTCCGGCGGCGCCGCTGGCCTCCCGCGTTCGCAAAGCAAATGAGCCCGCCCGACGCAAAGCCGCAAAAAAGCCTCGTCGGGAACCGATTTGTCGCGACTGAGCACACCCACCCGTGTGGCGCAGCCGACGAAGGTCCTCGACGTCAGCGCAGCAGCGTGTCGGGGGGCAAGAAAGCTCCCAAGAGGAACGCCCTCTACAGACGGCTGCAGAACTTCCTCTACAATGTCCTGGAGAGGCCCAGGGGCTGGGCCTTCATCTACCACGCCTACGTGTGAGAACACGCAGACGCCCGTCCGCCGTTGACGGACAGCCGCGCCCTGACCCGGGACTGTCCTTTCAGGTTCCTGCTGGTCTTCTCCTGCCTGGTCCTGTCCGTCTTCTCCACCATCCGAGAGTACGAGAAGAGCTCCGAAGACGCGCTCTACATCCTGGTGAGCCCGGCGCAGCCGCGGCGTCGGGGGCCGCCGGACCGAGGGCCGGCCGGCCGGCGGCGCGGGCTGACCCCGCACGCGGCTTTGCGCGCAGGAAGTGGTGACCATCGTGGTATTCGGCGTGGAGTACATGGTGCGCATCTGGGCGGCGGGCTGCTGCTGCCGATACCGAGGGTGGCGGGGAAGACTCAAGTTTGCCAGGAAGCCCTTTTGCGTCATCGGTATGTCGCCCCGAGGGCTAGAAGACTTTCAAACGATGCCGGTGGCGGGACTCGGGCAACGGTTCCGGCTTTTGAGAGCGACCCCGCTCGCGCTTGTCCTGTTATTCATCCGTGTCGTTCTCTGACCGGTGTAAATGACGACGGAATGGAATAGAATGGCTTTATTGCAGCATTTTTTCCCATCCCCTATGTGTGTTGCGTCATCAGACATCATGGTCCTGATCGCGTCCATTTCGGTGCTGGCGGCCGGCACGCAGGGAAACGTGTTTGCCACCTCGGCCATCCGCTCGCTGCGCTTCCTTCAGATTCTGCGCATGATCCGCATGGACCGCCGCGGCGGAACCTGGAAGCTGCTGGGATCGGTGGTCTACGCCCACAGCAAGGTGACAGACGACGCGCGCCGGCGGCCGGGCCACGATCGGGGCGAAGGCGAAAGCCGGCCCGGTCTCCTCGCCTCCTCGCTACGCGGCGTTTGCGCGTCTTGGCCCGTCGGGAGCCAACGTCGACGGGCGAGAGCCGCGCGCACCTCTCGCCCAACGTCGACGGGCTCTTTCTGTGAAAGTAAGTCAAACGGGCTTGCGCGGCCGGCGCCGCTTTTGACGGGTTTCGGCGAACCGAGAGCTGGCCCTCGGAGGGAACGGTTCGGGCGGCCCCGGCCTGCCGCCTAGCGCGCGCCCCGACATCGCTTGCGCGTTAGTTACCCTTGGTATCGATTCACTTCCTGAGTTGTGGATTTCTCTGAGGCGGCAGACTGAATTGGCGCTTGGATGACGTTGTGGCTGTGCGGGCGCGCGTCCAGGAGCTGATCACGGCCTGGTACATCGGCTTCCTGTGTCTGATCCTGGCCAGCTTCCTGGTTTATTTGGCGGAGAAAGAAGACAACGAACAGTTTGAGACCTACGCCGACGCCCTCTGGTGGGGCCTGGTGAGGCTTCCGCCCGTCCTCCGGCGACAAAGCTCTGGAGTGCATGACGCCGTCTGATTGGCCGCTCGCTCGCGTCCGTCAGATCACGCTGACCACCATCGGCTACGGAGACAAGTTCCCCATCACGTGGAACGGTCGCCTGCTGGCCGCCACCTTCACATTGATCGGCGTGTCCTTCTTCGCTCTGCCCGCCGTAAGCGCGCGCCCGCGCCGGCCAGCTTCTGCGTGGGCGCTCATCGGTTTCCTCAGCCGTTTCCTCCCCGGCGATCAGGGCATCCTGGGTTCCGGTTTCGCTCTCAAGGTCCAAGAGCAGCACAGACAAAAGCATTTTGAGAAAAGACGCAACCCGGCAGCCGGCCTCATTCAGGTTGAGCGGCGCTGCGCGGGATCCGGACGGCGCTAAAGTCGAGTCCCACAAAAGGGTGAGAAGGGAGCAGATCCGACTTGACTGCGCGTCGCCCGCTGTGCGCACGCAGGCTGCCTGGAGGGTGTACGCCACAAACCTGAGTCGAGCCGACCTGACGTCCACGTGGGACTACTACGAGAGGACCGTGTCCGTCCCCATGTACAGGTCGGTCCGCCGACGGTCAGGTCAAGTGACCCCAAAAGATCTCACGGGGCTTCGCCAGCCCACGCTCTCCAAAGATCGGCAACATGGCCTGATTGAAATCTCCGGCGCCCTTGCCAAAACTCAAAACGCAAATCGGGGAAGAAAAGGAAGATACCTTAAAAGGCGAAGGTTTTGGCCTTCCACGCTGCCCGAGGTCAAAATGACTGGCGGGCGGGCAACATAATTTTATCCGGTCGGACCCGGTCCCGGTCCCGGTCCCGGTCCCGGTCGGCCGGCCGCCGCAGAGTACGATCGCCGCCGCCGAGCAGGGGCCGGAGCGGGGGTAGTAGAAGGAAAGCGGGCCAAAATACCCAGTGGAGGTCACTGGGTGAAGGCAGGGCGGGAGACAATTTGCAAACAAGCTGCGGTCGAACCACCTGCCCATGTGTCAAAATGAGCCCACCCTAAGCCCGAGTTGAGATGTAGCTCTTCGCGGAGGTAAGCGCTCAAACGTGCGCGTATAGGCCGTCCGCTGAAGACAATCGGCAGCTGAGGACCAACGTCAGGTGTGACAATTTGATGTCGTTCCAGGTTAATCCCCCCCCTCAACCAGTTGGACCTGCTGAGAAATCTCAAAAACAAGTCAGGACTCTCATTCAGGTCAACCATCAAGAACTCTGTCTTGGAATTCACGTTTACCTTTCTACTTTTACGCTACCGCGATGATGCCTTCGCTTTTTTCCGTCTCTGCAGGAAGGACGTCCAGCCAGAACCTTCTCCCAGGTGGGATTGCACGCCTCCGGAGCCACAATCCAGCCCGTTTTCCGCCTTTCCCCCCGATCGACGCGCTTCGCGGAATCCCGATAACGAGCCCGACGGTTCCGATCTTCGGCACGACGCTCGAAGGAAACGGCTAGCCCGTTTGCAGGCGGGATTGTGGCGCCGGAGGAGCGGACGCGGCCACGCCTCTGCTAATCCGGCACGGAAAGCCATACGGGCGCAGCGTATCGGTGGGCGGAACGCGCGAGATCTCCGCCTCTCGCAGCCCGTCGCAGTCAAAAGTCAACAAACCTCGGAGCCAAATATCCTGACTTACCAACACGTCCGGTCCTATGACTTCCGACTTCCTTTGACCCCAAATGGTAGAAAGCACCAGCACGTCGGAAAGTGCCGCTTCACTCACCACTCGTTCTCTAATCGCGCCTCGATCTTAGCGGGCGACACGCTCGTCAACGGCGCGCGCAATCCGCCGCTCGACGCTCGGTGGGGCGGCCGCTGTTAGGGTTCCTAGCCAATCGGGCCTTTTGACTTTGTCCCGACAGTCAGAAGGTCAGCCTGAAGGAGAGAGTTTTCTCCTCTCCGCGCAGTTCAGGAACCAAAGGAAAAGGTTCTCCTCAGCACGGTGAGTCCTCCTTTGTCTTGTGGCGTCCTGTTCTGTTGCGTCCCGTCCACACGGCGCACCTTTGCTCGGGCTCGGGTACCAATGCGTTCCATCCACCCGCTTCCTGTCGCCAGCGGTCCCGGCGGTCGGTCCCGGCGGCGCAGTTCCCGGGGTCCCCGGGGGCGTTCAGGCTCTGCGCCGCTCCCCCAGCATCGATCCCGGGCCGGAGGACAGTCCCAGTAAGGTCCCTAAGAGCTGGAGCTTCGGCGAGCGCAGCAGAACCAGGCAGGCTTTCAGGATCCGAGGAGCCGCATCGCGCCAGAACTCGGAAGGTAGGACGTCTCAGCCTTGCCGGCTCGGGGTCCACTCACCCGTCCGGCCAAATGTGCGTCCGGTCACATTTGAAAGCACGGAATCCCATAATCCTCTGCTTGGTACGCTTTAGCTCGGCGCGGTGGTTCGCGCAGCTTGCCTTCACGCGGCTGTCATGGAATCAGGCCCGTCCCGTCGGATGGAGATAGGATGTTTGGGAACGTCACTTGCACAAAAAGCTAACGGACTGTTTGGAAGGTTCGCCAGGCTGGATGGGTGAACGTTGGAGGGCGGAAGGCGCAAAGGATGCGTGGACGCTCGGTGGTAAAAGTTAGCGGAGCGAAGGATGAAGAGATGGACGGCTGTATCAACAGATGTTTGGCCAAATGCAAGGGACGTGTTTGGATGTTGATGGGGGTGTGGAATAAAGGATGCATTTGTTTTGTAAAAAGAAAATTGCGGGAGGATCGACGGATGGCTGGGTGGAGAAATGACCCGGTAGTAACGTTTCCCAAAGCCAGTCCTCTTCGATGACCTGTCCATTTTGGAACGCGACGTCGCCACGGATCCGGAAATGGGCGCTTTCATCCGTCTTGCTTTTCTGTCGCTCCGTGGGACAGAACCTTCAAGTACGCGGGGGTTTTAATACGATTAAAACAGATTAAGGCCTGACGTTTGGTTCTTTTTTGCGGGAGTCTGCAACAGAGGAGCAGATGATGTTCAAATTTGCGGGATCCTCGTGCGTGCGTGCAGCAGCAGGTCTTAGCGCAAGAACTGGACCGCGGCTTTCTACGCAGTCCTCTTTGGTCTCCTTTGGTGTCCCGTGTCCATTCTAAAGCGTGCGGTGTGTTCTTCTCGCGTAGTGCTCATAGAGATGCAGGACGAAGAGTTCAGGCAGAAGGGCTCGCCAGGTTAGCGCGCGCATACGACCGATCGCACGCCACCGCCCTCGTACGGCGCCGTAACGCCCGGGCCATGCGCTTGGCCGTTGCAGACGCTAGCCTGCCGGGGGAAGACATGGCCGACGACAACAAGAGCTGCCACTGCGAGTTTGTCCCGCAGGATCTGACGCCCGGCATCAAGGTCACCATCCGAGCCATCTGGTATGGGGAGTCCCCTCCCGGAACGGTCGCCACAGATGCCATTTCGTAGACTTCACTCATGGCTTTGCTCGCCGTTTCTTTGCCTTTTGATTCATATTTTGGTTCACGTTTTGGTTTATTTTGCTCACCCTAGGACCAACGTCACCATCAGCAGTTGGGTAAGAGACGGCCTGAGACCAGCTAGCTTCCATGTCCTCTTCTTGTCCCGTCCTCCCTTCTGCTCTGTTCTGTTCTGTTCTCACTTCGCTGTGGGTTTTTCTCGTTGCTGTTATTATTATTGTCCTTGTTTGTGCTCCTTCACCCTCGAGATGCGCGCGCGCGCACGCACGCTCCCTTGCCGGATGTCAGGAGAAGGCGTTGACCTCCGATTCCTGTCTCCCAGTATTATGCGCTTCATGGTGTCCAAGAGGAAGTTTAAGGAGAGTCTTCGTCCCTATGACGTCATGGACGTGATTGAACAGTATTCAGCGGGACATCTGGACATGCTGGCGCGCATCAAAAACCTTCAGTCCAGGTACCCCGTCTGTCCTCCGCTTTGTACGGACCGAAGCCAGTCCTGAGAACGCGGGGGTTCTTTCCTTTCTCTTCCTGGTTTTAGGGTGGATCAGATTGTGGGCCGAGGAACGCCGATCGCAGACAAGGACAGACCCAAAGCTACGGCGGAAGAACTCCCCGAGGACCCCAGCATGATGGGGCGCTTGGGGAAGGTGGAAAAACAGGTGATCAGTACAACTTGGTCTGGCCATGGTTGCTGGTGATTGGTCCCTCTTCATCTCATTTGCGTCCTCCAGGTCCTGTCGATGGAGAGAAAGCTGGATTTCCTAGTCAATATCTACATCCAGCGAATGGGAATCCCGCAGACGGAGACGGATGCTTACTTTGGGCCCAAGGAGCCAGACCCGGCGCCGCCTTACCACAGTCCGGTGGACCAGCTGGAGAAGAGCCAGTCCATTCCCAAGATCGCCCAGTGAGTATCCGATCCGCGTAAGACCACAACCTCGGCTGGAATGCTTCCATCTTGTCCGTCGACACCAAAAGGGCCCTGAAAAAGCCTACGGCTCCTCTACAACCCGCCATCGGTTTTGCTGTGGTTCCAGAGCGCTGCCGGACGACAACGTAGACAGGGGTCGTTTCGGGACCGGGATGGTCCGCTCCAGCAGTTCGACCGGCCCCCGGAACCGCGATGCCGCCACCTGCCCCCCCTCCACTTCCTGGCAGCCAATCGGCTCCCAGTTCCATCGACAGGCCCCGCCACCCCCGCAGCGAAGCCGCGGCAGCACCCCGAGTCCGGCGGGGGACGGGTCGCTGGTTCGACTCCCGCCGCCGCCGGCCGGGGAGCGGCACGGCGCGAGCCGGGCCAACCGGCACGGCGCCGGAGAGAGGGCGGGCGCCGAGAAGCCCGAGAGGGGGGGTGAGGAAGGAGTGAATCCGGCGGGGGAGGACGAGGCCAAGCCTGACAGCGAGCGCTCCTCGTCCATCCCGTCCGCGGACCACGATGAACTGGAGCGCTCCTTCAGCGGGTTCTCCATCTCGCAGTCCAGGGACAACCTGGACTTCCTCAACAACGCTTTCTACTCCTCCGCCAAACTGTCCTCCGACCTCGGGGCGGCGGCGGCGGCGGGGGCCTCCCGCCGCGCCGCCGCGAGACCCTACATCGCGGAGGCCGAGTCGGACTCGGACCCGGAGCTCCGCGCGCCCTCGCCGCGTTCGGACCGTGCCTGGACCGGGGCCAAGTAGAGTCCGGCGCCCCAGGTCGAACCGGCGGAACTCCGATATAAATACGCGAATGAGTCATAATAATTGCAGGCCGGGTTAGGGTTAGGGTTAGCTGAGAAGGAGAGAATAAGCATCGCGGGGGGGCTGGTTTTATCTACTTTCCGGCTTTACCATTTCAAGACCTGATCGCTTGACCGCGGGAAGACTCCGGCTTGCGATTAGCCGGCGCGGGCCTGCTCTCCACCGCTTCGCCGAAACACTGAGAAGGCACGCCCGTCCCTGCCTTCTTCACAGCAAACGTCGCGCCCCATCGGTTCACCGTCACATGATGGGACGCGATTTTAATTGATTGCTTGGCTTCGCCCGACGCCCGCTTGCCTCGGCAATAAACACGCGCCCCGTCACGCTGTCGCGCTTCGGCCTGTGTCGCGCTTCGGCCTGTCCCGCCTACGCTAAGACAGATTTTTTTGCAAAACCGAGACGCGGGAGACGGTTGACTAGTTTTTCCCTCTGCTGGAAAAGCCCGCCGAAACAAGTCCGAAGCGACACCCGCGTTTGAGCGAGCCGAGGCGCGCCGAGTGATCGATGCCAACATTAGCGGCGCGTTGAGCTTCCGCCGCCGGAAACGTCAAATGTTAAAAAGGCGGTTTGACAATGCTATACTAAATATCAAACGGATCGCAGCCACTCCATGAGGCTAAGTGAGCACGGCTTGCTGTTCTGTAATCGGAAGCGGCGCTAACGCTAAGACTAAGGATTCCGGCTAACGGCGTCGTTCCGGGCTCGCCCTAATATATTCCGCGCGAAACGTGTCCGAGTGTTATTGTTCGAAAAGGCAAACGTCTTCGTTCGGGGTCGAGTGCGAGCTCGTGAGCTACCCGCGCTAATGCGCAAGCCGTCGCGGGCGAAGGGCCAAAAAGTCTTGGGACCGACCCGACGCTCACTTTAGACCGCCGGCTCGCGTGCGACGTGCGGGCGGGTCGGCGAGCTCGTTTTCCTACATGGCCCACTTTGACAGCGCGCGCACGCACCTTCTCACTCGCCCCCGCACACGCGCGCTCGCACACGCACACCCAGTTTTGTTTGCATTCTACACTTTCCTGCCCTTTTCGTGGAAAAGCACTCATCGCGTCTCTGCCTCGCTCGTGTGCTTATCGTTATCGATGGTGACAAAGTAAAACATATTCCTGAAAGCGCTGATTGAAGAAATAAATCCCAAAAGCAGCTTGTTGGAGGGGATCATTGAAAGTGCTCCCGCACGCTAACGGAAAGTCGGATCTGAAACGAGTTCCTCACGTAGAAAAAATGGGAAGCGTCGCCTTCATGGTGCCTTCAACTTTTTTCAACAAAGAGCCTTTGCGCTTCAGCAAAACAGATGCCTTTTTGGGGCTTCTTCCCGAACCGCGTGGACAAACTAACAGCCAAAAGAAGTGAAGACCCCCCCCCCCACAGCTGGAGACCCTCCCAGCACTTCCTGTCCATTCCAGTCCGTTAAACAAGATCTAGGGGGGAAAAAAGGGCAAATGATGTCTCAGTAGGCCCGAATTTGAGCTTCAAAATCGATTGTTTTTCTTTTTTGTTTCTTTGATTAACCACGTGAACGCATCGGACGACGCCTTTCGAGCAAAGGCCAGTGGAAATTGAGGCCCTATTTCTCCTTTTTTCCAGCCTAATGGAAAACAATTAGCAGCCTAACCTAAACCATTTCCGATGTGGTGCGCACTGCTATTAGGAGCGGTAACCGCAGTGGCGCCCGGAGCTCCCGAAAGGGCCGTGATCAAACGCCTCCGTCGAAGACGCTAGCGGTCGAGTACGGATCGGAGTCACGTAAATAATGGATTAAGCGCAATAACAGATGATTAGTAAGAGCGGCGAAATGAAAAGGCGACCGGGCCACGAGACAAAAGTCACGGCGGCCGGTCGATAATTGATGATGGCGCGCGGGGAGAGGGGGCCGGCGTTTCCGCCCGGACGTCCCGTCGAATCGCGTCCGCCAGTCGTCGACGTGAAGTGTCCTCTCTTGGATTTGATGTTCCAAACAAATATGTCATTCGTGTAATTCTTCCTAAATATTTGCCGGGCTTCCTCCGTGGAGGCTTCCCCCCGCGGCGGCGGAGGTGAGTGCGCCCGACGCCGCCGTTCGTCCCGGGAGGATCGTCAAAGGTTAGCGGGAACGGTCGGTCCCGGGGGGGCGCGGGCTCGACGGGTCCCCCGAGGAAGGCAAAGGTCGACCGGCTCGTTAGCGAAAGGCTCGTTAGCGAAAGGCTCGTTAGCGAAAGGCTCGTTAGCGAAAGGCGCGCCGCCACGTTTGGGCCTCTCGGCTACGTTCGCGACAACGGCCGTCGCCGCCGCTTTGACGTCGCCGCCGCATTCGTACTACCGACTCGACGTTTTGCTCGGGAACTTTCGGCGGATGCGGCGGGGTCACAATGGGCTCCGCGCCGTCGGCCGGGTAGGCCGCGGTTAAGCAAATTCCTAGCCGCTCTCGCCTTGAAAGCCGCTGGGATTTCTTTTTGCGAAAAATGTCGCCTTTGAAGATGCCTCGCGCTAAGAAAGCAAAACGGAAGACTTTGACGGATGCGTATCTGGCACGTAGCGGTACCGGGACCGCGGGACCCATTGGGAAAGGCCCCGCCGTCGTACGGGGCCCGCGTTAAGAACCCGGCGGTGGGCCGACGCCAAGCGGAACGCCGGCAACGCCGACGGCAAAGCACAGCTTTCTCCGAGTAACGGCGCTGGCGTTTTTCCCGTCGCCGTGCCCGACGCCCGACTTATTTGCCTCCCGATTTTGGTTGACCTACACAAGGGATTCCAATCCAATCATCGTGCGTGCGTGCGCGCGCAGGATGATGCAGCTGAGCGTATAAAAGATGGCAGGAGGGCGGGCGTGGGGTCAGACAGGCAACCCGCTCGCACAGGTAAGAACTGACTTCATTTTTTTTTTTTTTTATACTCCACAAATGAAAGACCGCTTGGGGAAGTTTGCGTTTCGGTACGATGAAAGGCGGAAACCGAAAGAGAAAGTCCGGCGGAAATTCCGTTGCGGCGGCGCAAAGCTAGAGATGGCGACCGCCGACGGAGAAGGCGAAAAGGCCGGAAAATGGCAATGTAGGGCGGGTTACGGGCTAAACGTTTGCAAGCTCGAAAAGGATCCGAAAGGGGCGGCGTTTGAAGAACTCCGAACTCCCTTCCGTTCTGTCCCGTTCTCGCCACTCGATGAGAAAGTGCAAAAAATGAGCTGATGTTTTTGGAGGGAAAAGGGAGGGCTGAATGGGGGCTGGGTCGCACGCATACAAGTGTCTACGCGTTTGTTCGCTTTTCTTTTTTTTGATGCCAGGTCCTTCTCTAACTTTCTATTATTCAGCGGGCAGAGTGGGCAGAAGGAAGACTGCTTCCGGAACTAAATCCATTCCTTTTTTTCGGCAGACTTGCTGCTTCTTTCCAGGCATGCGATCGTTGACTCCGACATTCAAAAAGCAAAAGCGTCGAAATCTACAAAAATGCATTTTGTCCCCTCCTCCGCCGGTCGGATGAAGCGGAAGGAAAAATGTTGTCGGAAACGGGGGGAGGAGGAGTGAGCCGAAGCGCGCGTTGTTTTGAAGCGAAAGCCGACTCAATGAAAAGCCAAGCCTTCGGAATGAGGGTTTTTGCCCAAAGGGAAGGAGCGAACGCATTTAGCGGGAAAGCGCAAAAGCACTTCAATGTCTTTTCCCGGAGCGGGATCTCAGGTGCCCGTTGCCGTGACTGCGTTAGTGCGCGGGATGGGCGCGGCGGCGGCGGCGGCGGCGGCGGCCAACGGAAGCCAACTCATCCAGTACCGGGACTCGCTCAGCAAGGCGGTGCTGAAGAACGCGCTGGTGCTGGCCATCGGACTGTCCATCAACTACATCAACGTGGGCCTCATGTACACCTTCTGCAAGCAGCGGGTAGGCCACCTTGTCTCGCCGTCATCCAAAAGCGAACGCGACTTTGCCGGCGGCGCGATAGGACGCTCGGGACGAGTCCACGGGGAAGACGCACGGCGGAGAAAAATGAATAAATTAGCGCGGGATTGGGCGGAGTCGGTTCAGAACGCCAACGGCGACCGGTCAGCCGGCGAGAAAAGCGCGCGGGCCGTCTCGTGGCTCGGCCTCACGTGACACTTCCGAGCCGGCTTCCGAGCCGGCTTCCGAGCCGGCTTCCGAGCCGGCTTCCGAGCCGGCGCGCCTTCCCCGCGTCCCGTCGGGGGACGTCGAGAAAAGGAGCGGGAAAAGGCGGGCGCGAGTCGTACGGACAGGCCGGGACGAAGGAGCTCGTTTCCTCTTTTGACTCGAGCGCGGGCCGCGGGCGGCGCCCGGATTCGACACCCCCGTGCGGGAAGGGTAACAGAGAGCGCGGGCGAGCCGCGGTCCCCGACGCACGACGGGGGAACGGCCGAGGTCAAAGGGCCGGCGTGTTTGAAGCGGCAAAAAATGAGCGGAGCGCGGCGTGGGCCGCGACGCCTGACTTGCAACTTTGTCTTTAGATCTTCTACTGCAACCCCCGCTACATCCTCTTCTTCCACCTGGTGGTGAACGACATGATCCAGATGAGCCTGGGCGTGGCGCTGTTCGTGGTCAGCTACACCCTGCACAGGATCAGCGCGGGGGCGTGCGCCCCCTTCATCCTGATGGCCGTCATCACCTCGGAGAACACGCCCCTCAACCTGGCCTGCATGGCGGCCGAGTGCTACGTGGCCGTGTGCCTGCCGCTTCACCGCGCCCGCATCTGCACCGTCAGGAGGACGCTGCTCCTCATCGCCTCCATCTGGGCCGCCAGCCTGGTCTCCACCTTCCCGGACCTCCTGGTCACGCTGGCCACCGAGCCCCCGGGCTTCTTCTCCTCGGAAATCTTCTGCCTCCGGGAGACGGCCTTCCCCAGCCCCGCGCTGGCCCGGAAGCGGGACTTCACCTACGTGGCGTACTTGGTGCTGGTGTGGCTGGTCATCTTCTTCCTCTACTTCAAGATCCTCTTCACGGCCCGGACGGCCAGCAAGGACGCCGCCAAGGCTCGGAGGACCATCGTCCTGCACGGCGTCCAGGTCCTGCTCTGCATGACCATGTACGCCGAGGCTCTGGTCAAGATGGCTCTGCTCCGCTGGTTCCCCGAGAACTACTCGGACTCGCTCTTCGCCTGCTACGTGGTGGTGCAGATCCTGCCCCGCGCCATCAGCCCCGTCGTCTACGGCGTGAGGGACAAGTGCTTCAGGAAGTACCTCAAGCGCTACCTGCTCTGCAAGAGCGGCCCCCGCTGAGCTCCCGCGGGGCGGCCGGCCCTTTGCGCTGGCCGGGCTCGGCCGCCGCCCGCAAAGCCCAAAGCCCCTGTCGGAGCCGCGGGTCGGCCGCGCTAAAAGTCGCGAGTCGGTCGACTTGTGCGTTCTCGCTTTTTGAATCCCCGCTCAAGACCCCCCTTCTCCATTTGGCTTTTGCCTTACTGACTTTTCTTGTCATTGGTGCGTGGACTTTCAGGGTTTGATCGCAGGGCTCGTTTGCTGTCGGGTTTCAAGCGTCCACCTGTGGGGCGCGCGGACAACGGGGGGGGGGCACTATCGAGGGTCAGAAAGGATTCTCGAGTGTCACGTTAGTCACGATATTCAAATCTCCTCGCAATTGTGGTGCCGCTTGCAAAAAATAACGAGCCGTTCCGCTTAAAATGTGCGGCAAGTTACAAGTGACGTATAACGTGAGAAATGAACTGAAGTAAAGCCTTTGAGAAAGAAAGCGTCGAAGGGGGAGACCAACTCCAAACCCATCGTCATTCTCTCGCTCTTTTTTTGCATTTTGTTTGCCTCGTTTTTGTGTTTGTGGCGTTTTCGCCCCCGTCGGTCCCCGTCACTGACCAACAGGCTCAAGTTATCGCTGAGAGTGATAAGCTCACACACAAACTATTTGTGCCACAATTACGAGCGCGCGGAGTAAAAATTTGAGCGTTAAAAATACAACTGAGCGAGCGAAAACAGATTTTGAGCGCAGAAAAAAAGTTCTCGAAAAGAAGTTTCTCGCTCCAAATTCCTTTTTGCTCGCTAGCATTCTCGCGCTCAACATCTCGCTCTCGTTGGCGATACTCCTCCCTCCCTCGCTCCCTCGCTCGTTCGCTCAACATCGCGTTTGCTCAACATCGAGCGAGCGAGTCGTCCTCCGCGCTCGCTCAGTTCTGCCACGCGTTACGTTTGTGCCACAAAACCAGCCAATCAGAGCTTGCAAAAGCACATTGATTGACAGCTTGGTATCCAATGAGATTGCTTGCTGAGTTCACCCGGAACGAGCAAACGAGAGTGCGTCACATCGACGTGGGCGGGAGGGGGTGGGCTTATATATTAAAGTACAAAAACTAACAAGGTATTTCTGTCAAATGATACAATGCAGTAATAATAATAATATTAAAAGTAATTCTCCAGCCCGAGTCCGTGTTGACGCACTCTCGTTCATTCGCCCGTAGCCAAGCGACGACCGCGGGGAGGCGCCGTTCCTCTAGAGGGCGGCGTCTCGCATCTCAAGGCTTCTTTCGGAAGCCCGCAACGAAGAAGAGGAAAGCCACCCGCCCGCTTTAGCCGACGTGCTAGTCTGCTGCTCAACCTCGGTGAAGGTCCAACAAGGTGAGTCCGAGCGGGCGCGATCGTGAGCACTCGGGAACATTTCCCACGTTCGCACTCGGGAACATTTCCCACGTCCGCACTCGGGAACATTTCCCACGTCCGCACTCGGGAACATTTCACACGTTCGCACGCCGGCTAAATCACTCGGGCGGAACATCGTGCCGGCTGCTCGTTCGCTCCCGCTCCCGCCCTCCTTCGTCCCGACAAACGAAAAGGGCAAGTTGATGAAACGCTCCTAGTCGAGGCTCGCTTCGAAAGTTGCCCGGGAGCGATCGCTTGGCAAAATGTCGCGAGGGATCCTGCTTGTTAGCGGAAGTGTCCGCGGTCGCCTCGCTTGACCGCGACGTGTGATTGGTCGCTTGTCGTGACGCCGTCGACTCGTTGCCCGTTTCTTTCCTCCATTTGATTCGTCGTCCTCTCGCCATTCCTCCCAGGTTGTATTGAGTTTGCGTGCAGTCCGACCTGGTTGCTTCGTCCATCCCATACGTTCTTAGGGAGAGCTGTGACTTTTGGGCACGTCCGACGCCCGCTCAGCCTCAGCCTCAGTCTCATAGGCCAGCTCAGCTACTCTCGGTTGAGCCGAGGACGACTACGTTGAGACGGCTTTTATCAGGCCAAAGGATACTGATTAATCAGCGGATGAATGGAAAAAAAGGATATCGTTCACAACAATGCATTTTAGCTTTTGCTCTTCGCGAGGCCGTTTGGTCCCGGGGTCAACCGTAAATATATCTAGTCTGAAGCGCAACCGCCAAGATAATAATGGTCTTTTTTTTTTTTTTTAATCCCGAGGTAGGTGGTTGCAATTGGTCTTCCTCGCAGCTCCTTGTCGGGTTTCACGTCCGCTCCTTCTCCGCGCAGGTGTTCCAAGATGTCGCTGCCCAAGCCGGTGATGCGAGGTCTGCTGGGAAGGCGCCTGCGCTTCCATCTGCCCATCGCCTTCGGCTTGTCCATCCTGGCCGCCGTCGCCTTCAAGGTGAGCCCGACGCGCGCCGCGGCGACAAAGTCGCGCTTCTGGATCGCTTGCTCCCCGCGAGTCAAAAGTTGCTCGCGCTCGTCCTCGTCCGCCCGGCGACAAGCTGGCGCGATCGCCCGTCCTAACGCGCTCGCGTACGACCGGAAGCCTTTGCTCGCTCCGATAGATGTCGCGTGTTTGCGCGCAGTATACGGTGACGGAGCCCCGCAAGCAAGCCTACGCCGACTTCTACAAGCACTACGACTCGGTCAAGGAGTTCAATGCCATGCGGGAGGCCGGAATCTTCGAGAGCGTGCGGCCCTCCGCGGAATAAAAGCCTCGCCGCTCCATTGGCAAACGTCGCCGTTTCCTCCTTGAATTGTTGCTGTGAAGATGTCAATAAAAGTATATTCATTCAACAGAGACTTTTTGGGGAGCGTCTTGTCTCGGTCCGTCAGTGTTATTCTACAAGTCCTTCGTTTTATTCATACCGCACTTGCTTCGCGTAGAATCGCAGTCATCTTCAAATGACGCTATTACAACGATTTACATAGTAAAGTCGCCACAAGGCAAAACTAAAGATAAATTAAAACGGTGTAGAAATGCATTACTGCCACAACGGGAAAAACCACGTTAGAATGAAGAATTGTACATTGCGCTTCTTGTGTAAACACGTGATGTGTAACGCGGTAACATGGAAGGAAACGATTTCATTCCGGCGTTCGTCGATACGCTTCCGAAGCAACGCTGCATTTGGAAAACAACGGTCGCGACGATCCGATTTTGATTTTCCCAGCGACGTTGCGCCGTCTGCCGGCGACGTCCACCACTGCAGCCTTTATGGGCCCGCCCCTCCCCTCCCCTCTGCCACCGCTTTTCTTCGTTTCCCCCTCGTTCTTCTTCGCGCCTGTTCGTTTTTCTTCGCTCTTCCGTGTTCCCCCTCCCCGCCGCCGGTGTTTCGGTCGCGCTGCTCAACAAGTCCAAAGTTGTCCGGGCTCGGCACGAGGGATGGCCGCGTCGACCCCGAGCGGGACGCCGGCGGCACCTCGCCTGAAAATGTGACGCCAAGACGGCGAGCTTTTTTTTTTTTTTTTTTTTTTTCCCCCTTCACTTTTTAATTGGTCGGCGGGCTAGCCGTTAGCCACCTAGCGCGCTATCGGCTACCGGCTAAACGAGCGACAACGTTAGCCGCCCTTGGCCGGGCGCGGGTGCGGGAACGGCCGGGAGCCGCCGGAGCGCAGCATGGAGAAGGACAAGGTGCAGATGCGGAACCATCCTCGCAGGTAACAGGCGACCCCCGCTCGCCGACTCGCTTCGCGATGGCCTGACGTCGTCGGCGTCGGCGTCTGCGTCGGCGTCGGGTGACTTCCTGGCTCGCTTCCGGACTCTTGAAACGACTTTGACTCGCCCGCCACCCTTCGAACGCGACGTAGTGCTATTTCATCCGAGCGTACGTGGGTGTCAAACTTACTGCCCGCGGGCCGGTTCTGGTTCCGGCCCGCTAGCTGATTTTTTTTTTTCAATCTGTGATATGGTAGTGTATAGTACAGTAGTAATGGGGATGTTGCGCGCGTACTATTTCGGACAGTATCAAAGAATAACGGAAGTATTGTTTTTGAAGCTATACAAATATATACCGTGATTTTATCGTCCGACCCACTCGGGAATCGGTTTTCGTCTCTGCGCCCCGCGAGCTAAAACCGGTTTGACGCCCCTGATTGAACGTATGGGAATGGATAGGAATTCGGAAAGGACCGGCTACTTGACGTGACATCACCCACGCCGCGGCGTTCTCTTTGAAGTTATTGGCGTCTCTGCGGCGCCTCGCCGACCGACAAGCGTGAGATGCCGACGGCTTCGACTCGCCGTTCGCTCTACCAGTCGGCCCATCCGCGCCGAGTCCGGAGTCGCCGTGGAGGCGTAGTTGCCGAGCGGCTCGACCGGCCCCGGCGTTCGACTGCGCTCGCTAACCGGATTGAGACACGGGGCGGTTTTCAGTTGTTTGTTTTGGAGGTTTGTTGGACTACTCCGACCCTGCGGTTCAGTCATTTCTTCTGTACCAGACTTAGCGCTAGGGTTTGTCGGCCGATCGAATTCCTCCGCTACCAGGTGGGTCTATTTCTCCAATAAAGACATTTTGAGCTGGCTTGCATGTGCGTGCGTGCGTGCGTGGCAGGCAGCTGAAAAAGCTGAGCGAGGACAGCCTGACCAAGCAGCCCGAGGAAGTATTTGACGTCCTGGAGAAGTTGGGCGAAGGGTGAGTCTCGCCGCCGCGCTCGCCGCCGCCGCTCGCGCGCTCGCTCGCTCGCGCGCTCGCTCGCCGCCGCTCGCTCGCCGGCCGGCCCTCTGGGCTTCCTGTTCGGCAACTTCCCGTCTGGCGCGCGTCAGGTCGTACGGCTGCGTGTTCAAAGCTCACTACCGGGAGACGGGGGAGATCGTGGCCATCAAACGGGTCCCCGTGGAGTCGGACCTGCAGGAGATCATCAAGGAAATCTCCATCATGCAGCAGTGCAACAGGTGGCCCCGCATCTGGCCGACCTCCCCCGCGCCGCCCGCCCGCGCGCCTTTTGGCGTGAAAAAGGGGTAGGTCTCGTGACTATCCGTTTTGCCCAGCCCGCATGTGGTGCGCTACTACGGCAGCTACTT
This sequence comes from Hippichthys cyanospilos, assembly GCF_059441005.1. Taxonomy (NCBI): domain Eukaryota; kingdom Metazoa; phylum Chordata; class Actinopteri; order Syngnathiformes; family Syngnathidae; genus Hippichthys; species Hippichthys cyanospilos. The sequence continues at coordinate 23,544,954 of NC_142377.1, forward strand.
CAAGAACAGCGACCTGTGGATTGTCATGGAATACTGCGGGGCGGGATCCGTGTCCGACATCATACGGATACGCGGCAAGACGGTGAGATTTGACGGAGCGGGCCGAGCCCGGTTGTTTCAACGTGCTCCCAGAGGCGAGGCGAGGGTCGCTCCCTTTGAAGCGGGGCGTAGCCAGGGCATGTTTTGTTGCGCGCAGCTGAGCGAGGACGAGATCGCCGGCATCCTTCAGTCCACGCTGAAGGGTCTGGAGTATCTTCACTTCATGAGGAAAATCCACCGCGACATCAAGGCGGGAAACATCCTTCTCAACGCGGAGGGTCAGGCCAAGCTGGCCGACTTTGGCGTGGCCGGTCAGCTGACGGTGGGTGCGCCGCCTCCCTCCTTTCTTTTCCTCTCCTTTCTCTTGCCCCCTTGCCTCACCGGCCTCACCGGCCTCACCGGCCCCCGCTCCCGGCAGGACACCATGGCCAAGAGGAACACGGTGATCGGGACGCCTTTCTGGATGGCGCCCGAGGTGATCCAGGAGATCGGCTACAACTGCGTGGCCGACATCTGGTCGCTGGGCATCACCGCCATCGAGATGGCGGAGGGCAAGCCGCCCTACGCCGACATCCACCCCATGAGGGTGAGCGCCCGTCCGTCAAACGACTCGGCCGGATCCCCCGATAGCGAATGGCGTCGGGCCGCCTTTCACGGAGGCTTTGAGGATCCCGCCCGTGCGGGCCGTGTCTGCTTCCAGGCCATTTTCATGATCCCCACCAACCCTCCGCCGACCTTGCGCAACCCGGACGCGTGGTCGCCGCAATTCCGGGACTTTGTGAGCCAGTGTTTGGTGAAGAACCCGGAGAACAGGGCCACCGCCACGCAGCTGCTCCAGGTAGACGCCGGCTCTGCTGGTTCTCGGCGAGCGCGGGGGTGTCGCGGGGTCGCCCTCGCGCCTTCCGCTCTTGTGGATTCTTGTCATTTGTGCCTCTTTTCTTTCCTTTCTCCTCCAGCACGCTTTCATCAAGGCGGCCAAGCCCAGCGGCGTCCTGAGAGCGCTCATCTGCGACGCCGTGGACATTAAAGCCAAGCGGCGGGAGGCGGCCGCGGCGGCGCGCGCCGAGCAGGACGACGACGACGACGACAATTCTGTATGTCTGCCGCTCGTTCGTTGGGCCGTCCTTTGGTTCTCCTCGCGCGCGACCCCGACGTTCAACGTCCGTTCCTTGCCTTCCGCTTCTCGCGGTTCTCACGCGGCCGAGTCATCGAAAAGGCGGGGCCCTAAACGAAGGAGGCCCGCCTCTTTCATCCTCTCGATTGTCCCGCCTTCCAGGAAGAGGACGAGACGGACCCGGGCACCATGGTGATGTCGGGACGGAGCGACTCTGCCACGGTGCGCGTGGCCCGAGGCGGCGGGGGCGAGGAGGAGGAGGAGGAGGAGACGGGGACCGTGCGCTCGCAGCTGGGAACCATGGTCATCAACTCGGACGACGACGAGGCGGGCACCATGAAAAGTGCGTCGGCGTCTCCTCTTACTGTTTTCGCCGGCATTATACTGCGGCGTTGCGTAGTTGGCCCGACCTTCCGACAAAACGAAGCGCAATTAATAGTCGTGAGGCAGTTTGAGCTTCTTCCGTCATTCCCCAACTCAGCTTTGGCCGTTTTTGGGCAAATGAACCGGAAGTGTGTCGCGAGGAAAAGGAAAAGCGAACAAGTGTGTCATTTACGGATAGAAAATGCGGTACCCGAGCGCCTTCCTACCAGCCGGGTACTCAAAGCGCTTCACGCGAACGAGTCATTCAGCTCCAATCGGACAGCCTCTCGGCCGGGAGACCGCCGCCGCGAGATTTATTCTGCTTTGCTATAGTTTGCTATTGCTATAGTTTTGATGTCGGTGTTGGTGCGTCTTATACGCGGTAACGTAGAAAATAGCCGAATCGGAGCCCAAATTTAAGGGGGCTTCTTCTTGGGGAATTGCGCACTTTGCCGCTCTTGGCGTGCAGTCCGCGTCGTGCTTCGAACAGCCAGCAGAGGGCGCAGTGACACGGACGCAGCAGCGGCCTGCCGCGGCCTTCCTTGGTCGCTCCCCTTTTTGTTAAGTACACGTTGGCCCGCGCCGCGTACACTTGCGCCGCCCGTTCCGAATACTCGGCCCGAGCGTGGCGCGACTCGGTCGTTTGGTCCGCTCCTCGGGACGCCGCTCCGATCGGCCGACGAGTATTTACCAGCGATCGCTACGTTCGAACCTGACGAATATATATATATATATATACGCGCGCGCATGCCTTTGACGTTTTCTGGGCTTTCCGTCTCGTGGCGGCCGTCCCTCCAGCCGAAAGTAGATGGAGCCCGATAGGTCGACCGAATCCAAAAATAGCAGAAAGCCCGAAAAAGAAGCGGCCGTAAGCCAACGCCTCCGAAGGCTTTTATCTCCTTGAGTGCTTCCCGGCCGTCGGGGGGATCGCTTTCAGTCGATGCGGCCCGGGAACGCTCCGAAAGGGGAGGCCGGTCGCTCGGCCGGGACCGGACGGCTTGATGGGCCGCGCCAGATATCGTCGGGTCATGCGCCTTTGACGCGCCGAACCGTATCGCCGAGCCTTCGGGGGAGCCAACGCCAGTAAAGGGGGCTCCGACCGACAACGGGACGGGCCTTTTCCGCGACGTCCCGGCTTTGTGCCTTATCGGCATTCTTTTATTTTGAAAAACATCGTCGCCGCTCGAAGAGTACCTTTCAAATGTTTGTGTGAATGTGCCCACTTTGAAATGTGCGCTTGTTTGCGGGCGTCGGGTCAGGGACGGACGAGGCGTCTCCGCCCGGGAAGCCGTCCTTCTTGGAGTACTTTGAGCAGAAGGAAAAGGAGGAGGGCGCTCAGAACCGAGCGCCGACGCCCGCCGCCGATCTGGAGCTGGTGAGTGCGCCCGGGGAAAGGCCGGCCCCTTCGCTCGCCCCCGGCGACATCCAACTGCCGTTGCGCCGTTGAAAGGATCCCCGCCAAAACGGGGGGAAAGGCGCGATAAAGCAATGTGCAAAATGGACACCGTTTCACACCGGGACCCGACGCGGGCTCCGTTTCACCATAGCTCTCCGCCTGCACTCGGAACGCCTTTAGAAGGGGCGTCGGCGCGCCGTCCCCTTGTTTTTCCGACGCTTTTCCTTTGATATCCCGCGGCAAAAGCAGCCGAAAAGCCCCGTCGGGTCCAAATGTCCGCCCGGCGCAACGCGGGTCGCGACTTTAGTCCGGGGGTGGCGGCGTCCCGATAACGTCGGGCGCGGCAGATCCGCCGCCGCGCACGGCCGGCGTCTCTAACCCTGACGGCGTCGCGCGCGGCAGGTGAGCTCGTGGTCGGCGGAGGAGCTGCGCGTGCGCCTGGCCGCCCTGGACCCGCAGATGGAGCAGGAAATGGAGGAGATCCGGCAGCGCTACCGAGCCAAGAGGAAGCCCATCCTGGACGCCATCCAGGCCAAGAAGCGCCGGCAGCAGCACGGCGACGCCTGACCCCGGGGCCGCCTCCTCAAGGGCAAACGGGACGCGCGCGCGCCACGGAGGCGGCCGGGGCGACGCCGCGCAAAAAAATACGCGAAAAGGCGCCGACCCGGCCCGGCCGCCTCCGCTTTATTCGACCTTTTTCGCCGTCCCAAAAGCGTATTTTGGAGGCTTTTCCTATTTGTCCGGCCCCTCCCGAGGGCGGCGGCTTTCGGACCTTGGGGAGCTCCTCGGGGCGCTGAAAAAAGGGAACTACTGTAACTTAGTCAAACGCACTGGTGGAGAAAAGGCTCTCTTTGATATTTCAATACGGCGGAAGCAAAACGGAAGCGGCGGGGTTCGCGTTCCCGCGGCCGCTTTTGGAAGTTGCCCTTTTGCCGGCCGGGAACCGTCGCGCTTTTTTTTTTTTTATTGTTATTTGGGCCGGCAAGGGTGGACGGGCCGTCCGCCCGGCGGAGCCCCCGCCCCCCCATCCGCTTTGTTCACAAAACGCGAGTGCTTTTGAAGATGCCGATCTTGCCGCCCGTCCGCAATAAAGACCGTAAAGACGAAAGGCTCTTGCGGGTGCTTTTTATTGGCGCGGCCTCCGGGAAGCTTCAGACGCTGGATGGGGAAAAAGACAAATTGAGCGTGTCAAATGTGTTTAAAATGAACCTTGAAGTTTGCTACCGCACTATAAGGCGCACCCTCAATGACATGTTTTCAATCACAACATAATCATACTCAAAGTAAGAAGTCAAATAATAACTAACGGGCGTAATATAAGTCAATGTCAATATGAGCAACCTTGCTCGACCGGAAACGCCCAAAAGAAACGGGCCCAAAAGAAACGGGCCCAAAAGAAACGGGCCCAAAAGAAACGGGTCGAGCGTACTTTATCGCTTGGTTCCCCATCGGCGGATCCCGGTCTCAATATCGATCCATATGTAAGGCTCGCCATCAGCTTTTGAAAACAATTACGGCCTTTAGGTTATAGTGCGGAATACGGTGCTTTTTGGGGGATGAAAAATATGAGCTCAGATGGCAGCGTTTTTGTCTTCAAATCTCGAAAGATTGCGTTAGCCGTAACGTTCCGAGAGCCCGGTTCTGTTCCGATCCGACGCCGCGCTTGGACCTTTTAGGCTACGAAAATTCCCGCCATTTTTTGACTACTATTTGTCCAAAGCGGTTTTGTTGATTCGGATGCAGTCGGGGGTTGTGGGTTTTTTTTTTGGTCGGCGTACCGCGCATCCCCGCTCCGGACGGACGCCTCCAGCGCCTTCTGGCGGCGGTAGAAGCGGGAGAACTTGTTGAAGATGAGGGTGATGGGCAGCGCCACCAGCAGGGTGCCGGCCAGGATGCAGCCGGCGGCCGCCAGCCTGCCGCCGGCCGTGACGGGCACCACGTCGCCGTAGCCCACCGTGGTCATGCTCACCGTGCCCCACCACCAGCACGCCGGGATGGTGTCCATGCCCGCGTCCTGCGCGGGCGCGCGCTTCGCTTAGCTCGGCTGGGCTGGGCTGGGCTGGGCTGGGCTGGGCTGGGCTTCGCTTAGCTCGGCTCGGCTCGGCTCGGCTCGGCTCGGCGGGCCGGCGGACCCACCTCGTGGCACTCGGCCGTGTAGGCCATCCCGGAGAAGACGGACACGCCCACGGCCAGGTAGAGCAGCAGGATGCCCACCTCGCGGTAACTGTGCTGCGGAGGCAAAGGGGCCCTTCGGTCACGGTTGAGCGCCGCCCGCCGCCCGCGCTCCGAAAGGTGCTTCGGGGCACAACCCTGAGCGTGGCCCCCAGCGAGCGCAGGCCGGTGGAGTGGCGGGCCAGCTTGAGAACTCGGAAGATCCGCGTCAGGCGCAAGACCTGCAGCGCGCGTCCCACGTCCCCCAGCTCCGAGCGGGCGCCCAGCGTCCGCTCGCAGAGCAGCGTCACGTAGGCGGGAAGGACGGACGCCACGTCGATGGCGTTGAGGGGCTGCCGCAGGAAGCGCTTCCTGTTCGGAGCCAGCAGGAAGCGCATGGCCACCTGCATGGGGACACGCGCCCGTCATCCGGCGCCGGGGTGCCGTTCGTCGTCGAGAGCGCACCTCCAAGGTGAACCAGCACGTGCTGAGTCCTTCCACGGCGTCCGCGTCGACGATGGCCTCGCCGGCCCGCTCCGACGTCTGCCGGGGGGATGGGGGGGAACACGGGTCCGGCGGTTGCGGGCGGGTCGGGGCGCGGTCGCGGCCGCTCGCACCTGGTGCGGGGGCAGGCTTTTCAGGCACATGGCGGCCAGGGAGGCCAGCAGCACGGCCACCGAGGCGGCGCTGAACAGCTTGCTGGGGAGCGAGTAGCCCGGGTTCTCCAGCGTCAGCCACAGGCGCTGGCGCGCCCCGCCGCAGCGCAGCCGCCCAAAGTGCTGCAGCTCCCTGCGCCCACAAACGGGAAGCGGGGAAGACGGCGAGAGGCCGGCCGGGGACGGCGGGCTCCTCACGTGCGCACTCGCCGGATGTCGTCGCCGCCGCCGCCGCCGTCGTCGCTGTCGCCGTCCCAGCTGGGAAGGCGGCGCCGGCCTCCCAGCTTGCGCTCGTGATAGCGCGAGCCGCAGCACGAGTCCAGGAAGAAGTCGTCGATGCCCCAGTACTCCATCTCCTGGCTGAGGCCCGAGGGCGCGGGAACCGTCGGCTCACTCCCGGAGGGACTTTTCGGACTCCCCGGTCGCGATCGGACTATACGAAACGTTTCGCCATAGGGCGGAGCGGAAGAAGCCCCCCGCAGCCGCCTGCGCCGTCTGCCGGAAACGCAAAGCCCTCCGTCGGGAGCGGCCGGAGGCGATCGGCCTTCCCGCGCAATTAAGGACGCGAACTCGCAGCGCGAGCCCGAAGGGGCGGCTTTTCGCATTTGAGCCTTTCGGACGCGACCTCCCCTCCACTTTTGGACTACGTTAGAAAATAAAAAGAAGAATTCCCTCAACGGGAAGAGCGCGAGCAAGGGAATGCGCAGGAGAACCGGGACGAGCCGACCTGAAGGAGAAGACGCAGAGCTCCTCCGTGACGTGGAGCTTTCCCGTGCGGTAGAAGTGCAGCACGTAGGCGAACAAGCCGGGATGCCTGTCGAAGTAGAACTCCTTCTGCCGCACGTCGTAGTCGTCGCACACCTGCCGCAAGGACGGGGAAGTAAGAAAGTCCTCTTCTCCGGCGCGCGCGCGCACATGCAAAAAAAAAATCAAAACTGGAGCGACCCGCAGGATGTCCTCTTGCGAGCGGCACTCCAGCAGCCTGGCCAGCCTGGTGGCGGGAAACCTGGCGAGCGCGCCCCGGGGCAACCTTCGCCTCAGGCCGCCCACGTTGACGCGCAGCTCGCCCTCGCCCGCGCGCGCCCGACGCTCCGTCACCATGCTTGTCAGGTCCTGCGAACAAAAATCAAATAAAAAGTCACACGCATCCGAAAAGAGAGGGCGGGGGCGGGGGGGGGGGGGGGGGGGGGGGGGCGGGCTCGCTCACCGTGTAGTCCCAAAGTTCATCCTTTGAGGTCGCGCGCAGCCCCGACCCGACGAAAGAGGACGATGCTGCGCAAAGAGTGAGCGCAGGCCGGCCGGCTCGTCCAGCTTGTGAGACTTCGGCTGTTTCCGCCACTTTCCGGAAAGGAGCCGACTTTGCGCGTGACCGACGATCCGCTCGCGCTCGCCGATCCCTTCCCATTTGCGTCCGTCTGGTTTCGTTCCGAAGTTTCCGAGTCGTCGTCGGTCGTTCGGAAACGCTCGAGTTCATGTGGGAGCGCGGCGCCCTCTTGCGGCCGACGTGTGCTTTGCACGTGAAGCGGACTTCCTTTTGTTTGGGGCCGCCCGCGAACAGTCCGAAGATGTTTCGGTTAATCTCGACAACGCCGAGCCCTCCCCCCAAAAAAACACGGGTCCAGAACGTTGGGCTCAATTCAACCCAGCGGGCTGCCCCCCCCCCACCCCCGAAATGGGTGCTTTTTGCGCAGACTCAAACGTAGATGCAGCCACGTACGTCTTTCTTTCTTTGTTTCTTGCGTGTACAGCAAAACGCCTTTGGCTTCGGCGCGCTAACCGTCAAAGTCGCAAAATAAAAGTCACGAAAGCGATTGCGCCACAGCCCCCCTCCCCTTCCTGGAAAGCCGGGCTCTTCTGGGAGACGCTGCTCTTGCGGCATGTAAACACGCGCACGCGCACAGTCCCCGGGGACACAAAGCCAGCGCCGAGACGTCCGAGCGCGAGCGGGCTTCGTCGTCGTGCTTTCTTCCTTCCGAGCGATCGTGAGTACTCGCAAGACACTTCTTCCGTCGTTGCGTCTTCTCCTTCGACGTTTTGCCTGTGGTCGTTTGGGGCATCCCCGCCCGCCCGCCCGCCCGCCCGTCCGCACGCCCGCTCGGGTTGGTTCCAATTTGACTTTTGGCTTTTCTTTCCAGCCGCGCGGGCCGCTCGGGCCGCCCTGGCCAGGCGTCAAGTGGCTTTTGTCCACTTTCGAACCCGAACGCCGGTTGGAAGGCCGCCCCAAGTTCAAAAAAACATAATTCTCAAAAGCGAAAGACGGGTTAAAAGGCGAGCCGAAGCTTTGAAAAGCAGTCAGAGGCCCAAAGCCTTGCCCCGGTCCCAAAGCCGGCGCCGACCTCGCGCGAAACCCCTCGGCCGTTTCCGATCACGCGCTCGGAACGCAAACGCGAAGGCGGACTTTGCCGCGCCCCCCGGAGCTCCTTTCCGAGCCGACTTTGAAAGGCCGGAACCCTCGATAAAACGCCCGACGGACGCCGGCGAATGCGAGGGGAGCCGACGCGGGCTAGCCCGCGCGCGCGTGGGAAAGGCCGCGCGTTTAATGGCGCGCTTATCCCGGCAAATGTTGGAAGAAAAGCGAAGAAAAACCTGCCCGGTCCGCCTGGCGCGAGAAAGCTTTGAAAGCGGGGCGGGGCCCGGACGGCGAACGGCCGGCGAACGGCCGGCGCCCGGCTTTGGAAGGAACCGGCCTCGGGGCGTTCCCGGTTCGCGCTCGTGCCACGCGGCGGATCGCCCGCCAGGAATTGTAGCCGGAGAAGGAAGCGGCGCCGGCGGGACTCGGACGGGCCGAGGGCAAAAGCGGAACCGACTGAGCTCATCGGGCCATTCCGTCAACGTTGCTGCCACGTCTGACCTAGCTTTTTCCTCTAGGCTTTTTTTTTCTCGTGCGTGTCCTTTTTTTGTTTTTTGGTTTCCACGCGCGTGCCCTTGTTTGCTTCTTTTTCTTGCGTGTCATTTTTTACACGCGTGTCCTTTTTGTTTGCTTCTGTTTGCGCGTGTCCTTTATCTCTTTTTATTTTTCCGATTTGCGTCTTTCTTTTTCTTGTCCGCATCGTTTTTGTGTTTTGTTTGCGATGTCATTTTTGGGCTCGGCTTTGTAGTCCCGTACTACTAAAACGGAGAGGGTCATAAAACGCGGGGTTGGAGTTTGATTGTGACGTTCTTTTCGGAGTGGCAAAATATGGATGGATATAGAGAACGCGGACAGTTCAGCACATTTACCGACTGCGGTCTGCGATCATGCAAAGAACAAATCTTAACATACATACGGCACTCAGCAAGCGGCATAACGTTCTTAACTTGCACGGCGTTCAGCTCGAGCCAAAGACGAATAGATGCTTCCTCGTACGAACGCGCCGCTATTAGCGCAATTAGCACGCTAGCCGAGTGCAACAAGTTAAGTGCGGCACGGGACGTGCTGCGCGAATTGAACGTTGGAAGGAAATGAACTCGCCTTTCATCACGTACACGCAATGGCAAATGTGCTAGAACGTGCGTTGTGAACAACTTTATCAAGTTCTGTCGCGGACGAGGAAAACGAGAAAAACTGCGGCGGGTCGTTCACGCTCGACTAGTGTTGCGTTCACGGAATGCCCACAGCGGGGGAAATGACGACGTCGTACGCAAACGGCGCATCGAAGGAAACCGCAACCAGATAAACGATGTGGACTTTCTAACAAGCACGATTACGTATCGCACACAGTAAGTTTAGAAAGGCGCTCTAGGTTGGAGTCATGCTAAGCTTGGAATTTTGTTTTGGCTCGCAAAGAAATGGCTTATGCGTTTCAGAGTAGGGTCTCGACAAAAAAAACTCCGTGCGCTCTTTTTAGCTTGATAAAACAACCGCAATGTACAGAAACAGACTGCATTGTTTTTAAATGAGCAAAGAATAATTATGTGTATATATATATACCTAAAGATCAATGGCAGATTATTTACCCGTTTCTGTTGAATAACAGCTATCCAATGACAAAGTCGCGACGGGAAACTGAAGCTTCACGAAGCACGGGTGATATTTTTGGCCTCTCGAGCCATCCTTCAGTCGATAGCTAGCGCAGGGGAAACGCATCCGATTTCTGCTCCCCGCACCTTTGATCCTAGATCACCTTTCCGCTCTCGTCCCGCGAGCGGTCGAGACCCGAGGCCTCGTCGGAAGGCCCCGGCCCGCTTCGAATCTTCAAATGGCCTTTGAAAGCGAATCCGAATTTTGAAAAAATCCCGGAAACTCCCGTTTGGAGGTCCGGGGCCCCGCTCGAACCATGGGGCGGAGCCTCCGGGGGGGGGGGCTCCGACGCCGTCAAAGCGAGCGCGGCCACTAGCCGGGGGCCGCTAGCCGAGGGCGGACGAGTCTTCCCAAAGGCCTCGGGCCGTTCGGTTTCCGGCACCGGGACCGGAGGTTAACCGGGGCTGGCGCGGCTGTGCGGCAGCCTCGGCCGCGGCCATGGCTCCCGGACGCCGTCTCCGGGCCCGGCCCTCCTTGCTGCTCTTGGCGCTGACCTGGGCCGCGGCGAGCGCCTCGCCCGCCGGATGCAAGCTCCGCATCACCGACCGGGGCCTGGACATGCGTAAGAGCGCCGCCCTCGCCGCCCTCGCCGCCGGCCTCCATCCAGCCCCGCGGCGTCGGCTCTTGCAGTCAAACTGGAGACGCAGAAGCTGGTGGAGCAGGAGCTGAGCGTCATCGGCGTGCCCGACATGCACGGCGAGGAGGGGCGCTTCCGCTACAACATCAGCGAGTACGCGGCGCCGCCGAGAAGGCGGATTTCGGGGCCGGCGCCGGCTGAAAGTCGGCCCGCTTTGCGTGTGCCCAGCGTGAGGGTGACCGAGCTGAACCTGACGTCCGTCAACATGAGCTTCCTGCCCGAGACCGGCGTGACGTTTGACGTCCGGGACTCGTCCATAACTATCGACTTCCACCGAGAGCTCCTCTACTGGATCTTGTGAGCGCCGCGCGCCCGCCCGCCCGCCTGCCCGCGCGCCAGCCCGCCCGCCCGCCCGCCCGCCCCGAGAAATTGACCCGCCGGCGCGCGCCCCAGTTCGGACGCGGGGAGGATCGAGGCGTCGGCCGAGGGCGTGCGCGTCAGCGCCGCGCTGGGCCTGGGCCGGGACGCCGACGGGCGCCTCAAGATCAGCGACGTCAGCTGCCGGGCCCAAATCGGCAAGATGAGGGCCAAGTTCGACGGGACGCTGGGGTGAGGCGCCCTCGGCCGGGCCGGCGCCGAACGGGCCGGGCCGAACGGGCTTTTGACCCGCAGGGGAGTGTACAACTTCCTGGGCGGCCCGCTGACCGCCGGCGCGCGCCTGCTCCTCAACAAGCAGGTGCGTCCGCGGCCCCGTCCCTCCGGCCCCTCGCGCGTCTCGCTCAGACTTGTCCGCGTCCGCCGTCCAGATCTGTCCGGCGCTGCGACACGCGTCGCTGGTGCACGTCAACTCCCTGCTGGAGAGCATTCCGGTGAGGACGGAGGTGGACGACCACGTGGGGATCGACTACTCCCTGACGGACGACCCGCTGGTGACGTCCCGGAGCCTGGACATGAACTTCCGGGTGAGACGCGGCGCGGCGGCGGCGGCGGCGGCGGACGGGCGCGGCTGACGCCCGCCCTCTCGGCAGGGGATGTTCTTCCACCTGCGGGACGAGGCGGACGCGCCGGCCCCCCGCGGGCCGGAGCCGGCCATCGCAGAGTACGACAGGATGGTCTACTTGGCGCTGTCCGAGTTCTTCTTCGACAGCGCCCTGTTCTCCTACCACAAGGCGGAAATGTTCCGGATGAAAGTGACCAACGACAACGTGAGCCGCCGCAAAGCTCTTGGACGCCCGCCGTCTTTGGTCCGCTCCCTGACGTGGCTCCCTGGCGCGCTCGACAGATGCCCAAAGAACTGGAGATGGTGCTGAGGACGGGCTACTTCGGAAACATCGTCATGCTGGCGAGTGGCGCGGCGTCCCGGCTGCGGCGTCCCGGCTGCGGCGTCCCGGCTGCGGCGTCCCGGCTGCGGCTTGCGCTTTGCCGTCCGCCTCGCGTTAGGCCCGGGCCATAACCCGCGTCTTTAGGATCCGGCGCTGCTGGACGCGCCCGTGTCCTTGGAGCTGGCGGTGGAGGCGGCGCCCAAGTCCAGCGTGAAGACCTCCGGCGCCACGGTGGCCATGAAGGCCGCCGTGCAGGTGATGAGCACGCCGGCCGGCCGGGATCCCGTGCGGATCAGCAGCATGACCATGGTAGGCGCCGCCCCGCCCCGCCCCGCCCCGCCCCGCCCGGCCCGGCGGCTCGCTCACCCCCCCTTCGACGCTTCGGCAGGAATGCGAGTTCAACGTCAAGGTTTTCATCCGGGGAAAACGTCTGGCCGCGCAAGCCGACCTGCGCAGGTGAAGGCGCGCTCGCCGCGCCCGTGGCCGCGCCGTGTCCTCAAGGCGTCTTTGGCTCTTTCAGGTTCAAAATCTACTCCAACCAATCGGCGCTGGAATCTCTGGCGGTAAGGGAGGCCGCTACTGGGCCTAAAGCGGAAAGGGGGCCGGGCCGGGCCGGGCCGGGCCCTCCGCCGGGCGTCTCGGCGCGCATCTTTGTGTCTTTGAAGTATGCCTGGGCCGCGTTTGAAATGTGTCTGTGGCGTCCGTCAGCTGATTCCTCTGCAGGCTCCCCTGAAGGCCATGTTGCAGAAGTCCTTGGTGCCTCTCATTAACAGTAAGTGGACACGCTCATCCTCGCCGTCCGCTCGCCCCCCCCGACGTGGCGCGTGTCCCGTCTTTTCAGACTGGACCGGGCAGGGCGTTCGAATTCCTCTGGCCGACGGCGTGGACCTTGTCGAGGAAGTGGTGGAGTATCACAACGTGAGTGCTCCCGCCCGCCCGCCCGCCCCAGCGATGCTGACCCCGTGACCCCTTGCAGGGTTTCTTGGTCATTGGCGCAAACCTCCACTTCAGCAAAGGCCTGAGGGAGATGGCGGCCGCCGCCCAATGACGCCCGAGGCCGAAACGGCGTAAATATTCCACGCGCGGCTTCGCTTGAAGAGTCGCCCCCCATACACACGCGCGCGCGCGCAGATCACATCACGCTAGCTCAGCGGCAACGCGCTAATTTCGCGGCGCTTTATTGTTCCGACCAAATGACGCGAGCGCGCCAATAAAGTTGTTTTTGTCACACCCGCGCCGCCGTTTCTGCCATGGCGTCCGCGATGGCGTCGTAGCCGTGGAAGCCGCACTTGGCGCCCGCCACTCTGCAGCCGAAGGTCAGCGCGTCTCGCAGACTGCAACCTGCCCGCCGCCAGAGCCCGTCAGCGGGCGCCTTCCGCCCGGGAAGGTGCGCGTGCGCGCGTGCGTGCGTGCGCGCGCGCGCGTCACCGTTGGCCAGCTTGTGGATGACCGCGGCGTTGAAGGTGTCCCCGGCCCCCAGCGTGTCCAGCACGCGTCGAGGGGGGAAGGCGTCGGAATGGAGCGCCGTCCCGTCCGCGTCCACGGCGTCCGCTCCTTTCTCGGCCCAGGCGCAGATCAGGACGGCGCTGGGATGAAAAAAAACAAAGTTAGCTTGCCGCGATCCCATTTTGGGAGCTTCTCGCGACCCACCCTTCTCTGAGGCGAGCCCGGAGTCCTCGGAGGGCGCTCTGGGGCGTGTGGAAGCCCAGGTGGCGGGCCACGTCTTTACTCACAAACACCTGCCGCGCAATGACCACGGCCGTAAGTCCGAACACAAAACGTCGAGCGTTTCCTCACCACGTCGGCGTGCGGGAAGAGCCGGTAGAGCTCCTCCCTGGGCTTCTCGATCTCCACGGAGACCGCGATCCTGTCTCGCGGCGGCGCGGCGGCGTTGTAGCGCGCCACGGCGTCCATCATCTTCAGCTGCTCGTCGGCGTTGCGCCCCTGCGGGGGGGGAGGCCCGGTCAGCCCCCGCCGCCGCCCCGCCGTCGCCGCCGCCGCCGGGCTCACCTCCCAGTGGATCCACTTGAAGGCGGCCAGGTCCACGGCGCTGAAGTCTTCCAGCGTCACGTCCGGAATGTCGCTAAACAAATTGCACCGTTACTAAAGATCTTCCATACAGAGGCCACGAACGTCCGATGGACACCAGCGCTCGCCGATATTTGGCCTTTTTCCGCTACGTTTTCCTGATTTTTTTCGGCCCCCTTCTCATTCATGATCGGACCGAGATCAAAATTGGATACGAATCTGCCTGGGAAGAAAACGTTTCTTGCGCAAAAGGTTGGTTTTCCTTTCAAAGGTCAACGCCTACGGCGGTGCGTGGGGCTGAGTTGGCGGGCGTCCACATCAAGTCAAGCGCGCCGGTCCCATGCATTTCAAAGGCAACAACTGAAAATCACATTTGGATTGGGCAAGCGTGCCGCAGAGTTGGTTGATTTTTTTTTTCTTGATTTTTTTGCTCCCCTTGCGGCGGAAGACAAATTAAAGGCGACCTAGCCCGCAGCTCCGGCCGCTGGCTCCGCGCCGGGTCACGTGATTAGACCGCCGTCCGCACCGGAGAAGAGGCGGGAAGAGCCGGCGAGCGCCAAAAGCCGCCGACGCGCCAAGGACGGGAGAAAAGCGAAGCTTCATTGAAGAGACTGCAAAGTTGGCCAATCGGCGGCGGCGATTAAGGCAAACTCGAATCTTGCGGCCGGAAACGAGGCGAACCGGCGGAGGGAGACCCGCCGGGCCTTACGTGTCGGCCAGCAGGACGGTGCGAGAACCGCTGGACGGACAGACCACGCAACACGCGCTGGGAGTTTGCCCCGTCTCGCGCCAGGCCACCCGCGAAACGTCCACGCCACGGCGCCGGAAGTCGTCCACCAGGAAACTGACGCACGCACGCACACATAAACCAAAATTGGCCCGCCGCCCCTGGTAGGCTACGGTACGAAAGCGGCGGGAACCCGGCTGCCGACGCTGGAGGATCCACGCACGCGCCTCCGCGGCGACTTCCTGAAACGCGAGACCGAGCGCGCGCGCGAACACACACACACACACACACGCACAAGCACACCTGTTCATGTGCAGGATGGTGCGAGTTCCCGTGGCGGCGTTGCTGATGACCAGCGAGGTGGGCGTGTCGCCACCGGCGCGCTCACGCGGCCGGCGCACCTCCACCTGGAACCTCTGAAAATCCTCCAAAATAAAACTACAAACAGGAAGCTGCTTCGTGCCTTCTCTGCCCTACGAAAGCGCCGGACAGACGCGCGCGCGCCAGCATGTTTGCTGTGCGTGTGCTTGCGTGTACTTGTGTGCGTTTGCGTTTGTTGACGCGGTCGGTACCTGGCCACGGGTCCGGCACAGAGCGATCCCAGGAACGCGCACGGCGATCCCAGAAGCGACAAAACCGTACACGAATTGGACGCGTTGCCGCCTCGCTGCCACCGCTGCGACACACACCTGTCGCGCACGCGTTTGTTGGGGGGATGTCGTCATAAAGTAAAGAGGTCTCCGGCTGCCCGGTCCGGTCCGGTCCGGTCCGGTCCGGTCCGGTCCGGTCCGGCGGCTCACCTGATGTCCGAATCTTCTTGGGGAAATTTGTCCACCACGCTGATGATGTCCAGACAAACGAGACCGACGCACAGAATCTTCTTGGGCCGTCGATCCATGTCGCTCTCGTTGTTTTCGATCCTTTCGCTGTTTAGTTCGGTTCGCTCGGACGGACTTCGCCCCGGTTGGCCAGGGGGGACTCGCTTCATTTCTTCTTCGCTGTCCCGGCAAACGTTGGCCTCTGCCGCCACCTGCCGGCTTCACCGGCCACTTCGGTCAGTTTGAAAGAAGAAAACGACTTCACAACGTCCGAGAAGAAGTCACGATCGCCAACGGCAGCCCGTAACGGCAAAACTTAAAAAAAAAACCTAAAATGTCCGGCAACACGCTAAAACGTTGACGCGACGGCGTCTGCTTGGTTGGACTTGCGATAGCTCTTGGGCAGCGTCCGTTCGAGACCGCAAACCCCGCAACGGGGCGGCTCCGCGCGCACTTCGGAATCCCGTCACCGGACGGCGGCAGCTATCGCCCCACCCGGGTTTCCTCGCACTTTCCCGCTGAGCGCCATTGCGACGAACAAAGATCCGAGTTTTTCCAAGAGATCCAAGTTTGAAAAGCCGTTCAAGAAATTGTGAAAAACTCTCGCGTTCAAAGCCAAGGTCGAGCTTTTATTGGCGAATTTCCCTTTAAAAAAATAAAAAAACAGCAGCAAACAATCGCGGGATCGGGCGGGCGGCGCCAGGGCGAGCCGACGGGGCCCGCCCCTCAGAAGGGTTGCTTGTTGATGAATCGGGAGAAGACGGCCAACGCCGCCGCGGGGTTGTCCGTCGGCACCATGTGACCGGAACCCTGCGGGGGAGCGGGCTCCGGGTCAAGGCGGGGGGGCCCCGGGCGGGCCCCGGGCGGGCCCGGCGCCGCTCGCTCACCTTGACGGTGAGGAAGGCCAAGTTGTCGAACTCCTTGACGAAGCCGCCCACCTGCCGCCCGTCCCGGCCCTCGTACAGCCACGGGCGCCGACTCACCTGCGCCTGCGCGGGGCTCGCCGTTAGCCGATCGGCGCGAGCCGGCCCGCGCGCGGCCTTCCGTCGGCGCGCCGACCTGCTGCCGCAAGGACTCCGCGAACCACTCGTCGCCCAGGAAGTTACAGGCCATGTCCACGTCGCCGTTGTACACCAGCGCGCGGTACTTCTACGCGCAACGTTGCCGAGTCAGGGCCCGGCGGGGGAGGGGGGAGGCGGGGGTGGGGGCGGGCGGCGTACCAGCGCGCCCAGAAGCTTGAGGTACTGCTCGGCGACGTCCGCGTACAGCCGCCCGTAGTTCAGGTGCACCTCGGCGCTGACAAACGGCAAACGCGTAAGCCAACTTTGGAGAGCAAAGAAAAGCGCCGAGGCGCGCCTTCACCTGCAGATGCTCCAGTCGGGCGCCTCGGGGGCGATGTGCAGCGCGCGCCGTACGTGCGGGTCGTTGAGGAAGCGGCTGACGGCCGTGGAGTTGGTGCAGGGCGGCTCCAGGCGCACGGGCGTCCCGCCGGACGCCAACCCTCGGAGCTTCTGAGGAGCCGGCCGTCAGCTTTATCCGCCGCAAAAGTGGCGTCCCCCCCCCCCCCCCCGCCCACCGCAGCGTATTTTTTTCCATTGAACACAACCTATTTTATTCAGGAACGTGTACCAAACACTCTTTGTTTTATTGGTCTCAGCAAGTCACCGGGAAGATATTTTCAACACCTCTTTATCCTCCGTGGATGCAGAGAAGAAGATTGCCATCTAATAATTAGATGGCAATCTTCTTCTCTAATATTTATTATTATACTACTTGTTGGGTCAAATCATATTGTCAATTGTGTTGAATCTTCCTGAATATAATGGCGGTCCGTCCGTCCGTCCGTCAGTCCAGCCATCCATTTGTCCATCCATTTGTCCATCCATTTGTCCGTCCATTTGTCCATCCATCCATTCGTCCGTCCATCCATCCATCCATCCATCCATCCATCCATCCATCCATCCATCCATCCATCCATCCGTCCGTCCGTCCGTCCATCCATCCATCCATCCATCCATCCATCCATCCATCCCACCTCGTTCCACGCGCGCGTCTGCCGGCCGCGGACGAAGAGGTCGCCCAGGTGTCGCACCAGCAGCCGGCCCCCCTCCGAGCTGAGAAGACGGCCAGCGGGAAGGAAGGCCCTCTTTGACGGGGCGGGCGACGAACGGGCTACCTGAAGCTGCCGGGGGCGCCGCCCGGGCAGGGCGCGTACAGGTTGTACATGTTGAGTCCCGAGCCGTAGACGATGTCCTGCACCTCGGCCAGCTGCGAGCGGAACACGGGCGGCGTCAGCGAGGGCCGGGCCGGGCCGGGCCGCGCCGGGCCGGGCCGGGCCCCACTCACGGCGGCCGAGCAGTCGGCGTCGGGGTTGCGGTGGAAGTCGCAGGCTCCCCGCCGGCAGCACGCCGCCCGCAGCCGGCTCCACAGGCGGCTCCCCAGCAGGCCGTGGTAGTACGCAAAGTAGACCAGCGAGTTGTCGTTGAGCTCGTAACTGGACATGCCGTTGCCCACCGCCACGCCCTGCCGACATTGAAAAAGCGCGCCGTCCGGAGGGTTCGCCGGGAGACCGGCTCGAGGCCCTCGTCCCCCGCGACCCGCCCGAAGGTCGGGGCCCTCGACCCCCCCCCCCCCCCCCGACCCACCTGAAGGTTGAGGCCCTCGTCCTCCATGACCCTCTCGGCCAGCGTGGGCACGTAAACGCCGGCGTAGCTTTCTCCCGTCAGGAAAAGCGGGTTGGCGCTCAGCTCGGGGAAAAGCCGGAAGAACTCCTTCAGCGCCAGGTAGTTGAGCGCGGACACCTGAGCCGGGAAAAGGTCAACGGGCCTGCGGCGGCGACGGCCGGCGCTCGCGTGACCCCGCCGACCTCCGTGTCATTGGTGGCGTAGGCGCCGTCGTCCGAGTAGGAGAAGCCCACGCCCGGCGGAGTCTCCAGGTACAGCATGTTGGCCACCTGCAAGCGCGCCGCGTCAAATAGGCCGCCGAAGGCCAAGCGGTCCCGTCGGGGTTCCGCGCGTCCCGTCGGGGCCCCAGACCTTGTTCCAGGAGTACGGGTTCTCTCTCAGCGAGACGCCGTCGTCCTCCACCTGCGCAAAGGGACGCTGAAAAGGGGACGGCGGGACCCGCGGGTCTCAAAGGCCTTTCGGGGCGCCGCCTACCCGGAAGGGACCGTGCTCCGTCAGCAGCCCGTCCAGCGAGCTGCAGCCGGGGCCGCCGTTGAGCCACAGCACCACCGGGTCCGACGCCGGGGAACTCTGAGACTCGGCGAACCTGCCCGCGTGGGGGGCGGCGCCCGGGTTGAGGCGGAGGGCGCGCTTGCGGTCGGCGCGCTTGCGGACGGCGCTCACCAGTAGTGCAGATGCTTGCCGGCCGCCACGCTCAAGTATCCGGAAAAGTGACGGAAGCCCGGCTGCTTGGGGAGGCCGGGAAGGTCCAGCACCTCGTCGGCGGCCGGCGCCGCGGACGCCGCGCTCGCCAACAGGATGCACAACAGCGCCGCCATCTGACAGCGAGCGACCCCGTTACACACGCCGGTGTAACCGGTCGCCGACCCCAAGCGCTCGTTCCGCGCCTTTGGGAACGGAAACGCGCTGTGGGTTGCGGCTCGGCCGCGGGAAATAGGCCCCCCGTCAAGGTGAGCTGCACGTGCTGACGACCAGACTGTTCGTGCGCTTTCTTCAGTTTCTTCCCGTTTAAAACAAGCGCTTTGGAAATGTCGAAGGTCAAAAAAGGCCAAGAAAACAGGAGGAGGAATAACGAGCCCACGCAGGCGAGACGGGATTACAGAGTAGGTCGAAGTTCAAAACTTCCCGAATCCCACCGCTTGGGCGCATCTGCCACGTGACCGGCGATGTTGTAAGCGTCATCTTTTGCGCAACGGTTTCCGGACGCAAGCTTCCGCAAATCGTCGTCTTTCGGTTTGGAGCGCGAGCGACTACGTATTTGCCGCTGGGGTTTGCAAGGTTGCTATGACCGCCCTCTTCCACTAGATGTCGCCAGCGTTGGCTTCACTCGGGCCGTAATCGTCTCTCCGCGTCATCTGATCGCCGACAAGACAAACAAGCGTTCCAGACCATCTTCAAACGCCAAACTTTTCTATTTGGCTTTTAATGGCGTTATATTTGTGCCACAGAGCGCGCGAAGAAAAATTTGAGCGGAGAAAATCAAACTGAGCGAGCGAAAACAGATTTCGAGCGCAAGAAAAAAAACTATTGAGCGCGTAATGAAAAGAGTTTGAGCGCGCGCCGATGGAGTTTGATCACAGAAAAAGAATTTGCTCGCTCGGGATAGCCCTGTCTCGCTCAACATCTCGCTCTCGCTCGCGATACTCCTCCCTAGCTCGCTCAACATCGAGCTCTGGCTCGCTCGCTCGCTCGCGCTCGCTCAGTTCTGCTCACGCGTCACGTTGCAGCCACAACACCAGCCAATCGAAGCTTGGAAAAGCACTTTGATTGACAGCTTGGTATCCAATGAGATTGCTTGTACGCTATCCGTTGACGCAATCCCGTTTGCCCTGTGTTCACCTGGAAAGGGCAAACGAGAGTGCGCCAACGCGGACTGGGGCTGGAGAATTACTTTTAATATTATTATTATTGTATTGTATCATTTGACAGAAATACCTTGTTAGTTTTTGTACTTTAATAATATAAGCCCACCCCCTCCCGCCCACGTCGATGTGACGCACTCTCGTTTGCTCGTTCCGGGTGAACTCAGCAAGCAATCTCATTGGATACCAAGCTGTCAATCAATGTGCTTTTGCAAGCTCTGATTGGCTGGTTTTGTGGCACAAACGTAACGCGTGAGCAGAACTGAGCGAGCGCGGAGGACGACTCGAGCGAGCGAGCGAGCGAGCGAGCGAGCTCGATGTTGAGCAAACGCGATGTTGAGCGAGTGAAGGAGCGAGGAAGGAGTATCGCCAACGAGAGCGAGATGTTGAGCGCGAGAATGCTATTGCGAGCGAGCAAACTGAGCGAGAAACTTCTTTTCAAGAACTTTTTTTCTGCGCTCAAAATTTGTTTTCGCTCGCTCAGTTTTATTTTCAACGCTCAAAATGTGTTTTCCGCGCGCTCGTAATTGTGGCACAAATATAACGCCATGGCTTTTGAGACTCAGCATTTCCGTCGTTTTCTGCCATTGCGGTCTTGGTCCTTTTAAGACGAGAAGAGCCTTCGTTGCCGTCAGATGTACTGCAACGGGAAGCCGCGGAGTACGAAAACAGCGTCCGCTCACGGACTACAAAAATCGACATCACGTTTAGCGCGTGATGGTGACGTCACGTCACAACTTCATTCTGTTTTCGTTAACCTGGTAATGCGTATACGCGAACGGACGTGATTTCGTCGCACCTCGTGCGTAAAGGACCATTTTTAAACGTCGACCCGCCCGGGTTGTTGTAAGCTTTGCCGGCAAAGTTCCCCCGCTAGTCAAAGCGACTCCCAAGTAACAATTAGCGAGTGACGTCGACGCGACGACAAAGAGACAAAAAGACAAGCGCCGTCTTACCCCGGTCGTCGCCTGCTCCTTTCTGCTGCCCTCTTCCGGGTCACGTGACCCACCGCCCGCCAGGCGCGTGACCGGGTCACGTGACAGGGCGATCGCGAGTCGCCTCGCTCGTCGTTCGACAGGTTGCGCGTCACGTTAGTACGTTACGCCTTTCCGGGAAAAGCGCGTAGGGCTTTTATCTTTTCGTATTGTTGGATTTATTTCACCTGGGTTCTTTTTGAGGACATTTCTATCAAGTCAACGCAAATGTATTCACGCAGCCCATAAATACATACGTCCTGTATTTAGGGCGGTTCGCGCTCGTTTGTCAAAACGACGGCAGGCCTCCAGGGAAAAATAAGAAACCTTGAGGCGGCGCGGCCCTTTGGGCTCGACGGCCGCGCGTCCGTAGCGAGCTCACCAGCGTCGAGGATTTAGTAACTAAATCTACTAACTAAATTTTAGTTATTCCCAGAGTCGACGCACTTGGTTCTATGCGTTCAATTTCCGTCTTCTGCAGTCAGTCACATTCCATTTCATTTCCAGAACAAACCTTGTTACGTGGCTAACGTTTGATATTGCCCTCGGATTTCCACTTGCCGCCGTCCTTGTTATTTGGCCGCCGCTCGGGGTCGGGGGGCCGGCTTTCCTTCTTACGGCCGCGCTCGGGCCAGACCGTGACCGGGCGCTCGCGTAAAATCACGGGAGGTCCCGCGAGTGATTACCATTGCGACGCTCAGGCCGGCGTGAGGCAAATCTACACCTTTATTAAAAAACAAAAACAGGAGTCCATCCAAAGCCACAGGAAAACAAAAGGAACACGCGGCGGGCGCGTCGCTCAAGGACGAGGGGGCGGTCTCAGGCCAGGCGGGGGCGGTCCTGCCACAAAAACAAAGGCGACGGGACGTGACGCATTCGGCCTCGGGGAGCCCGGGCCCCCGCCGCGCCGCGCCGACTTACCTCTCATGCCGGGGGGAGGCGGCCTCATGCCCGGGGGCGGCATGCCCATGGGAGCCCCTCTGCCCGGGGGCATGCCCATGGGCGGACCCATGGGGGGCCGCATGCCAGGGGGCGGACCCATCATACCTGCGCACGGGGACCACGCGCGCAAATTAACACGCGAGAGAGGGGACAGGCGAGGAGGGCTCTTTCACCCGGCGCCTTCCTTTTCGCAAAGGCGCACTTACCGGGAGGCGGGGCCCCGCGGCCCATCGGCGGCGGGGCGCCACGTACGGGGGGATACTGCGTGGGCGCCCCCGCGATGCTGGCCCCCGCGGCGGCGGCGGCGACGGTGCCTCTGCCCTGCGGCGTCATCACCTGCGGGAGAGAGCCCGACATTTTGAAGCCGCCGCCCCGCCCGTCGTCTCTGCCGCCTTACCTGCTGCGAAGGACCGCCCACTCCTCTCACCGGCCCCGCCAGGCCGGCGGGCGCCTGGGGCATCGGGGCGCCGGCGGGGACGCCGCGGCCCGCCGCCCGTCCCACGCCGGGACCGCCGGCCACGCCCGCCAGAGGAACGCGAGCGATGCCCGTCTGAAGGAGGGAACAGAGCCGGCGTTAAGCTCCGGCCGGCCGGGCGGGAAGCACGTTCCCGGCGCGCCGCGAATTTGCCAAAATATCGGATAGCCGCCGCCCAAGGCAAAACGTCGCAAACTTGTACAAGAGGGCGACCGACGGCTCCGGCAAAAAGGCCGGCCTCGTTCAAAAAGCCCCAAAAAGTCTCAGGAAAAGCAAAGTTTGAGGACGCCCGCCACGGCGGCGCTTACGTCTTTGGGAGGCGGGCCCTCCACCGTCATGGAGACCAGGTTCTCCCCCCTGAGCAGGACCAAGCCCAGGACTCTCTTCTCCTCCCGCTCGGGCTGCTTGGAGTTCTTGGGCCTGCGCGGGCGGGAAGAGGTCAGGGCGAACGGCGGAGCGCGTTGGCGCCTGGCCGGCCGGGCGGGGCGGGGTCCGCCTTACTTGATCTTGCGGAACTCGTCGCAGTCGCACAGGATGAGGTTCATGTGTTTGTCGAAGGCCTTGAAGGTGCCGATGAAGATGCGGCCGTCCTGCAGGATGCACCTCATGCGGAAGTCGATGTGCTGCAACATCTTGCTGCTCTTGCCCACCGTCTGGGGCAAAACACATCCGTCAAAAACGAGCGCCGCGTCGCTCGCGTTATCAGTCCCCCCCCCCCATTAGGCGAAAAGAAAACGCTTTTCAAAAAAACGGCGAGACGCATGCTTTTGAGCGAGAAAAAAACGGCACAATTGTTAGTAAACGCCAACGGGTGCCGCTCGCTGTTGACTTTCGGAGCGGACGACGACGATTTCTGGTGCAATGTTGTGGAAGAGCCCAACCGGGAAGCAAAGTTGAACATTTGCATCGGCCGCATCGGATCCATTCATTCCTGATGAAATTGGAGGGTTTGGACCCATTCAGGGCTATGGTAACGGTCGATCCGATGCAACAGGTCGATTATCAATTTAGGACACCAAACGTCACCGTTCGACGGCATTCCAAGCGACAGATGAGTGAAAAAGTTTCCTTTGCAAATGCCGTCGTTTCAGCCCAATGTGAACGAATTGCGGAAAAAAGCCGACATGGCGTCTTTCACAAGGCTGCAGGAAACTAAAGCCTAAAGCTACGACTCGCGGAAGCCACACGGGGCGACGGGCGGAAGCCAGCGACGACGTCGGGACAACGTCGCCGGCTTGCCGCGCCGCGAGCATCGCGAGCATCGCGACCGTCGAGCCAGGTGGCGCGAGTCGACGCGGGTCCTCCCGGGAAGGCGAAGGACCAACGCTCGCTTGTGGCGCGAGTCGACGCGGGTCCTCTCGGGAAGGCGAAGGACCAACGCTCGCTTGTGGCGCGAGTCGACGCGGGTCCTCTCCGGAAGGCGAAGGACCAACGCTCGCTTGTGGCGCGAGTCGACGCGGGTCCTCTCCGGAAGGCGAAGGACCAACGCTCGCTTGTGGCGCTCTCTCTCGGAGCCTTTCGGCTTCCGGCGGCCGCTCGACTCCACGGACAAAAGTCCCGGCCGAATCGCGTCAATGGCGGTCCCTTCGGGACGCTCGTCGGGTCAGGTCGGAGGGCGCGACGCACTCACCATGTTTGCGGTTCGGATGGCTCCGATGGACGCCGGATTCGCAGAACAAAATCCTCGGAAAAAAATTGAGCCGCGGATATTCCCGCCGGACTCGTCGTCTTTATGAGCGAGGGACTTGCCGGAAACGGCGGCGTCATTTCCGGCAAGTCATTTCCGTCATTTTCTAACATGTCCCCCTCACACAAGAGCGACGCTCGTCTGTTCCGAGTAGCAAAACCAACCAATTGTTTTTTGTGTGTGTGTGGTTTTTCTTAAACCAACCAAATGACTTGCTGCGCAGACGCCGATCAAAATGCCTGCCACGGCACTTGCGATACGGATGGCTCTCCGAAATTCAGCTTTTGAAACGTTTCAAAAGTTGAACTTTGGAAGCGCGATGTGACGTCATTTCAAGATTTCTTTGGAACGTCGGGGCAAGGAGCGCATTCTTACGAAAATTACCAAAACTAGTTTGTTCTTTTGTCAGCCGGTTACTTGCTTAAGCACTTTTTGCAACCACGTAATCATTCATCCATTGGCGTCCGCCATCGTCATTCTCTCTCGCTACGAACCGCTGGTGATGTCGTCCCAATTTGCAGATTGTCTTTCGTTGGCGCGCCAGAGGTCGTGGCGAAGCTTCCCAGAGGTTGTGGCGAAGCGTCGTCGTGGCACGAGGGCGACGAGACTTTGCGCTCACAGGGTTTGGATTTGCGGTCGCAAGAAAAACAACTTTGAGCCGCGCAATTTGGAGCGCCGCGGACGCGGCCTCGCCGGCGCGGAGTCACGTGACGCAAGCGTTTCTGACATCGTCAACCCGAAGTCAAGCGAGCGACGGTAACGAATTGCATCGGCTAGAGTTGACTTGAGGGAAGAGCAAAAGGAAAGGGAGCCGCCGCCAGCGAAACGGGCCAGGGCCCGGCCGCGTTCCGTCTTCCCAAATAGTTTCGAAGGAGGCTCTCGGAGGTCAAAGGGCAGCCCTCCGGGCCCCGCCGACGCTCGGCGGTTGTGGGGGCGAGCCGGACGAGAAGCTTCGCTTCGCCTTCCCGCTGACTGACGTTCAGCGGCCGCCGGTCCTTTTTCGTCCCGACGTGCCCTTGGCGCGGTTTGGGATCTTTGGTAATGCGCCCGGATTTTTTGGTTTTAGCTAAAGAGATGGCCCCCACCCAAGGAGAAAGGGCACGGGGAAAATGTAGCTCGCCCGAGCAGGGAAGTGCCCGTCGAGCGTTTCCGTGTTAAAGTCGCCCCGGCGAAGCGCGCGGCGTCGGCTGTCGATCGGCGCGTCCGCGCGGCGTGCTGGGGTGGGGAGGAGGGAAAAAAAAAAGCCAACGCCAGCGCCGTGGTATCAAGTCGCCTTTAATTGCGGAAAGCAAACAAAGCCGGTTAGCGTCATTATTGCAAAAAGTCACTCAAAACAAAAGAAGCGGGAAAGTCAACCCAAAACAATGGGCCGAGCCATCCCGGAGGAAAGCAAATTTGTATCAAAAGTCCTGAAAAAGGCGAGGACGCACGCGGCCCACTTCATCCGCAAACTGGTTTAGTAGGAAAATAGGGGGCGGGCCGAAGGAGGCTCGGCCGGCGCGGTCTCGGCGGCCGCGAGCCACGGCGCCGGCCGTCTGGTTTTTATTGCTTCGCGCACCGGGGCGGACAAACGCGGAGAAACGTCCGTTTCCGACGCCGCGTCGGGATGGCGTCCGACACGCGGCCCGCGGACGCCCTCGGAAAAGAAAAGGCTGGCCGCGCGGGGCGGAAGGTCACTCGGCGGCCGGCCGCAGTCCCTCCCGGCCCCCGCCCCGCCCCGCCCCGGCTCCTAGGGCGGCACGTAGGGGGGCGGCGAGCGGTAGGGGGTCATGTTCTTGGGGCGCGAGCCTTTCCCCTCCTGGGGCGCGGCAAAGGGCGGCGGGGGCTGGTAGGGCGGCGCGTTGGGGTCGTCGTCGCGCAGCGGCGCGTACCGGCCCGGCGGCCGGCGGTCTCGGGGCGCGGACTCGGGCGGCCCGGCCTCGGGGTACTCGGGCGGCGGCAGGGGCGGCTTCTCCTCCAGCAGGATGAGCGGGGCCCCGGAGGAGGGCGGCGCCTTGGACTCGTCCAGCTCGTCGGCGAAGATGATGGGCACGCCCTTCTTGATGAAGGTGGCCTGGTCCTCCAGGGTCAGCTTGCCCTTGCGCTTCTTGCGGTAGCACGCCATGGCCACGATCCCCGCCAGCAGCAGGACGGCCGCCACCACCACGGCGGGGATGACGGTGTGCAGGTAGACGTCGTCGGCGCTGCGCCGGCCGGTCCCCGGGGCCGGGGTGACGGGGACGGGCGGCGCCGCCTCCGTCTCGCCCGGCGGGATGAAGGAGAAGGCCCGGCAGCCGGCCCGGCCCTCGACCCTCACGCCCAGGGGCCGGAAGTCGGGCTCCATGGCGCGGCGGAAGTTGGGCGTGGGCCTGCCGTCGGCGTCGCCCAGCATGCGGCTCAGGCTCATGATGTCCTCCTTGGGGCAGGGCGCCCGCGGCAGGCTGCCGTTGGTCCACTCCACCAGGATGGATCCCTTGCCGATGTTCCTCAGGCTCACCGCGCTGCTGTTGCGGTCCCCCATGGCGTAGGCCAGCTTCCGGACCAGCAGGATCTTCTTGCGGATGTCGTTGGTCACCCGCCGCGGCTCGCCCTCCAGGCGGGCGGCGAACAGCACGGGGCTCTTGTCGTCGGCGGGCCAGCGGTCCACGCGCACCTCCAGGGCGTCGATGGCGTTCAGGCCCCCCTTGTCGGTGGCCTGCACGAAGTACTCGTGCTTGCCGGCGTGATGCGCGTCGGGCAGGCCGTAGAGGAGCTGGCTGGTGCTGTCGGGAGCGAGAAGACCGCGTTAGCTTTGGACGCGGGCCCCTTGAGAAAGAGAGAGCCGGGATTTCCCGGATCGGCGGGACTCGCGAGGGCCCGGCGCAATTCGCGCGGGACCGACGTGGCTTTGACCGAGTACGGGCGGCGTTCTCGGGAAGGCGCCGACGCCGTTTGCGGCCACGGGACCCGGCCGCTTTCGTTTGCGGACTTTCGACGCCGCTTCGAGGGACGCTACCGGGTAACGGTAAGGCTTAAGCACCTGTTGAACTGGATCCAGGAACCTTCTCCCACCGCCTCGTTGAGGTTCTTCCTCAAGCTGAGCCGCAGCTTGTCGGTGGTTCCGTCTTCTTTGTCGAAGAACGTGTCCGAAGGGATCTTCACCTCGAAGTACGTTCCCACCAGGGCGTTGACCTGGTCGATGGGGTTACGCAACACCGGCTTTTCGTTGAACGGATCCGGGGGGGCCCCCGGCGAAGGCGTCGCGCGCCGGGACGGCTTGGCCGTGGAAGTCTTGGGCTCGGGGGGCGCCGGCGTGGTTTTGGGCCTTTTGGGCTTCTTGGTGGGTTTCCGCGTCGGCGTCGGGGCCGGCGGCGTGGCGGTGGCTTCCACGTAGACGGGCCGGGTGGCGGTGGGCCGGATGAGGTCGGCGCTGGCCGACTCCGTCACCTCGGTGGGCCGAGGAGGCGCCGCGGAGGGCGTGCGGCCCACCGGGTCCCGAACCCGAACGGTGGGCTTACCCGGCAGCGGGACGGGACCCCGCGCCGGCGCCGCCGAGGTCCGGGGGGGCGGCGCCACCGACGGGGACGACGCCGTGGGGACGATGCGGACGGGCGGCTCGGCGGCCGAGGACGGCGCCGGCGACGTCAGCGCCGGCGTGGGGGTGTTGTTCGGTTGGCGGCGGACGCGCTTGGCCGCGCGGGGCTTTTTGTTGGCCACGTGCCAGCCCACCACGGGGTACCCCAGCTTGGCCGACATGGCGCCTCCCTTGGCCGGCCCGTGGACGGCGGCCAGGTCGGGCACGCTGCTCTGGTCCAGCGCGCAGCCCAGCTTCCACGACAGCAGAGCGCCGTTCTCCACCACCTGCAAGGACAAAGGCGGGCGCGCGGTCGGCGCCCGGACGTCACGGGCTTCGAAAAAAGGCCGCTTTTCTTTTTTGCTCCCGAAGGAAAACGGAGAAATGGCGGACGTCGCGACGGACAAACCGGGGCAAACTTAGCCGCCCTCACCCTCGTCGGAACCCGACGGGCGTTTTTGTCTAAACCTTCTGGGAACCCGTCGCCGCGAGTCACGCCGGCCCGCCGCTTCCGACGGCAATTTTGGCTGCGCGCAGGAGCAAAAGCGAGCTCTGCTTTTCTTCTGCTTGTTTGCTTTCGCAACGGAGGAGCGAATCTCCGAAGTTGTCCTAATGTAGAAAGGCTTTTTGGAGCGCGAAAGGGGAAGTTCAAGTCACTTTGTCAGAGCTCCCTTTTAAGGGACTCGTGGTTTGGCCTCCGAGAAAGTACGGCGCGCCGCCTTTCATTCGGAATCCGCTCGCCGCGCAGTGATACGGGCGGGCGAAGGCGCCACCGACCTTCTTGGCGTTTCCCGGCCCGGCTATGAAGGCGGACATATCGAAGAGCCTGTTGCGGACCACCGGGACCAGCCTCATGGAGCTGAGCTCCGCGCCCGAGAAGCTCCTCATGTTGTCCAGCAGCGCCACCCTCTGGCGGGAGCTCATCTTGGTCAGGTCGGCGTCCAGGATGACCGTCAGCACGGTGACGGACTCGTCCGGGCCGCAGCGCCACGCCCGCGGCGGGCCCTCGCCGCCCTCTCCCTCGCTTTCCGCCTCCGCCTCGGAGGGGTCGTCGGGGACCACCTCGACGGAGAGCGCCCCCGGGCCGGGCGAGCCGTCGGAGACGCCCGGCGAGATGTAGTAGACGCCTCGGTCCTCGTCCAGCGGCAGTCCCTGCAGCGTCCCGCCGGGGGCGTCCCAGTGCAGCCAGGGCGGTAGCGCGTCCTCGCGGATCTGAAAAGGCCGGGCTTAGTTGGCAGAGACGGAAGGGACGCGGGGGCAAAGGAGCACTGCGCGAGTCGGTCTTTACTTTCCTGTGTTATCTCCTTCTGAAATACCCTAATCCTCCCTTTGTCATTTAGCTTTTAGCGGCGTTCGTGTTAGCTTTCGAGAAAGGAGCTGGGAGACCGACCCGAGGTCCGAGCCCGTCCTCAAATTCTTAGTCGTTTTTAGCCGTCGATCGTATCTTACTCTTTTAATCTGCCCTTTCCCGTTTTGACCTTCCGGCGACCCGCGGTTGTCACCCTATCGCTCAAACTTACCTCCGGCGGCCGCTCGTCAGTCCGGCCGGGCAGTCGCAGGCGGAAGACCCGCCCCACCGGCGCCCCGGGCGTCGGGGAAGTCGTCGCGGGACGCTTCCCGGACGTCCCGCAGGAGGGACGAGCTCATGGACGCCTCCAGCTGGCCGGGCGGCGGCTCGGCGCCGGGCGACGGCTCGGCGCCGGCCGCCGCCAGCAGGGTCGCCAGCCCCGCCCAGATCACCGCTCGGCATAAGTGCGGCATAACCCTCGCGCCGGAGTGTGCGGAGGGGGGGGCTCGCGCCGGACTGGCTCCTCCTCTTTTGCCCCGCCCCTTGCACTCAGCGGGAAGCCATGGCGGGCGACGCCCGCGACCTGAGAAGACGACAGGAAAGGTGAGACGAGGCGCGGCGCAGAAGAGAAGACGCGAAGCCGGCCGAAGCACGCAAAGGAACGCGCGCAAAGTCGCGGGCGAAACGGCGCAGGCTCGCGCGCCGACACGCACGTACGCGCGCGACGCCCCCGCGCGACATCGACATTGCTGCCCTTTGTCGGCTGATCCGCCCTGGCCCCGCCCCCTCTCCGCATTCCTTCCACAATGTCCCTCTTCACTTTTTGGGCGCCGCAAACAAAAAGACAAAAAAAAGCAAAGAAAAGCCGGGAAGTCTCGCAATTGTCGAGAAGTAATCGGATTACTCGGCCGCATTTGAAGCCATTGAAGCAAGCGGGCCTCCTGGAAGCCCCCAACATGAACTCTGCGGCCATTGGAGGCCGCGCGCGCGTCCTGTTTTTCATGCGGCCCGCGGCGAGGACCGCGGGGCTTTTGTGAGCTTTTTGGGGTGCGGCGAGGGACCCCGCTGAGGCTTTCTTCCGGGCGCAACAGCCCGGCGGACACAAAAGAGGAATTCGCCGCAGGACTTCTCGGCCGCGGCAAAAACAAGGACGAAAAACACCGGGCCGAACCCGACGTGCTAAAAAGCGCCGATGCTAGTCAACGTGCTAATAAGCGCGCTAAAGACCGCGGTCGACGTGCTCACACCCCGCACGCAAGCGCAGAACCCGCGCGGGCACGGGGAGAACGTGCAAACTCCACGGAGGGAGCCCGGCGCCGCACGGAATTGAACTAACTGTGAGGCGGACCCGCCACGTCTTTGAAATACACGATCACTTGCGTTGGCGTCGCCCACCGGCCACGTGCGCACGCCGTTCGCCCTCTCGGGCAACACATGCGGACGCTCCCGTCGGATGGGCGGAAGCGGCCACGCCACAGGAACTGGAAGTGAGTGACGACAACAGGAAGCGATGACCGCGGTCGCGCTCGTGTTGATTTTGGTACCTTTGGCGCGACCCTCGGAAGGTAGCGCCGGCGGGCTCCCGTTTTTGGCTTCGGCCGAGCCCCCCCGCCTTCGGCCCGGTCACACCCAAGGTGAACGGCATTGAAGCGCATCGGTTGTTGTGTTTTTTTTGGGGGGGGGGACATGTCCACCATGACTAGAGCCCCAAAAAAGGTCTCCGGAAGACCCAGAGAGGCTTCCCATTGGCTCGGACACTAAATTGCGCGAGCAAGCAGAACTTTCCCTTTGGCGGCATCCGGCTCCGGCGCTTGGGTCTCAAACGCCAGAGGTCAAGATCGCGCCCTCCGCCCCGGGGGGGCCACATTCCGCAAGTCTGGATGGAGGCCGGCGCCGGAATTAGCCGTCCCCGACCCCGGTGCCATTTGAGACGCCGCCCCCCCCCCCCAAAAAAAAGGTCCCCGACGGGACGCCGGACCCGGGGTCTTTAGCCCTAACCCCCGTTTCAAGGCCGATGGAGTTGGGGAGCGCGTTCACAAGCGCTCAGCTGCGTCGATCCGAGAGGAAGGCGCCACCGACACCATCCTGACACCTGACGAGTCCCGAGCTCGCGCGCCGAGTTTGGCTCCGAGATCCCCGCCGGACACAAATAGCCGCCCGCCCCGCACGCCCCCCTCCCCCTCCGCGCACCTGTTCATCTGGCGACCCCACACACAGACGGGCGGGCGGGTTAGCGCGCGTGGCCGCGATAGCGAGCCCGTCGTGCACGCGCGCAGGCCAGCCAGCCAGCCAGCGCCAAAAGAGGCGAACGTCGTCGCCTCGCTTTCATTCCTCGCCGCCGCGCGCGCGCCCGACACGCTCTCCTTCCACGCGCGCTCGCGCGCTTGGGGCGCGCGCGCACTGACCGCCGTCAAGCTTTTCCTCTTGAGCTTTCCGGGAAGCGAGACGAAGACCGAGCAGGCCGAGGCGAAGGCGAAACGGCGGACCGCGGTGGAAGCGGCGTCGTCGCCGGCGAACCTTGGAACCTCGGATCGGATCGGATCGGATCGGCTCGGCTCGGCGGGGCTCGGTGGGGCTCGGAGGGCTCGGAGCTTCCTGGCGTCGGCTGCGCGCCTCGGCCAATGTCGGCCGCCCGAGATCCACAATGGAGCCAATACATGCAGGGGCGGGGATAGATGCGACGAGGGAGGGGCCACCGCCAGGGGCTCCCCCTTACTTTCCTTCGCCCGCCCGCCCGCCCCCCCCCCTCCCTTCTTTTTTTCCGCGGGTCCTCCACGTCATGTTTTCGCCGCTGCGTGCGTGCGTGGGCCCTCACGCGCGCGTTGACGTCACCTTCCGCCCTCTTCTGTTTTGGCCCCTTTTATTGATGGGAAAAAAAAAAAAAAAAAACGCGTCGGCACACTCGCGGCAGCGTGTTAGCATTCTGCTAGCTCGCCAGGCACGCCGGAGAACATGAAGAAAATTTCACATTCCAGAGTAGCGTTTCTACTGCATATGCGGATAAACAAAATCGCCGATTCGGTCGGAAACTCCGATCGGGGCGTCCAGGGACCCG
Organism: Hippichthys cyanospilos; assembly: GCF_059441005.1. Classification (NCBI taxonomy): domain Eukaryota; kingdom Metazoa; phylum Chordata; class Actinopteri; order Syngnathiformes; family Syngnathidae; genus Hippichthys; species Hippichthys cyanospilos. Next base: position 23,576,644 of record NC_142377.1, read on the forward strand.
AGTTGGAATCCAGCTGGCCTCCCCGCGCGGAGTTTGCATGCCGTCCCCGAGCCGGCGCCGGTTCTCTTTCTCCCGCGTTCCAAAACCCCGCGCGGCAGGTGTATTGGACACGCGCTAAAATCGCCCTTGGGGGCGATCGCGCACCATAAAGGTCGTCGGGTCCCGCGCGCCCCGTAATCGAGGGCGCCCCCCGCCTACCGGCCCGAATCGGCCGGGATAGGCGCCGGCAAGCCGGGTTAGGAGAAGCGGCGACCGAAAACGGACGGACGTCTTTCAACTACTCGCTCGCCGCTCCCCAAAACCGTCGTTGAAATAATCGTTATTGCGTAACTGCCGAGAGACCATCGGTCATCTTGACGTTTTCCACGAGGCGGGCGGGGCCGGCGGCGCGCCTCGCAAAAGTCCTTCACGATCCCCTCTTCTTCTTGTGGAAATCCGTGCGCTCGTCAGGGCGTATTTGGTGCGGTCGAGGCGTCCGCCGGCGGCGAAAAGGGCGCGGCCTTGCCCCCCTCCCCGGGCCTCGCCGGCCTCACCTATGCGCGGCCCCCGATGGCCTGTGGAATTCGCCGCCCGCCTCGCCGCGGGCTGGAAGTCGACAGACTTGGGAGAACGGCGGCGAGCGTGCGGCGGCCTGCCCGCGGGGGCGGGGCCGAGCCCGAGAGGAGGCTCGGAATGCGCCCGTCTCGGCGGCTGACAAAGAAGCCCGTTGATTTGGAGAAGGTCGGCGCGCTCCGTCGGACCGACCGACCCGAGGCGCCGACGGCCCACGGCGGCGTCCGCATCTGCTCTCGCCTAGGCGAGATCGACGGCGGGCCGCCCCGCCCTCATCCTCGCCGGCCGACACGCGGTCGGCGGAGCTTACCGGAAGTCGCCAAAGTATTTGGACGCGGGCGACCTCAAGGAAAATCTCAAATCTGCGGCGGTTGGTTCCGAGCCGGTCCGTGCGGCGGTCCCGCGTTTTGGACGCCGTGTTGTGATTCAAGAAAACAAGTGAGAGCGCGAGGCCGAAGAGGTGCGCGCCAAGGCCGTCCCTTCATTGTCCCTTCATTGTCCAAATTGACACTTTGCTAAAAACGGCTAAGCGGCTAAAGTTAGCGCGGGCCACCCCATTCTACACACAAATATATATATATATATATATATATCCACTGCGGCGGCCATGTTGCGTGGGCGCGCTCAATCACTCGCCGACGCCAAAGAGCCGCGTAACCAAAGAAGTGGAATGCGGCCCATCTGAGGGGCCTCTGTTTTGCCCCTTTCCAAGAATAGGCCCGCCGCCGCCGCCGCCGCCGCCGCCGCCGCCGCCGCCGCCGCCGCCGACCGGGCGACCGGGCGACCGGCCCAGGCAGGCAGCTGACCAGTGTAAAAATAAACAGATATGGGGGGGGGCCGGAACCTGGGGGGGTCCACACATGACAACACAAGGCAAAAATAGAAATGACACAGCGCGCGGGAGAGACGTTTGCGGCATGAAAGCTGCGCTGGCGTTACCCCGGCAACACAAAGAAGTCGCCCTCGCTTGACTTCGGCTGTGGAATGCGCGCGCTTGGTGTGAGGGTCAAAGGTCGCGCTGGCAACCTGCGAGAGGTCAGGGCTAAAGGTTATTTGCGCGGATGAAAGCGCCTTTGGAGACGGCGCGCGCACGCAGGGGGTTTTTCTATCGCAGCGGGGACATCTCTTCACGGGTCCCCGATATTGCTCTGGAGCAGCTTTCGGCGACGGCGGAAAAACAAGGCTATTGCAGCGCTCTTGTTTGCCTGCGGCCCCCGACGCGCCATTTTTGCCTGTTTTCAAAAGCGTCCGCCGGAAGCGAGCTTTTTCCAAGGGGTTTCACGTTCGAATCTGTTTAAAAGTCACAATCAAAAACAAATGCCGGGCAATAACGTCAGCGCGTACCCCCCCCGGAAGGTCACGCGCAGCCCCTCCACTTCTGGCATCAAAATATGAACCGTCATCCGTCCGCTCTTTTTTTACAAGTTCGTCCGTCCGTTTTGATCTCGTCGGTCGCGTCTCGTTTTCCCCCGAGATGTCGCCGTCGCGACCTTTCGGCGAGATCTCCTTCGAGAAAAAAGAAAAGTGCCGTCTTTAGGCTCCAAACGACATCAATTTGGCATTTGTTTTTGTGCGACTGACAAGTCCGGCAATACGCAACGGGTTCCCGACCAGCCAGAAAGTCCAAATCAAAAAGGAAAGGTCGGGAAGACGGAGAAGAGGAACGAAACACGCACGTTGAAGCTAAACAGAGCGGCGGCAGACATGGAAGTTCATTCTATTGTTTGAATGAACGCGATAACATCTGTCGGTCTTTGCTCACGTCTCGTAAATGCGCTTTGAACCTTACGCTTACTGCTGGTTTTGAGTTTTGGGACCCCGAACATTTGCGTCGGAGCGTTTCAGCATTGGCGGGGATCCGACGCTTTACACCGGTATCGGATAAAAACCAGCCCCCAAAAAAATGGTTTGACGAAACAAAAACAACGTATATCATTTTTTGTTATCCGTCAGGGCAATCCGATGGCGGGCGAATTCAACCGAAAGAGAAAATGGCGCCTAAACCCGCCAGCGCCAATCACAGGATGCCTTGAAATACCCTGGACATTTCACGCGCTCGACGTACGGTTGGGATATCCGGGCCGACGCTCGATCGGTCACGGGACGGCTCCGGGGAGCCGGCGCCGATCCCGGGCTGCGCTCGGGCGGAATCCATTTCGGACCTTCTACTCGGAAAGGGCCGCGGAGCTCGCTCTATTCTTCCCACAAGGCGGGCGGCTTGATCCGCGCGAGCGAGTCGGGACCTGCGGCGTCTTTCTTCTTCTCCTTGCCCCCCCTCCCCCCGCCCCGCCCCAGCCCACGCATGCCGGCGAGTGTGTGCGCGCAACCCCCAACTGTCCGCCAGTCAGATGAATGGAGCGCTGGCTTTTATGTGAACGCTCAGGAATGTTCTCCACGTCGCGGTCGTGGAAACGAAGAGGACACGAGAGATAGTGACCCGAGGCGAGGGGGTAAGAAAGAAAAAGAAAGCTTGGCCGACGAGCGGAGACGAGGCTCGGCCTAGGCCCCGCCCAAAACGGCAAGGAGGACGGGACCTTTGGCCGCACCTCTTGCCACCCAACACTTACGCTTGCGCGACGTTGACAAGGACGTTGGGGGGGGGGGGGGGCGTAAACGTCGCGTCCTTTTGTTTTTTGGGGGCTTGAGCGCATCGTCGGCTCGACGACGCAGGTTCAACTTGCCGCTTGACCACCGAGGGCTCTTTCTCTCTCGCGCGCGCACACGCACGCAGGCTGGCGCACTAGGTTTGGTTCATTTGACGAACGCGCATCGGTTCGACGGCCCACATTCGGTCCATTCTTTCGTGCGAATTTCACACGCGTTGTCGCTTTCCTCTTTTTCCCGATCACAAGCGGAGCCTCGACGTTCGGACTGCGCACGACATGACGGAAAACGAACAAACGAAAGCTTGTTTTTTTTTTGACATCTTATGCCGCGGACGGGACTCCGGGAATAGCTGGAGGTGTTGGGAAAAGGTCGGAGGGCGGGCGGTCGCCATGACGACGGGAGCCGTCCGCCCCTAACTCGGTAGTCAAGAGCGCCCCCTGCTGCGCGCCGCCCGCTTTTCCATGCCTTCTTTCTTTCGAGTCGTGCTGGCGCAGTGACCGGAAGTGCCCGCCCGCTCGCTAGCTCGCTAAGGGCCAAGCCCGGCCGGCCCAGGAGAGCTGAGCTCGCCTCGCCTCGCCTCGCCTCGGTTCGCCTCGCCTCTCCGATCGTCCGACGCGTGAGTACCTTTTCACTCGGAACAAGCGCCGTCTCGCTCGCTTGGGTGACGTCAACAAACAAACACGCCTTGCTCGCGCTCCCGCCGGTCGGCACGTCGAAGTCACGGATGGAGGTCCACTGGAACGAGCGACGACAAACGGCTGGTCCCCAAATCCAGCAATTCAAGTCCAGCTCTCCGGCCGTCCGTCCATCTTTAATCCTCGCGCCGGCTGTCGCCGGCTACCCCGCCAACCGCTTGTCGGCGCTCGCAAACGCGCATTCGGAGCGTCCGCTATACCTGCCCCGGGCACGGGGAGAGCGGGCAAACCTCCGCGCGCCCCCGGACGGACATCCCGTTTGTTTTCGAGTGCGCTTGAACGCGCGCGCGTTTTCTTGCCTCGTTCGAAATTGATCGCGTTCGTATCGATCGGTCATCTTGTTGGTGGGGGGGGATGACCGGATGGTTGGCACCGGATGAGCGAAAAGCGAAAGGAAGCAAAAGCGCGTCGGCCCACGTATTTTTGTGCCCCCTCGGTCAGCGGGTCCACATGAGCGGCGAGGACGCGGCCCGCGCGCCCAAGCCGCCCGTCTTTCTTCACTTCGGAGGCGGAGACGGCTCGGGCGTGTGCGTGGTGGACGTGGCCCTGCCCCCGGGCCAAACGCTCCACGTAAGTCCGCCGCCGGATCGTCGTCCAGTCGCCCGCGCCACGCCAGCTGGCGCGACCGGGGCCCTTTGCTTTCATTGGGCCGTAACAAATGCAAAATGGCCGGCCTTACGCCGACGGGCGGCCCGGCCACGCCGCGCGTATCCTTTCGGGTCTTTGCGGTCCACGAATCTCTCGTCGCCGTCAATATCGATCGATGGCGGCGAAACCCGGCGGGGCCCGAGCCAACCTCGGGCCCTCGCCGCCGCCGGCATCGTAAAAGTACGCGGATAGGAGCCCCCGAAACAAGCGAGGCGAGATGGCCGCCCCCGGTCGGCGGCGCTCACGGCCGGCGCGTACGCCGTCAGATGGAGGCCATCGTCCTGAAGAACTCCTACACGGCCCTGCTGAGCGTAAGGCTGCAGAGGCGGAGCCCCGGCCAGGAGGGGGCGGCGGCCAAGTGGCGCACGGCCGTCCGGGACCGCCCCCTCATGAGCGACCCGCACGGCGAGGCGGGCGCGCAGGACTACTTCGCCGTCGGCAGGAAGCAGGTGAGGGCGGGCGGGAAGCAGGTGAGGGCGGGCGGGCGGGCGTCCCCCGCGCCCCTGACCCGCGGCGCTCGCTGGGGCTTTTAGATGCGGGTGGCCCCGGACCACGTGACGGCGGTCCGCCTCATCCTCAAGCAGCCGTCGTCCGCCTGGTCCGCCTTCGGCGTTGAGGACGTGCGCCTCCTGCCCCGCGCGCGGCCCGTACGTAACCGCGGCCGCCGCGCGCGCGCGCGAGCTGACGGCTTCTCGGCTTCGCTGACGGCGCCGCGCCGGCCTCGCAGGAGCCTGACAAGGAGCTCTCCGATTGGCTGCTGGCCCTGAACCTCCGCGAGCGGCGGCCGCATACGCAGGTGCGACCCTGGCTGCGTTTGGGGGCTACTGAAAAAAATATTGTACAGTGATTCCTCCTACTTGGCGGATTCAGATGTCGCGGTCTCAGTACTTTGCGGGTTTTTCCAGGAAAAATTGAAAATATTTCAAAATGAAAAAAGAATGTAAAAAATGCGCAAAAAATGGAAGATAATTGAACAAAGCAAAAAAGTACATTAGTGCAAAAGTGCATTTCTCATTTTGAAACGCATGCTCTTACTTTGTCGGGTCGCGTTGCATTTCCGTTTCCTGTTTGACGTTCTCTGGGCGTCATTCGGCTCGTTAGTAGCGAATGACAACGTAAGCTCGTATTTATAGTTGATTATCATTTATGTTGATAACGCACGCTACTGCCTATGTTTCGTAAGCGATGAGTGTTTAATCTGTTGTGTGTTCGTTTGTGTAGAGCTTGCACTTTGTAGTTGTCGCTAACCCGCCAATGTCGGATAAAAAAAGATTCCACCACCGTGCTGTGCACTTTCGAGAAGGGCGCACTCGATCGCATTTCAAAAAAGATCTGATCAAACCGGGAAGAAGAAGAAGCTGTGGCAAATGCACGCCACCGCTTGTCGAACGTCAACGTAAAGAGGAGCGCGCCTTCCGGTTCAAGCTGCTTAGAGGCAGCTGAGATAGTTAGCCGCGTTGCTCGCTCAGAATTGTTTCCTTTTTCTCGTTGCTGACAAGCTGTCTTTAAATATATGATACCAACAAGAGTCAACGATGGCATTGGAGTAAAGCTACAGGCTGCGCTAAACGCCGGCCGGCAACAGCTACAAGAACGTCGGCGTCATGACGAGCACTTCGAGCGCCTCGACGTGATTTCGGGTGTTAGTGATGCATCAAGTCCCCCGTGGTTGCGACCGTGCATCCAGCTGGAATTTCAAAACAAAAGTCAATCAAAGCCCTTCGCGTTACAGGTTACTGGTCATGGTCCCTTTTTTTTTTCTGCTAACGATCATGCATTTAGGCCGAGCGTCGCTTACTTCAGTCGCTGGAATCAAATTGAAGAGAAAACGATGAGCACGTTGCGCCGTTACCCGAAGCCTTACTCACGCCGGCCGCCCCTGGTTTGAGCATTCCGGAGGCTACGCCTTTAAGGCGTGGAACGCGGCCGTTTCAAGGTCCGCTTCCCGCGGCACGTCGCGCTCGTGCTTTAGCTCGTCGCGGTCCGGCCCGCGGTCGATTTTGGCCCGGCCGGCACGCAATTGAAAACGTCGAGCCGCGACGCTGCGTTCACGTTCCGCGTTAGTGTGAGAAAACGGCACGTCGGTTCTCGCCGGCACGTCGGTTCTCGCCGGCACGTCGGTTCACGTCGGTTCTCGCCGGCCCGCCCCTGACGGCACGGCGGCGTGTTCCGAGCAGTCGTAGCCCTCGACGCGGGTGCAAACCCCGGTCACCGCCACCCCGTTTTCTTCCGTTTGCCATTTGATTTGCGCAGGGCCCGGCAGACGCGGCCTCCGTGTCGAGCGGCCTTCAGCGGATGTGGGCCCTGAGCCAGCTCATGCAAAGCAGTCGGTGCCGCGCCCCCTGCGTGGGACGCTTCGACGTACGTACGCGGTTCCACGAGGCGGAAGCCAACGAAGCTCCTCAATTCGCTTCCTTTGCGTTGCGATTGTTGGGCTCGATTGCGTTTGTGAGCGCGCGCGCGCGCGACGAAGTCAACCATTTTCGGTATGTGTGAAACAATCCGGTGGAATGGTTGTCTTAAAAAGTGAAGAAATGAGAATGTTTGCATCACGCTTCGCCAAAACGCCATTCCTTATGTCTTAATGGTGGCTTTCTTTTGTTTCAGGTGGATGGCTGTTATGATATTAACTTACTGTCGCTGACATGATCCCTCGCTCGCCGAACGGGAATTTGAGCTCATACGTGAAATCTCCGTGGTCTTTCTGCATCCGACGATAAAAAGGGAACATTTTTGGGAATGGGGGCCGAGCCGCGCATCGGCTGACCGCCTGGTGGAGAACGGAGATTTCAAACCTTCTCTCTCATTAAACCAAAAAAAAAAAAAAAAAAAGCCTACTTGAAAGCAAATGTGTTTATTTTGAATCCCCGGCGTCAATTTAAAGCCCACGTGAGCGAGGAATAGTCCAAGCGGAGCCCTGCTACCGTCGCCCTCCGAGGACGGAAGGCCGCGCCGGCGTCTTTCAGTCGGAAACACACACACACACACACACACACACACACACACACACACACACACACACACAAACACACACACGCCGGTTGCACAGCACCTTCCAGATGGGACTGCCACTTGCCCCCCCAATCAACCTTCTATTCCCTGTTTTTGTGCACGCGTGTGTTTTCAGGAGGAAGGTGAACAAAAGGCTTCCTTCTGTCAGCAATAATTTAATTGCGCGCGTAACGAGGGCCCCCATCGACGGGGGAGGGGGGGCGAGCCCGGCGGCGCTACGAGGAGGCGGGCGGCTTGCAGTAGTCGTCCACTGCCGTGATGGTGGCCTTGCAGAAGAAACAATCCTTGTTGTTCATCAGGTGCTGGTTGATGCACGTCCTGAAAAGGGCGACAAGACAGGGGGGTGGGGTGGGGTGGGGTGGGCTGGGGTGGGGCGGGGGGGCCGAGCGGCCGCAGGCGGTGCGCGCGTACTGACTTGCAGGACTTGTGGGAGCAGGGCCGGAAGACGGCCGAGATGGAGTGCGCGTAGCAGATGGGGCAAAGGTCGTCCTCGCTGGCCGGCTGCAAGCGCAAAAGCCCGGCGTTAGACCCGGCGGCTTTTTTTCCCCCTCGTCCCGCCCCGAGGGCGCCGCACCTGCGCGCTGGTGGCCGCCTTCTGCGACTCCCGGGCCAGGAAGGCCAGCATGCTTTCCACCTTCAGCTTCTCCTCCGCGCTGATGTAGTCGCTGTCTGCAAAAAAGACCAGGCGAGGGGAGAGGCCTGCGGCGCGGTCCGGCCCGGCCCGATCCGATCCGATCCGCCGCTCACATGCGTCCAGGGAGAAATGCTTGCGCTCCGACGGGCCGGCGGGAGGGGGCGTGGACGAGGAGGCGGGCTCGCCGAGGAGGTGCTGGACGGAGCGCAGCTGGAAGCACGGGTCCGACAGCAGCACGCACGCCGCCCGGCACGTCCTGCGAGGAGAGCGCACGTCACGCCGCGGCCCCCCCGGCTTCGAAGCAAAGTCGAAGCGTCGGCAAATGCGTGTCCGGAATGACAACCTGTCGATTCTTACGCCGCGTCCCGTTCGATATACGCGCACACGCGACGCGCGCAGGAGGAGGCCTGAGGGCGGGAAAAAAAAACCCCACGGCCCGAGGGGCCCCTCACCCGTGCCGGTCGCCGTCCACCAGAAGTCGAACCAGGATGCCGGTGACCGCCACCAGGATGGGGTAGTGGTCCACGCTCTCCAGACCTTCAACGCGCAAGGGCGGCGGCGTGGGCGGAGGGAAGCCGCGCGGCGCGGGCGACCGCCTACCTGGCAGCCGCAGGTTGACCACGCGGTCAAAGAGGTTCTTCTCGGCCGTCACCCGATTCAGCACCTGGTTCAGCAACTGCGCCGCGAGGGCGGGTCAGCGATGCCGGCAAAGCTTTGCCGGCAACGCTCTGCCGGCAACGCGAGGGCGGCAACGCGAGGGCGGCAACGCCATGCCGGCAAAGCTTTGCCGGCAACGCCATGCCGGCAACGCCATGCCGGCAACGCGATGCCGGCAGAGCGCCGCGCCAAAGGGAAGGGCGGCGGGCCCACCTGAGCCAGGCGGCGCAGCAGCAGCTCGGCGGACGGACGGGACCAGTCCAGGAAGATCTCCGGGACCAGCGTGACCGTCATCTCCAGCACCCTGAGCAGGCTGACCGACAAGTCGAAGCAGGTGGCGCACACCTGCGACGCGGCCGCGCAACCCTTGCTGACGGCAAGTCGAAGCAGGTGGCGCACACCTGCGACGCGGCCGCACAACCCTCGCTGAGCGCCGCCGGCGCCGCGCTCACCTTCAGCTGACGCGTGTCCACAAAGTTGCGCTCGGGTCGCTCGGCCGCCTGCTGGATCTGCCCCGCGGAGGGCAGAAGGTGGGCGGGCGGGCGGGCGGGCGGGGAGGGGGGGCGCGAGGCCGGGCCCGAGGCCCCTACCTCCTGAATCATGCCGATGAACTCGGAGAAGGCCCAGTTGAGCTGATTGAGGACGCTGTTGAGGAAGGAGGCGGCCATGTCTTTGTCGGCGCTCAGCAGCCGGGCCATGTGCCTCTGGAGCAGCAGCGACGGGCACGGCTCTGCGGGACAACCCCCTTCCGCTCGTTTGACTCCAACGCGACTTGCCCCCCCCCTCACCCCAAAACAAACGATCCAACAAAAATCCCAAACATGGAAAGGACGCACAATGAAATTCCACCAGGCACAGGAAACAAAGCAGAACTTACGCTGGAACCTCGCAACAGACAACTCCCCTTTATCGGCATGCGAAAAGAAAACAAACGGCCATGACGGCGTTTCGGCGCGCAGGACGGGGCAAACGCCGCGACGGCGGGAACCTACTCTGGAGGCTGGGCAGGTTGGCATCCTCGGGTTTGGTCTTGAGGAGGTGCGGCAGGCGTGTGTACCTGTAGCCGAAACCGCAGCCCTGCAACACGCGCGTGCCGCGCGGCGCCAAAAGCGGGAGCCCCGGTCGGAGTTAGGGAGGGGAAGCCCGCGCCTCGCCCAAAGCGGGAGCCCCGGTCAGCCCGCGCCTCACCCGCCAGAGTCGGACCAGGATCCAGTTGGTCTGCGCCCAGGGCCGCTGCTCGTAGGGGGCCAGCAGGTTCCTCATCATGGCCACGCGTCTGAAAGCACGGGCGCACGCGCGCTGACAAGACGGACGGACGGCCGGCCGGCCGGCTGGCCGCCCCCCCCCACGCCGGCGAGGGCTACTCACTGGTCCTCGGGGATCCTCTCCACTGCCCTGAGGGACTGCGGGTAGCACACGTAGCTGGCCAGCGCCTGCATCAGCGCATCTTTGATGTCTACGAGACAGGAGATGGCCCGGTTCGCCCTCGGCTTGCGTTCTTTGGCTTCGGTCCCGCCCTTCGCCGACTTTGCTCCGTGTTCTCGCCTACTCATTTCTCCTTTCAACTAGTGCGACCCCCCCCCTACATTCTCCGCAAAGCGAAGTTGCGTCCTTGACCGAGCGGCCCGACGGGGATCGGGGGCCGGTCCGGGCGCTCGCCCTTCTTCGGGCCGCTCGGTTGGGATGGGCTTAGCCGCGACGCTTCGGGCAGATGCCGACCAAAAATCGTCTGTGTGTGCGCGCGCGCGTGAGTGTGCGAGCGCGCGGGACCTGTTCCAACGATGCGCGGGTCGGCAAAATGTTTGGCGAGAATGGCCGCCAGCCGGGTCAGGGTTTCTTCATAGCCTGCGGGGATGACAAGGCCGGGCGGGCGCTTATTACGACGGGGTCCCCATTAACGGCGAAAAACGAGCGATCGCCGCGTTACTAAAAGATTTGCCTCCGACACCGTGGAAGCGAAAGCCAAGCGGGGCAAGAGCGAGCGTGGCCGGCGGGCGGGCCGGCAGGCGGCCGGGCGCTCACCCGGCAGCTGCTCCATGCTGCTGGTGGGACTGAAGTAGTTCTTGAGCGCGTTGTAGGCGTACATGGCCACGTTGAGGTAGAACTCGGGCATGAAGGCGAAGAGCGAGCCCGTGCGGTCGGCGTGCTCGATGGTGCCGATGCACACGCGCACCAGCCAGTACACGTCCAACATCTTCTCCTGCGCGCATCGCCGCCGGGGTGAGGCCGACGCCGGCCGGCCGGCGGGCGGACGAGAACCGACCCACCTTGGAGTAGATGGTGGCGTTGATCCAGGCCAGCCTCCTGCTGAGGTGATTCAACTTCTCGGCGAAGACCTTCTGACTCTTGTGGAGTTCCTCCAAGATGTCCGACCTCTGCGGCGGCAAGCGCAGCGCGAATGGAGGCGCCGCCGAGCCGGGCGCGCCGCCGAGCCGGGCGCGCCGCCTACCCTGGGCGGACATCTGGCGATCTTCTCGTCCGTGTCTTTGAGGGCCGCCGCGTACTCGTGGACGTCGTCGGCCACCACCACCATCTGCGCAAAGGATGAACGGTCATCCGCGCCAATTTCTCGTTTGAGGACGAGCTCAAACCGCGAGGGACTGCCGCAGAATTTGACGAGAAGCCGCGGAAGAAGCGCGCGGTTTGACCAGAAGCGGCATTTTTCATTTTGCCGAAGCCTGTCGGGGAGCTGGGTCCGTCGGACGCCGTGTCCTCTTTTCCAACCCGGCGGTCGGACCGGGACTCCCTCGAACAATTCGTGCGCAAAAGACGGGGGACGGCGCCGGCGCGCACCTTCCCCAGCTGCTGGTGCACGCTCAGGTTGTACATCATGACGATGCCGTCCGTGATCTCCAGAAGCGATTTGTCGGGCACCGGCGGTTGCGCTTGGTCGACGGGCCGTCCCAGCAGCAGGCCGTCGTTGCCGTAGCTCCCCTCGACTTCGAAGAAAAAGACATGAGGGACGGCCGACGAGGCCGCGCCGGCGTCCCCGCGCCGCCTCGCGCCCGCTTCTTTTTTCCCGGGGCGAGCGCGCGCCGGCCGCCGTCCTTCTCCCCCTCCGCCCCGACTTACTGTCCTCCTCGGTGCGCTGCTCCATGGCGAGGGCGCGCACTTTGACCTTCTCGGGCTGGCCCAGGGGTCGCCTGGGGGTCATCAGGCTGACGGCGGCGGTGCTGAGGAAGCGGTTGGCGCGACCCAGGGTGGGCGAGCTCAGCCAGCCGGGCCGAGCCGGGGCCCCGCCCGCCGCCGCCGGCCTCTGGGGGGGCGCGCACAAAACGACGGCGGCTAGACTTCTCTCTGAGCGCGTCCCCGCCTTGTTTGCCGGCCGCGTTCGGACAAGTGCGGCGTTGCCCGAGCGAGCGCGCTTGAGTCCAAAAACCCCCGAGACACAACGAACGGCCCGTCCTTAAGAGTCCCTAACCTTAAGCCGCCGACGCGACGCCGCCCGGACGGGCGCGCGGAACAGGAACGCGGCCCCACAAGGGCGTGACGCGCCCGAGCATTCGTCCGCGCGCCCGGTCGAGGCGAGAACGTCAAACGAGGGACTCGAAAAGTCCCGGGTCGGCTCGCCCGTGCCTCGGGGTGTCCCGCCCGCGTCCCGGCCGACGTTCGACCCCGTCGGCGGGAAGCCCGGACCAACCTGCGCGGCGGCGCTCTCGTCGTCCTCGTCCAGGTCGTCCGCGGACGCCGCCTGGATCTCGGCCGGGTCGATGACGACGTTGGCCTTGCTCGCCAGGTCGTCTGCGAGAGCGCCACGCGGCCGGCGCGTCAGCGCGCTCCGGCGAAGCCGCCTAACGCTCGAGGGGCGGGTCCGACTCGCGACTGACCTTTGAGCGTCTTCTTCAGGTGCGACAGCAGGCCGCCCAGCCGCTGGAGGTCAAAGTAGTCCACCTTGCCGTTGTAGAAGAGCTGCGGCGGCACGTAGGCCGCTGGGGACGAGCGCGCGCGTCAGTAGGGACGGCGTTCGTCTTTGCCGCCGGCCATGTGAAGGCGGCAAACGGGCGCTCGTCCTACCGTCGCTGCCGACGCCGCCCGGGCATTTCTTGCAGCTTTCGTCCCAGCAGGCGCGCACGGCCGCGATCAGGCGGTGCAGGAAGCACAGCATGTACTCGGGGGGGCACAGGGCCGTCGGATGCTACGCGACGACAGAGCGCGTCATTCGGCGCGGCGGCGGACGGGCCAAGTCCCGGTTGGCTTTCGCCGCTCGCTTAACGGCGCGAAACGTCTGCCGTCCGCCGCGGCCCTCACCCCTCGGTTGCTGGCGTTCTCTTGCAGGAACTTGCGGAACTTGTTGAGGAAAATGTAACGGGACGCCTCGCCCTAAAGCAAAAAGTCAGAAAAGGAGGAAAAGACATCCGTCACGCAAAACTTCTTACGTCCGTCTTAAAGCGACGGCATATCCAATGAACATAAAAGCGGCGAGCGCGCCTCGTTGAGCGCAATTTCCGGTGAACGGGAAAGGTCCCCGGCCCGAAGCGCGCGGGTCCCGCCCGGCCGGCTGGCCCGACGTTGACGGGAAACCCAAAAGGTGGCGCGGCGGGCTTTCGATGGGCCATGGCGAGCGCGCGGCGCAAAGGCGCTTTTTCAAAGGCAAGTCAAACGCCGCTCTCGGAAGGGGCAACCGTGAACCTTTTCCATGACCCGAAACAGGGGAAAAAAAAGGACAGGCGCACGTACCGTACTCTTGTCTTTGTTGTTGAGCAGCAGCCGGAGGATCTGCACTTGCAACTCTTCCACCACTAGAGGGGAACAAAAGCACTTGCTGTAGGTGGTTAGCGGCTTTTGTCCCTCCTTCGCGCCGACCCCTCCCTCGCCCGCCCGCGAGGAGGCTTCGCGCATCCAACGAGCCAAGCGGGGAGCGGCATTCCCCGGTAACGATCGGCTTCCTCCCGCATGGCCTAAGATGATTGTCGGCGACCGCCCGCGTCTATTTCCCATGCGGGGAGACGGCGAAACCTGCTCCGCGATGTCCCGACCCCGCCACTTCGACTACCGCTACTCAGGTGTTATTTTGAGCCTCGGCTTTTTTGACCGCGGCTGCGGCGGAAGCACCTGCGGCCAAAGCCGACCCGCGTCAGGCTTTCCGCTTTCCCCGCAGGCGGGCGGGGCTCACCTTCGATTCTCTTTTTCAGCCGCTGGCACCCTCGCTCGTAGGCCCGCCGGCGCAGGCGCTCGTCCGAACTCTCGTCTTTGGGCTCTCGCTCGTCTTTCCCCTGAGCGGGAACGGGGCAAAAGGCGGCAAAAGGCGGCAAAAGGCGGCAAAAGGCGTCAAAAGGCGTCGGCCGCGGCGCGGTCGCCGAACCGGGCCGCACCTCCTTGTCGAAGTGCGCGGGCCACCAGGTGGTGGGGATGAGCTCCTCGAGGCCCGCCTCCTTGACCCGCAGCGGGGTCTTGATGTAGAAGAAGACCACCGAGCGCAACACGTCAAACGTGCGCCGTCGTTGAGGAACACGCACCCGCTCGGCGCCTGAGCCTGCGCGCGCCGGACGGGCACGGCGGAAGGATATAAGACGTTGCTGAGCAAGTACTTCCTGGACTTCTCGTGACGCAGGATGGCCGTCGTCAGACGAAGGTAGTGAATCTGAAAGGACGCGGCGGTTAATGCGCGAAGGAGTCAGACAAACGCGAGGGACCTCCGTTGAGCGCGGCTACCTGGAAGCCGAGGTCGGGGATGATGGGGGAGAAGCGGTAAGCTCTCAGCAGCGACATCATCAGCTGCTTCAGACACTCGTTGACCTCGTAGTCCTGCGCGGGCGGGCGCGCGCGCCGGTGAGCCGTCGCGAGGCGGGGGTAGCCGAGCGGTACGGCGCGCGGGGCGCCCCCACCTCCATGAGGAGCCAGAAGAGGTCGAGCAGCTGCTGGATGAGCGGATGTTCATCCACGGAGCCGCCGCCCTCCAGGATGCCCAACAGGAAGTTCATCAGCACGTCCTCCACCAGGTAGACTTTGCACTAGACGCGCACGCGCCGAAGGCTCGAAACGGCCCTTCTCAACGGTCGCGCCGACGGGCCCCCGGGGACTCACCATCAGGGGAGCAAAGTGGTTGAAGATGTGCGCCAGCGTGATGAGGACGGTGGCCTCGCCGTCCAGCCTCCACAAGGAACAGTCCGTCTCCACCGCACGCTCCTCCTACGCACGCGACGAGGGTTACGGTCGGGCGGCGGCCGCCGCGGCGCGCGGCGCGACGGCCACCTGCGCGTCAATGCGCGTGGACAGCACGTTCTTGACGTAGCCCAGCAGCTTGTGAGCCTTGAGCAGGTCGGCGGCCGGCGGGTCCTGCAGGGGCAAGTAGCCCTCCGAGGGGTACGTGAGCGCCGGCGCGTCAAGGGCAAACGCGCGGAGGGGACGGCGCGAAGGACCACGGGGGCGGAAGGATATCGGAGCGGACGGCTGCCGAAGTTGAAGGCCACCGACTCCTTGAAGGACAGGCTGATGGCGGGGAAGTAGGCCGCGCCGGGACCCGTCTTGATGTCGCCGAAGGCCGTGCCCAGCGACTGGCCGTTCCTGAAACCCGCGAGAAACCCGCGTTCTGCTGAGAGTCCACGCCGCCAGGCAAAAACCTCTCCGCCGTCAGAGGGGCGGCGAAAAGCAAAGCCGAGCGTCACGCGACGAAGCCGCCGAGTTTGGGAGACGGCCGATATCATTCAAATAAGCGCTTGCTCCACGTCGCCGTTTTGAGCCCGGCGAAGCCTTTGGGGAGTTGCCCCGATACGCGACGGCTTCGGAGCCCCTGCTCAACCGGCGCTTGTGGATTTCAGCCCCTCGCCGCAATGGCTCTCAAAGCTCGGCGAGGGCAGGATGTCGCGCGCCGGCTGCGTCCTTTCGCGCCAGCCGACAATTTGACGCAAATACGGGACCCGGGAAGCGAGAGTAAAGATGCGGACCGGCGACGGGCCTACTTGGCACCGGGAGGGACGTACAGGCAGAAGGCGATGGTGGCGTCGTCCAGGTCGATCAGGCAGCTGACGATGTCGCCCGCCGCCCACGACTGCCGCAAAAAGGCGGCGTTGAGGGCGCCTCCGTGGCGCGTGCGCTCGCTCGCCTCACCTTGC